>NW_015651697.1:0-896 GCF_001515625.1 Sinocyclocheilus rhinocerous
GTGTGTGATACTGGGAAGGTTATGTCCATTAAGTGCGTTGACAGAGATCTTGTGGCAGAGAGGAACTATGGGGATTTGAAGGTGGGATGCCAGATTGTGGTCCATGAAATTCCCCTCTGCTCCGGAATCCAGCAGGGCTTGGCAGTTGTGGAATCGGGCTGCCCATTGTAGTCTTACCGAGAGGAGAGTTGAGGACGAGGATTCTTCCAAGGAAATTCCACCCGACAGTTACCTCGGTTCTACTGTCGGGCTGGGCCTTTTACTGGACAGTGAACCAGAATGTGGCCCTCAGAGCCACAGTATAGGCAGAGTCCCATAGCTCTCCGGCGATTACTCTCCTCCCGGGAAAGCCGAGCTCTACCCACCTGCATGGGTTCGCAATTGGATGTGGGACTGACCGTCATACTGGAGTTGGCGGCGGAGAAAACAGGAAGTTCCGACCTAAGGGTGCAACGGCCTCGTTGCTCACGCCGCTGAAGATGCGTGTCAACGCGTATGGCTAGGTCGATCAGTCCGTCAAGACCAGAGGGTAACTCCATAGCAAATATCTCCTTCTGAATACGGTCAGCCAACCCATGCAGGAACATGTCCCACTGCGCCTCTTTGTTCCATTTACATTCCGCCGCCAGGGTCCGGAACTCGATGGAATAGTCAGAGACGGTCCTGTCCTCCTGCCGTAGTTCGGCCAACATGCGTGCGGCCTCACGACCCGTCAACGCACGATCAAAAACCCGTCTCATCTCCTGAGAGAGGGCCTGGAACGAAGTGCAACAGGAATGTTCATTCTCCCACACCGCCGTTCCCCACAGACCCACGCGTCCTGACAGCCGTGTCAACACTAGAGCCACCTTTGACTGTTCTGTGGCGAACGTCACTGGTTGGAGAGAGAAAAACAT
>NW_015651698.1:0-1736 GCF_001515625.1 Sinocyclocheilus rhinocerous
TAAGGTTAACAAATTGAATAGACAAGATCTTTTGAAAATAAATAAGCCGAATAAAAAACAGAAATGTTTCAGTAAATTGTTCATTGACATACAATGAGCACAGTAACACAATAAAATCAATCATTTATAAATATTGGCACATATTATCATCTGATGAATCTCTAAATTATAAATTTCAATATCGCCCATTGTTTACTTTTAAAAGATATGATGGTAAATTCAGATGTAGTAAGGAGAAAAAAGACTGCATATATACAAGGCTGTTTCCCGTGCAGAAACTGTACTGCATGCCGGTGAAATTGCATCCAGTGAAATTTGGTGAAATGTAAAGAGTTTATGAGTCCAGTAACACGGAAATGTTTTAAAATTACATCTTGTATTACCTGTTCAACTCGTAATATGATCTATATGTTAAAATTTCCCCGTCAAAAGATATATATAGGAAAATCATCGCGTCAGCTGAAATGATGAATTAACGAACATAAATCTAGTATACGACGACAAGATATAACCTCTTCAGTAGCGAGACATTTCAATGAAATGGGACACGACATCAAGCAGTTGGAATGTATAGGAATAGAGGAGTTTTTTGGGTCACGTAGAGAAGGTAATATAAATAAAGAACTATTGAAATGGGAAGCATTTTGGATTCATAAACTTAAATCACTGACGCCAAATGGCATGAATGAGGAATTAGAACTTTCTGTTTTCCTTTAATGAACTATAATTGGTCGAATTCATCTTTAATATTTTATATAATAAATCTTGAGTATTTACAGTGTGAAAACAATGATTGTTTATGACGATGTATTTCTGATGTTTTTAATTATTGAATTTTCCACTGTTATACAATTGAAAGTTAATTGGTGGAGTATATATTGATGATTGTCTATTTAGACTGTAGGTTTGTATAATAGTGATAAATGAGTAATCGTAGATAATTCTTGCTTTTAGTGAGTAGGACCTTCGTTGACGCTCTCGAACCGCCCACTGCTGCCTGCTGGCGAAGGAGGAGGATGAGTGTGGTCCGGTGTTAGTCCGTCCGCGACTCTCCGTACCCTCCTGGGACCCAGGGACAGAGAAAACCACTCTCTCGTCGAGATTTTCCAGATTCTCCACCCGGCCCTCCTCCGGGGGAGGGAGAGGTTTCTTTCCCCACCCCTCGTCCGGAGGAGGGAGAGGTGCCTTCACCGTCCCCCAAGAGCAGTTTCCTCCTTCTCTGGGTCGCCCGTCCCGGGGCCTCTTGCTCTTCTGCTCACCGCCAGGTTTGATGGGGGCCCGGATGGGTGGGGCAGTCTGCCTACGCCCAGCTCCACGGCGCCGCTTGCTGGAGGCTGCTACGGATGTGGCGCGGGGGCCGCCCTCGGCGATGAGCAGGCTGTGGTGCTGTGGCCGGCGGACGGGTGGAGGCAGCAGCTGCCCGCCAGGGCAGGGTGTGCGCCTCAGTCTGCTTCTGTGCAGCCAAGAGCTGCTGGGCCAGGCTCTCGACCGCATCGCCGAAGAGGCCGGTCTGGGACACAGGGGCATTAAGGAATCGAACTTTGTCGGCGTCCCTCATATCGACCAGACACAGCCAGTTTTGGCACTCCTGGACCACCATAGTGGACATTGCACAGCCCAGTGACCTTCGTCGCTCGTAGTGCGAGGTCCGTAGCGGTACAGATTTCTTTGAGAACTTCTGGGTCATGACGACCCTCGTGCAGGTCGCTCAGTGCCTTAGCCTGAAGAACCTGCAG
>NW_015651699.1:0-906 GCF_001515625.1 Sinocyclocheilus rhinocerous
GAATGAGCAAATGTTTAAGATTGAGATTTTTGTAATGTTAATTGAACAATATTTACATGTAAGTAAATAAAAGCCTATATTAAAATCTGTTCATCATATAAAGCGAATGTGTCTTTTTAGAAGACTTGGATTAAACCAATTTCAAAGCTTGAAATAATAAGCTTGAAATAATGATTGGCTTGAAAAAAATGGATGTGCATGCAAAATGTAAAATATTAAAATATCTATATGGCAGTATACAGTAGTATGTGTTAGTTTTGCCAATGGTATTGAAAATTAGTTGTCATGAAATAAAAAATGACCCTACTTACTTTTTATTGCACATTACTAGTCTTGTGGTGAACAATTGAACCGTGCAAGTCAATACACTGGAAAAAAATTCTGCCGTCGTAATCTTTAATCAAAAACTGAATATTGGCTTCCTCTCTGGAATGGCATTCTGGCTCTTATGACATCAGTTTGATGGCTTGGGGAGAATCCTCTTGTTAAGTCATGACGTAAGGACTGCTGTTTCCGGGTCCATGCCTCTACTCATTTCACTTGAGAATACTATCTCAGCAGCCATTTATGAGCACTATTTAATTAATATTACATATTTAAGCTAAGCATTTAAAAATTTGCTGTGCACACTACAGTTTCCGTGCTCACAGTGTCTCAGGCACTAATATTTTAGCTGAATCACTGTCAGACTATCGGATTTCATTATGGAGATAAAGGTTAGGGTTATAATTTTTCAGTATTACATGACATCGTGGGTGTATATTAGCACAGTTTCGTTAGGACCCAGAAGCAGTGAAGCGTGATGTCAGACATAACAAGCAGATATTCTTAATCCTCTGGGGTCCGAGGGTGTTTCGGGGCCCTGGAAAAGTTTTGGCATGCCCTGACATTTGTGCTTTTTTCAGT
>NW_015651700.1:0-1667 GCF_001515625.1 Sinocyclocheilus rhinocerous
CTAACATGGACATGAAGTTGGGCTTCTGTACGGCAGGTTTACCAGAGGCAGAGACTTTCTTCTGGTTCCCTCGTTTAATCTTGGGCTTCACGCTGAACAGATCTGTGGGCGTCCTGAACCCATCCGAATCCTCAGAAATCTCTTCCTGCTGCTCATTCTGAGCTTCACGAATCTCTCCACGCTTGTGCTTCTGTCGAGGGCTTTTCCTCTGTTCCGCAGTTTCCGCAGCAACAGTTTCAGGGGTGTCATCAAACATCAGCACCCGCCGCGTTCCGTCTATGCCATCAGACACTTCCTGCTTGTTCGATTTACCCCGGACATTAGTCGTCCTCTGTTTGCTAGAGACATCCGAGTTCTGCTTCAAATCTGCATTTAATCTTGAAATCTTGTCATCTACAAGAAGTTTGTCCTTCTGCTTCACACCGACACTAAGGTCGAGTGGATAAAGCTGCTGAGATAATGTGCTGTTCAAGGAAGGCTTCCTTTTCACAGAAAATTGCCAACCAGCAACGGGCGGCCAGACCACAGATCGTGACCTCTTACGATGCCGTGGTTTGGCTTTGGTAATGGACAGGTTGGTCTGAACGGAGAGCAGATCCTTGCAGCGACGCAAATTCCTAAATATATGCATATAAAAAATTATTTTACTAAATATATATATATATATATATACATGCATAATACTGGAGTATATTTCATCTTTCTTTGAATATTACAATTTTAAAGGGATAGTTCACCCAAAAATGAAAATTCTGTCATTCATTAATTACCCTCATGTCATTCCAACCCCGTAAGATCTTCGTTCATCTTCGGAACACAAATTAAGATATTTTTGATGAAATGTGAGAGCTCTCAGACCCTGCATAGACAGCAACGCTGTTTAGATTACGTTCATGCGCGCGCTTTCTCCTCCGAACATAAACAACGCTGATTACGTTGATTACGCTCTTGGGTACTCTCCAAAATGGCAAAAGACGTAACTCGGGGGAGAAGAATTGTTAAATAAATTCTGTTATTTTTGTTTTCTTCACGCTCAAAAAGTATTCTCGTAGCTTCGCAAAACTGAAGTTGTGCCACTGATGTCACATGGACTATTTTACTGATGTCCTTACTACGTTTCTGGACCTGGGGACATTACAGATGCGTTGCTGTCTATGCAGTGTCTGAGAGCTCTCACATTTCATCAAAAATATCTTAATTTGTGTTCCGAAGATGAACGAAGGTCTTACAGGTTTGGAACAACATGAGGGTGAGTAATTAATGACAGAATTTTCCTTTTGGGGTGAACTAACCCTTTAAGATACATTGTGCTAATATAAAAACAGTTATTTGTCATTTTTAGTCACTTTGCTAACTCTAAATCAAACTGAAATGAGAAATTGTTGGAATGTGCACAGACAGTTAAAGTGATGCACTTGTGGACCCTGATATGCAGCTCACTAGATTTTCACAATTTGCCGGTTTAATGAGCAGCATCTTCAGTGTCCGATAGAAATAATAGCTACAGAATTTAATCAAACCACCTTGCAAAGGCACTCATGAATATAATAAAACAAATTACTACAGAAATATAACGCTATTTTGTTCCACTTATGTACACTACAGTTCAAAATTCATAGTCAATAAGATTTTTTTTTTTTAAGAAACGTGACAGTACAGACATTTAT
>NW_015651701.1:0-542 GCF_001515625.1 Sinocyclocheilus rhinocerous
AGTTTTCATTCATTTTAAGAATTTCTAAAATAATTTTTCAATTAAGAGTTAATTTAATACATATTTGTAATATAGCTTCTATTAGATATATCTTATAAGAGATAGAGGTCTTTCCAGAAGAAATGAAACGGTTAAGTATCGAGCCAAGCTGTACTGTACTTTATCACAAAAAAACAAAACAAAAACTATATATAAACACATATAATTTGTGATAAAATATGAATGCAAACATTTTCTGTATTTCAGTTTGTGCAGTTTATACTTATCAAAAAGCATTACAACTGCTTACATTTTCAAAACTTTGCCTCTTTTTTTCAAAACTTTACACACAAATCCAAGAATTGCACACACAAAATGCAAAATGCCTCACATCTCTTGCAAATGAAGCACTGCATTCAAAATATCACAAGCACATCTTAAAAGCAAACATTTGCAAACACCTTTGCCATAATATTAATTCCTGTTAGATGTGTTCCCAAAGCAAACATTTGCAAAATCTTTTGCCATAATATCAATTCCTGTTAGATTTTTGTGTGTTACAT
>NW_015651702.1:0-369 GCF_001515625.1 Sinocyclocheilus rhinocerous
GAAAATTGACAGGCTTGTCCTGCAGTTCTATGGATGTTTTGCCCTTCAGGTCTTCGAGCCGGTCACGTGACTGAACGCTATGAATAGAAACAGTCAGCGTTCTGAGACATGCGCAGTCGCACTGGCTGGTCTAGCCTGAATAATAAGCTTTTTATAACGCTATTTGAGCAAAATAAACAACATTTATGACACAGTTGATATCAGATTTCTTTGGTGATTTCAAATATGAAATTTAATCGCAAGCTTAGTGAACAGTTTTGTAGAATTTGATGTTTCCCCATTCAAAGAGATAGGAGTTACACTTGCATGCCCGAGAGGCGTTTCAAAGATGGACTGCCGAGTGACATGACTTGTCTTAAAGGGACTTTG
>NW_015651702.1:604-1153 GCF_001515625.1 Sinocyclocheilus rhinocerous
AAAAAAAAAATGTAGAAGCAAAGGGCACTTGATCGAGGGTGAGAGGTGTACAAACACGCAGGAGATGGGGAAACGGAGATCCGTGTGGGTCACAGCAACTGTAAACTTTCGTCAGCACAACGGAAGGCCCGCCTCTCCATTCATTTGATTGGTCAATGGAAAAAAACGCGTATGACTTCGGGTGCTTTTCTGCTCAGAGTTGCATTTTTTCAACTTCAGGCGCTTAGAGCGCTTCTGCAAAAACGCGAGACGCCCGGGGCGCATAAACAGCACACAAAACGCTCACTGTCAACAGAAAACAATTTTAAAAAAGGCGCCTCTCACTGCAAAAAACGCATTCTGTCTGATCGGGGACTAAAACCGGTGAAAGAGGCGGAGGAGAAGTAAACCGGTGATACAGCCCTTACGAAAATTATTATTAACCATGGTTTTACTACAGTAAAAGTGCAGTAACCATGGTTTTTGGTGTATTTTTATAACCACAGTTTTACTACAAATAACATTGTTAAGCTATGGTTAGTGTGGCAAAACCATGGTTAATTTGTAGTT
>NW_015651703.1:0-500 GCF_001515625.1 Sinocyclocheilus rhinocerous
AAAACATGTAATAATAAAGTAAGTATTGGGGTAACAGTTCATGGTTCAGATATACACACTGACGTTTCAGCAGCCGTGATCAAAATGACTAAATTACCTTTAATAACAGTCATTCAGGAGAATTCAGCAGAACCTCAAGTAAATTACATGTTATTTTGTTTATTCATGATATACAGGTGGGATCTTTTTTAATTTATCACTCAGAACGACTTAGCCGAATAGCCTACAACGATTTTCTTTAATTACTTATTTAAATACAGCAAGCAGGGCCTGCAGGATTTCTTCCAGGGTACGCAGTTTTTTTGGGAGGACTAAATGATCAGTGAGAGCAGAACGAATGTGTCATGTTTTAAACTCAACAAAATGGTAAAATACATCTATCAAGAGCATGCTCACAGATAAAAAACAACAGAGAACAAAACCGCGTTGGATGAAGTGGACTAGAGCCCTGCACCGGCCTCAAATATAGGCCCTAGCCTGGCCTTGTCCGACAGCTCATC
>NW_015651704.1:0-631 GCF_001515625.1 Sinocyclocheilus rhinocerous
TAAATGCTGTTCTTTTGAACTTTCTATTCATCAAAGAAAAGTGAAGAAAAATTCTACTCAGATGTTTTCAACATCATCATAATAATAATAAATGTTTTTTGAGCAGCAAATCAGAATATCAGAATGATTTCTGAAGGATCGTGTGACTCTGAAGACTGGAGTAATGATGCTAAAAATGTAGCTTTGAAGTCACAATAAATTATTTTAAAATATATTAAAATAGAAAACAGTTATATAAATTACATTTTAAAATATATTCAAATAGAAAACAGTTATTTGAAATAGCCTAGTACAAATATTTCAAATTTTTACTGTTTTGCTGTACTTTGGATCAAATAAATGCAGGCTTGGTGAACAGAAGAGACTTCTTTAAAAAACATTAACAATTTTACTGTTCAAAAACTTTTGACTGGTAGTGTATAGGCAACTTTATTTTTTCTCTAATTTCTAGCTTTTAATTGGCTTAGAAATCAGATAACTGCTGGACAATAATTAATAATAATGATTTGTTAATCTTTATATACTAAAAACACTTTTTTATAACATAATAAGGCAGAGTCGTTTCTATACTGTAATGAATGCTATATCAATTAGCACTGTATTGTTCATATACTTTATTTATTACCTGGAG
>NW_015651705.1:0-2743 GCF_001515625.1 Sinocyclocheilus rhinocerous
CTCCTTGTGAAGCTCTCCCAAGTGTTTGAATCGGCTTTGCTTGACGGTATTCTCAAGCTTGCAGTCATCCCTGTTTCTTGTGCACCTTTTCCTACCCAATTTCTTCCTTCCAGTCAACTTTGCATTTAATATGCTTTGATACAGCACTCTGTGAACAGCCACGCCTTTCAGTAATGATCTTCTGTGACTTACCCTCTTTGTGGAGGGTGTCAATGATTGTCTTCTGGACCATTGCCAAATCCGCAGTCTTCCCCATTATTGTGGTTTCAAAGAACAAGAGATACCCGGAATTTATACTGTAGGGATGGTCATTTATTGAAACTCAAATGTAAATATTCAAATATTTTGAGGTTTTACTGAAAATTCAGCATCAAAATTAAAACAAAAAACTTTTGAAATGTTTTACTTTACATGTAATGAATCTAAAATATATGAACGTTTCACTTTTTGAAATAAGTTATAAGAAAAAATGAACTTTTTCACGGTATTCAAATTTTTTGAGATGCACCTGTATAAGATTGAAAATGTTTTGTATTGTTAATGCAGTTGAGACCCAGGAGGAAGACGGAACTGATTCAGCATTGTGTAAATCAACAACACAAGAAACCGTAAGCTCATTCATGACTGTGTTGTTTGCATGTCAATGTTGTCCATTTTGCTGGGCTGTTTTTATTTTGTAGACCAATCAAGTATCACAAATAATTTCTTAACACAGACACCAAAAAAAAAATATATATCATTTACAAATATATACATTTTTTTTAAATGTATCAGTTCATCGTATTTTGTCAGTAACCGTAATATTTTATCAATGATAAATTATTATACATTCAAGCGTTCATCTAAAAATGTGATGGCATTGATGGCATAAACATTTAAACATACAATTAAGAACGCATAATCAATCATTTTAGCAGTTCCACAAATAATGAATATTCATAACTCATAATGGAAATAACATATTCACAGGCTACAACAAGTAACTTAAGGTGTAAAAGTTTACATTTTGGAGTAAAAAGGATGGAAAATTATTTTAGTTCTACTGATATAACTGGGATTTTTAAAGTAGTATTACTTAAGTAATTCATTTTATAGGAGAAGCTGGACTGTTATTAATTTTCTTTTGCATCAGCAAGATTCCTGACTGAGTTTGTGTTTCCTTGCAGAAATCAAAGTTGGATGTGTAGGAAAATATTCCCAAAAAACGAGGATCAGATATAGTATCTACATGAATGGATGTTAGGGATTTACTGTCACACTCTCAGCAGTTGTATTACAAACACCCTCGCAGCAGTGTTTACTAGGTTAATACCAAGGTAATATAACACAATTAAAGTAAAAAGCTTTACAGCAAAAAACAACCCGCACAGTAGATACAGATATCTAATACACTCATTTCACTCTTCCACTATTAGTTTTCATTCACGGACAGAATTAAGTTGAAAGTGTAAGATCCGCAAAAGCGTGCTGATTTTCATGAGGTTAAAGGACATGGACATGTGGGCGGAAACTGTGACTGAGATCACAACCATAAATATCACAGTTCAGCCGTGTTTCAGTGTTTTCAGCCATTTTAACCCATTTAAGCCCACCGGCAACTATAGTTGCCGCAGTTTATAGTTGTCATTTTCCTTTTGTAAGTATTTTTCTAGATGTTATCCATGTTTGATTTCTCAATGACATGCAAGAAAACAACCAAACAAAGGATTTCAAGAAAAAAAAAAAAAGGTATTCATTTTGTTCTGCACTATGTTCCACCACTTTAAGACGAATGGATTTGTTGTGTTTTCATATTCAAGAGATTATAAACTAGATGCAGCCTTTTTTGGGTTTGCATAGAATGTTCTTGGACTTTAATGCTTACTAAATTTGTTTATGAATAGATATTGATCTGTTGAAAGCAGTTATTATGAGTTAGATGCCAAAAGCTCTCCTCCTATTCAAATTTAACATTGAAGGGGTGCATACAACATATTTGCCCACCGGCAACTATAGTTGCCGCACATTCAAATACGATTTTCAAGAAAAAAAACAAAAACCTGGGGAAAATAAATGCAGAACATGTTCACATAGGACACTATTAACATGACTATATGCATGAAACCTGTCACGGTGCAGGGTGCCTTCTCGGCTCCCCTGCGGTCTGTGTTGTCCTGTCATGTTCGGTAGCTCGTGGTCTGGGCAATCAGCGCTGATCTCGCAGCGGGGGTTCGCGGATCACGAGCTGACTCTCCCCCACCTGTCGCTCATTCCCCCACTCCCTTATATGTCTCTGCCTTTCTGTCCTTCGTCGTGAGTAGATTGTTTTGTCCTTGCTCGTGTTTTGTGTATGAGTGCAAGCATCAGTGTCTGACCCTCTGTTCTCCTGTGCTTAAGGACTCGTAGTACGGAGATCCGGCAGCTCGAGTGGTCCGCAGTGTCTGCCGGCCAGCTCTGGAATCTCCGCTCACCTGAGCAGCAATTAACTATTGTTTGTTATTTTGTGTTTTGTGGCGAGAATAAATGATCTCCTTTCTCACAACTCTGCATCTGAGTCCTATCTATCCTAGACCCTGACAAAACCATTCAGAAAAATTTGGGCACAAATGTGACTATTGGGTGATTTCAGTGAACCGATGGAGAAAATGTTTCTCAGATTAGTTTTGTTCTGGTTCTGGTTGGTGAGTTGTAAAGGTTTTCATGGTTTTAGTTGCTTCTGTTACACTGATATCAAGTAATAAATTACTGGTTAAATTAGTCAGAG
>NW_015651706.1:0-810 GCF_001515625.1 Sinocyclocheilus rhinocerous
AACACTTGAAATGCTAAGCAGCAGTCAAGTGTGGTAGGCTAAGAATGGTCTAATTAATGCTTCCTGCAAGATAACAGACAAGGAATGTGAATCAATGATAAAGCAGGTAAAATTACAGTTAGCTTAAAACACGAGGGTCCGTTCAAATGTTCAACTGGGCTGGCGATTTTTTGCATGTATTGTTGTCTACGGAGGGATCAAGCAAACAAATGGATAGATGGACAAACAAACAGATTTAAAGGCTGGTTGCGCATGATGGGTTCCAAAGAGTGTTCCTGTGTGTGTTTGTTGTTGTATTTGTATTTTATTATAAAATACATGTGTCTAGTTAGACGCGAGCGGCGCGATGCAACGCAACAAAAGAATAAAACCCATTATAATCACTGAAAGCGGCGCGGCTCGACAAATCCCCCAGTTTTATTTGGGTTTTCTTCCTAATTGTGTTTTTCTCTCTAATTTGATCAAGTGTGTTTGTTTTTTTTATTATTTTTTTTCCATTTTACAAATTTGAGACAAGAAAGGGAAATTTATTCCTTGCAATTCAGAAAGTGTATCAAATAAGGGTTAAGTTTAAAAATGTTCTGGAATCAAGCTTTCACTCAAAAAGGTGAACACACTGAGCTATTGATGCCGGTTTAATTGTTTTCAATTTTTTTATTTATTTTTTGATCTGAACAAAGGATACAGTCCTCATTTTGTTTTTATTTTTCTCCAGAGTAAACAAAGAAATAAGTTAGTGATTCCTAAAACAAAAAGAGCAGGCAGAAGGTTAATTTAATTAACTGATGTGAAGTTGTGGTTGAAGTGTGA
>NW_015651707.1:0-180 GCF_001515625.1 Sinocyclocheilus rhinocerous
GCCTGATAGCACTGAAAGCGAACATCCCACCCGCCCTGCAATCGCCGTCCAAAGCCACGCCCCCTGAACGCATATATGACCACTCACACACCAGAATACCAGAGAAAACACTGCTACAATAGGCTACATCAGCGGTTCCCAATTCCAGCCCATGTTCCGAAGTGAAGTAAACTTCAATGG
>NW_015651707.1:830-999 GCF_001515625.1 Sinocyclocheilus rhinocerous
GTTTATACAGCTGGAGCAAAACGCACGCAGTTTAGTATGTAATCGCTCTGAGGACACGCTGATAGTAACAGAAATGAAACAGATTAAATGAAATAAGCATTCTTGTGTATGCATTTCAACGGGAGTTCGCCATATACATCGCCGATTATCCCAGTGTTCACGTTCGTTA
>NW_015651708.1:0-762 GCF_001515625.1 Sinocyclocheilus rhinocerous
GCTATAACGGGGTCATTTAGTAAAGGGGCGTGGCAAAATAAACCCCAAAGCCTATAAAACCTAAACGACAACTCAAAACTTTACGAGACTAGGAAAGAATATGTGTCAGATGACTCATAATAAACACGCAAATTTTCATGGAGATCGCACCATAGGTGTCGCTATAACAGTTAAAAAAGCCTCAAAAACACAATATTTCAACAGAAAAGGACCGCAAAATGTAGACCATGTTCAAATATTCACACAAACACTAGTTCTTCATATCATATGATAGATCTCCTCATTCTGAACAACTTTGCCGCCGGGACTCATGCTGTCAATCAAATCGTTCATTAAATATTCACAAATATGTAAAAAACCTACTTTTGTGAACTAGTTCTAGGATATTCGCTCAATCTCGATCAAACCACATCAGTAATATTCTCTGGACTCTCCAAATAAATAATTATGAAACAAATGATGAATTTTGTCCTTTCGTTAGCTATCACGGGCTCATTTAATAAAAGGGGGCCTGGCCAAATACACCGAAAAGCCTTGAAACCCTAAACAAAAACTCGAAACTTTATGAATGTTAGTGAACACGTGTGCCAGATGACTTTTAACAAGCATGCAAAGTTTCATGGAGATTGGACCATAGGTGGCGCTATAACAGTTACAAAGGCCTCAAAAACAGAATATTTCTATAGAAAATGACCTCAAAATGTAGAACATGTTCATATATTCACACAAACACTAGAACTTCATATCATGTGATAGATCTCC
>NW_015651709.1:0-533 GCF_001515625.1 Sinocyclocheilus rhinocerous
AAGCCTGCCCTTGAATACCTGTATAGTTTTGTAATCGATCTATTATCGATCTAGGGGGCGTAAGCAAGATGGCGCCCCCCGAGGCAGACGTGTTTGCTCGCTCCGCTCTCGAATGCCGGTTTTTCTTTCTTATTTGTTTGTTTTCTGTTTTATCTGCCGTGCTCAGATGCGGTGCACTGCTAACGTACAACAGACAGGCATTACTGGACATCGCCAATTCAGCCAACCATCTTGAATTTACCGGTTTTATACCTCTGGAGCTACAACACATTAGTCGCTCCCACGGTCACCGCCACCACCCCCAGGAAGGCCCCGAAGCACCGAGCTCGAGCGAGGTAGCTGACCCGAGGAGAGCGCTCCGGAGACGGCGACGCAAGCGAGGCAAGAGGGGAGGGCTTCATGCTAAGCTAAAAGCTCGCGCTAGCCGACCACCGCTACCCAGCCTGTTGTTAGCTAATGTACGATCTCTGGAAAACAAACGGGACGAACTGAGAGCAAGGGTTACATCACAGCGGGAAATAAGAGAATGCTGC
>NW_015651710.1:0-2108 GCF_001515625.1 Sinocyclocheilus rhinocerous
GACACGAGAGGATCCACACTGGAGAGAAACCATATCACTGCACTGAATGTGGGAAGCGTTTCAATAATTCATCTGCTCTACACTCTCATGCAAAAAACAATCATAGTAAGTAGATCATCTTCAGGTCCAGCACTTTCAGGTCTGATGCTGCGTCCTCACCAAATGTGACATGATAACGAATCAAGCAATAAAATATAATCTGGATAAATCTGTCCTAACCCGTCATTACAAGTGACATGACAAAGAAACATTATCTAAAGTTTTCACAGTGAATAAAGTTAATCTTCATCTTCAAAACCAGCAGCTTCAGCTGAGATTCAGCAGATTCAACTGTGAGATTCAGATCAACTCAAAGATGGAGTTCCTCCCCAAAGAACAATGTCAGAAAGTTTTATTATTGTGTATCGTTTTGCTTCATGATATGAATGATATCATTGTTTCATTGATATCAATCTTTCTTATGAGTTTCATATTATGTTCAGTTTTCTTATAATGTATATTTGTCACTGGTAGTTTACTTACTCTTTAATGAAGCAAAGTAGAAGCTTGTTACCAACTGTTTTTGTTAAGGAAGCTGAAGAAGAGACTGTAACACTTTTAGGAGAGACTGAGAATTAATTGTAATAGTGTTCTTCATTGTTAAAATGACTAGTTATTCTTCCACTTAGGAAACATAGATGCAGGATATACTGTCATGTAGCTTTGTTACTGATCCTTCTGTTCTTCTCTTGTAAGTATGAATGGTACCTGAACATGGTATTAAATTAGCTCTGGGGCTAAAATACGAAAGACCGTAGTATTGATAAGCTTTGACTTGATCGGATCTGCTTTCGATACTGGAGTAATTAAAAAGATACACTAACAATTTATTATTGCTACATAAAAGTTATCAAGCTAATTGTACTTACCAATAATTTCTATATGCAATATCATCATCAATTATACATTTGCATTGTGTGATTAATCAAATTGTATTGTTGATTTTGAGTTTGTCTTCCATGGATTATAAAAACAAGATGTTTGAGGTAAAGCGATATATTGGAGAAAATCAGATTTGTCAGTATCCTGGATCCATGCATTAGTTCTTAAAATGACAGCAGTCTAATAAACCTGAAGTCATCTGTATCATTAATGATAGTCAAGCAACTAAAGAAAAAGAGACACTTCAATCTTTGCTCTTGACTGAATGACTTTAGCTTTAATAAGCATTATTCCATCAGTTTATACAGTGAAGACTATGCAGTTTTATTTTAGATTTTATTAATTTATTCAGTTTCTGTTGTAGGCTATTATTTACCTGAGTACTAGATCTTAGTTGTTTTTTTTTTATCAAAATTATATATAAAATGTATAAATCTTAACACTATAAATGACTTCATACGGGTGCAATTACAAGTAGATGTTTTATATTAATTTGTTTTTATAATAATAATATGTTTAAACATGCAGTTTCTTTCTTATAGATTTTTACATTTCAGAATATAAAGCCATTCAGGTTTGTTTTTGTTTTTTTTTCATTGAAAAACAAACAACAACACAAATGAATACCATTAAAGGACTGGACTGATGTGCAGTGTTGTAAGAATAGTAATACTGTTAAAACCGTAATGATACCCATGCCTACTTAAAATCTATCTCATTAGTTTTCCTTTTCAATTTAATTAATTATCGATCACTTTTGCTTTGAGCAATTATTGATTAAATTGTACCTTTTTATTAATACATTATCTTCACTTTTTATATTTAATCAACTTTTATTGTCTGCTAATTGTATTTGCATATGGAAAATGTTTGCTTTTTGGGCTTTCTGTTTTAAATTTCTCAATAAAGCTTTTGAATTGAATTGAATGTCTTTATTGTCATTGTATTTTTCTGCATCCAATCAAACTAGGAGCACTGCTTCTTACTGGTGTTAGAAAACAAACATACAGTATAACCACAGACAATAAATAAGACTTTAGACTGTACAGTACAATTATAAAAGTATATACAAGTGACTGAATCATAAAATTGCACATTGAGCAATCTGAGTAAAGTGAGCTATAATAATCTGAATAACCTAACTTTTGTGAAACATAAAGGTTCTTCAGATGTTAAAGGTTCTTTAT
>NW_015651711.1:0-958 GCF_001515625.1 Sinocyclocheilus rhinocerous
GAAACAGCCCTCGGTTTGCTACGTCACAAACCAATAACCAATCGCGTCAAGGGATCGATTCATATCACTAGCATGCAAAATATACCAATACCAGCACAAAACCAAAAATAAATTAAAGCAAAAAACCCATGAAGCTGTGGTTTAATGTGAATTTAGAACCGCTAACTTGCATTATAACCCGTGGCAACAGTGTAAAAGTAGCCTGGAGTCAGACGCACCTTTCCCGCAGCAGCGTCTGCACTTCACATGCGTATGCTCTCGGGCGCGAATTAACAATCACAAACGGCTGTATTCGAGTCTTCAAGGCATTTTAGGACACAACATCGTCAAGTAAGTAACTTTAACGAATGTTACAGTATTCATTGTAGTTGTTCGCTAGTAAAAAGATAGTTTTATCAGTCATTATCCGTGTATGTGATTGTTTTGCATTTACTACAGTTCAGTGGATCAGGAGGCGCTGACTGTGACTGAGTGGACTAATTTGCATATTCATAGATCAGCGTAGAGTAAATGAGGCAAGGGTGTAGAGTTGCATTCAAGCTATTTTAAGGAATGAGAAAATTATTTTCACAAGAAAAAACTAAAAAAACCCATGAGGCCGTTGTTAAATGTTTTATTTTCACAAGAAAAAACATTTAAATATGTAATTTTGATTATCAAAGATAAGTTTTAAGGGATAAAATATTTGACTACAGGGAGACTTTTATAAAGAATATCTCTTTGGATTTGAGACTTTAGTCTTTGCAACTTTACAGATCTTCTTTATGCACCAAGAGCTTGTAACACTTCAAAGAGAAAGGACAAATTGAAATCGCATCATATGACCCCTTTAACAATTTAGCAATAAACTTTATTATCCAAATTGAGTCTTGACATCAGTGCACTGAACAGTAAAGTTTAAGTTTATTCTTTAAACTTTATTTTATTTCAATTCCATTCAACTTTATTCCGTTGAAGT
>NW_015651712.1:0-262 GCF_001515625.1 Sinocyclocheilus rhinocerous
TAAGTCAAAACACGGATACAAAATAGCCTATTAACATTATAGGTGAATCACAGAAAACATTATAAAATAATTTTAAAAAATGCAGTACATGACCCCTTTAAGGTTTCAATTATCTAAAACTCAACAGCTCTGAAAGTCGTTCATCTAAATCAGTGCTTCTCAAACTGGGGTATGCGTACCCCTGGGGGTACGTGAGATGACGGTGGGGGGTACGCGAACAAAATTCTGAGTTTTGGCATTCATTTAATACCCCAACTTAAAG
>NW_015651712.1:786-910 GCF_001515625.1 Sinocyclocheilus rhinocerous
TTAATTTTTACAACAGTTCAACAAAAAAGGTAATATTAAGTGAACATTTTACATGTAAAATTTAGTCTACATTTTAACAAGAATATTGTCATGTTTGTTATATTTTGCAACGAAATAATAATAG
>NW_015651713.1:0-239 GCF_001515625.1 Sinocyclocheilus rhinocerous
AAAAATAAGACCATTTATAGGGGCATTCACTATAAACATAATTTAATTTGAATCTTAGGCATACACGACTTTCAGGCGAAAGTGAATCTAGCCTGTGTGAAATGCGCTAGGCTGTACTTGTTTCTGCATTATATTGAGTGGCTTTGGAATATAAATCGCAGAACGTTTCAGATGAAAAAAAACGCAACTTCTATTTATGAAAATATCACAGTTAGGAGATTTATAGCGAGTGGTTCCCT
>NW_015651713.1:980-1341 GCF_001515625.1 Sinocyclocheilus rhinocerous
GTTTAACTCTGAGTTCTTGTCATATTTTATTACCACTTTCTAAACTATAGCAAATAAACTGTGATAATGTGAGAAATGTTGAAGGTGTCTGAATAAATTTTGGTTTGTTTGACTGTATTTGATAAATTAAGTTAACCAACTAACATTATACTTACTCTTTTTGTTTCTGTACCCAATATTAAAAAATTTTTACAAATGCAATAAAAATATTGGTGTCGGTACTCTGTATCGGCAAAGTACCAAAAATAAACTGGAAAAAGTGGTATCGGTGCATCCCTAGTAAAAATACTTCTCTGCTGTCCACCTCTGCCTACTGTACAACACACTCATTATACAGACAAATGAATATTAAAATATGAGC
>NW_015651714.1:0-531 GCF_001515625.1 Sinocyclocheilus rhinocerous
TATTCCATCCTATCCCCATTTTAAAACTGAATTAATATCACTTCTGAAATCTCAAATCTGAAAAGTTATATAAATAACAAAAAATCCCAAAGATTTATAAAATATTATGAAGAAATGTTTAAAGAAAATACATGCATTTAAAAGCTTTCCCTGTATATTAATGTTTGTATGTTATTGTTTCAATAGTGGTAATGTATGCATTCTTGTGTCTCCTTGTCTTGTCATCTTTTGTTTTTCATTGTTTTTTTTTGTTTGTTTTTTTTGTATAATATTTTTGTTTTATTATATGTATTTGTATGTAATTCCTTGACAATGTTCTTATGTTATTGAGCATTAATAAAAATTAAAAAAAAAGAAAGAAACTGGGCAAAGAGGCGGGAGCAGGTTGCTGAAGCCACACCCACCTAGCTCGACGGTGGTGACAGCAGCGGCAATCCACCTGTCACTCAAGTGGCCACACCCTTAATTATGCAGAACTTTAAGACCTAATATAATTTAAACGGATGACTTATAAAAAAATGCACCCCCCTC
>NW_015651715.1:0-176 GCF_001515625.1 Sinocyclocheilus rhinocerous
TCGTCTTCGAACTTTAGTTTCTAGTTATTATTATTCTTCTGATCCTAAATAATCAACTCTATCTCCTCTTAGAGCTTTAACTCTACAGACTCCAAACTCAGCCCAGCTCTTCATACTCATCTGACCGGGTGTGCTATATCTTTTCTAACTGATCGGACTTACGGTTTTCATAAAAA
>NW_015651715.1:227-556 GCF_001515625.1 Sinocyclocheilus rhinocerous
AAAATCATAAAAATCCCATAGACTTACATTGAAAAGTCTCTGCTCACCTGAACATTCCGACAAACTCCAACTGTCAAAATTCAAATCTAAACACACTGAAGCCCATTAGACTCAATCAGACTTGCCTTCTATGTACTATTTCTAACCCATTCAAACTCATTAAAACTCATCTATCTAATATCTATCTATCTATCTATCTATCTGTCTATCTATCATCTGACTATTTCTTTCTTTCTTTCTTTCGTTCTTTCTTTCTTTCGTTCTTTCTTTCTTTCTATCATCTGTCTATCATCTGACTATTTCTATCTATCATCTATCTATCTGTCTGT
>NW_015651715.1:784-922 GCF_001515625.1 Sinocyclocheilus rhinocerous
CTATCTATCATCTGACTATTTCTATCTATCTATCTATCTATCATCTGACAATCTTATCTATCTATCTATCTATCAATCCATGTTCACATATAAGACATTAGGTCAACCCTCAATACAACCCCATACTGCATGTAGCAG
>NW_015651716.1:0-299 GCF_001515625.1 Sinocyclocheilus rhinocerous
ATAAGAACAGTTTTAATGTATTATAATACTTACTTATTTGTGGTTCTTTCAAATTCTTTAAAAATGAAAATGTACTTACAGTCTTTGAGTCAGAACAGCCGGCATTGTAGTCTACTCTACCAGGATCAGGAAACAGTCCTCCATAAAATGCGCTGGACACATCTGAATATTTTGGTTAAACTGTTCTGGAACAGTGTTGTAAATACAACTTAACCACTGATTTCTAGTCGTGTCCATTTTTGGAAGACCAAACAAAGTAGTTTAGCTTTCACAACGAAACACAGCGTCACACACCGCGG
>NW_015651716.1:389-503 GCF_001515625.1 Sinocyclocheilus rhinocerous
AACATTTGGGCGGTGTTATGCAAATCTTCCCACACAGTCGTAGACATGTGGGGGCGTGTTAGAACTAAGCGTTTTAGGAGGGTGTGGTTGACTTAACTTTTATAAAGAATATCT
>NW_015651717.1:0-200 GCF_001515625.1 Sinocyclocheilus rhinocerous
CCTTGAGTGAGCGGAGGCCTGCGGGCTAGAGTGAGCGGAGGCCGGTGGATTCGACGAAGGAGCAGCCGGCGGGCTTGAGGCAACCACATGTGACGACCCCGGGCTGGACTCCACTTTGTCCACGGTGAAAGCCGATCCGGCGATCCACAGCGCGAAGTTGATGTATTTCCTCAGCGACCAGCACGGATCAGCTCTAGGCA
>NW_015651717.1:456-1856 GCF_001515625.1 Sinocyclocheilus rhinocerous
AGGTGTGGCTGATTCGTAACTTTTATAAAGAATATCTCTTTGGATTTGAGACTTTAGTCTTTGCAACTTAACAGATCTTCTTTATGCACCAAGAGCTTGTAACACTCCAAAGAGAAAGGAAAATTTGAAATCGCATCATATGACCCCTTTTACACACTCATGGAAAACATGAACTTTATTACTGCAAAAGAATGATTATAAAACAGATTTAGGTTGACAGAGGATCAATTTGGTTCACTATTAAGTGGGTTTTGATTCAACGAATGACATATGATTCAATGAACAATTATTCAAATAAACAGTGTTTTTAAAATAAGTTGTTGGACAATCTACTTGTTAAGTCTGGAAAGACTTTACTTACATAAAAAATATGGGCTAAATTAGAGCATTTTTGGAAATTAAGTGTACTTCCACCATTAGATATTTAAATAAATATAAACAAATGTTTATTATAAATAATTTAATTTATGAATATTTAACAAAACAATTTTATTTATTTCATGTATCACTATTTAATATATAAATTGCTTAATTAAAATATTATTTAATCATTTAATTTATTATTATTTAATAATTTTATTATTTAATTTGTTACTATTTAATTGATAAATTACTTAAATATATTTTATTATCTAATTATTTAATTTGTAGAAATAGAGATAGAAGATTATTGAGAGAAATATGTGTCAACCACTGATTATTAATGTCATCTAATGTTTCTAGAAATACTACATATGGACTATTTATGATAACATGATAACAGGTAATTCATATTAAAATTAAACATATTATATTATCCATTATTCTATTTTAATTCTGTTGGCAGGGATAAATTCAAATTAATTAAAGACCGCAACTACAGTAAGGGTTTGTTTTGCAATAATGTCCAACTGAATATAAATTTTTCTTTACATATTTAATCTTACATATTACATACAAATTGGACTTGATATTTAATGTAGGATTTAATGTACCTGAACGATGGAATCAGTGGCCATATCCTGTGGCCGTGGTTGGTCAGTTTGGCTGTCAGTCATTAGAGGGGCGGGTCTACAGCAGACCATGGTCACAGAAACAGGAAGTTCTTTCAGAATGTCAACAACCTCTTTATGAGTCTCTCTTCTGAGGGGAATGCCGTTCACCTGAACAAACACATGCAAACGTATAAATATATGGAAATAATGAAGAGACACTAAACTAAAAACATTATTACACGGCAACGTGTGTGTTCATGCATTTGAAAAATTTCACCAAATATTCAATACTGAATCTGCCTTTGAAAAAAAAAACATATTGAAAGTTTGGGTCAGTAAGATTTTTTAAAGAAATTAATAATTTAATGAAAGTAAATAAATAAAATAAAATGTATCACGGTTTCCACAAAAATATTGTGCAGCACA
>NW_015651718.1:0-355 GCF_001515625.1 Sinocyclocheilus rhinocerous
AGAAACATCAAACGGCAAACGAAACTGAAAGCATAACGAAACAGCTTAGAGAGTATACTCGCGGCGTCAGCACGAGCGCGAAGGTGCGCGCAGCAAAAATGACGCGCATATGGAGGAAACGATGGATGGTTTTCAAGCGAAAGTCAAGTAAAACACCGCTTTTTAAACCAGAGAAGGTGAACATGCTGGTATTCTTGTGGGGGAAAAAAACATGCAAGCACTGTCACCGTTAGTTTTACTTTTCTTTTTGTTTTCATTTTTGAAAAACTTATCTTTGCTGTTTACCTCACATTACGCTATGGAGGCTCTCTTTTATTTATGCACTTGATTCCTTAGTGTTTGCTAAGCGTTCTGT
>NW_015651718.1:450-554 GCF_001515625.1 Sinocyclocheilus rhinocerous
TAAGCTAGTTTGTCATTGTATCTTACTGATTTATTGTTGTTGTGCTTTTAAATTTTAATAATGAATCCATCTTTTGTTTTAGTCTTAAAAAAATTAAAGGTGTG
>NW_015651719.1:0-1238 GCF_001515625.1 Sinocyclocheilus rhinocerous
ATTTCTGTCTGCCAGTCTTCTTGCTGACTTTCACAGGAGCAATGTAATCAATAACATTCTTAACTTTTGAGTTAAAGGAATTAAGGAGAAGATCAACAGAGTCTGCAGAAATGCTTGGTGTTAAAGATATAGCCTCCTTAAATAGCACACTAGTGTTTTCGTTAATGCATCTCTTTCTGACAGAGACAGATCTAGATTCAGTGGTAACAGAGATCAATATATCAAAGAAAATACAGAAGTGATCAGATAGTGCTACGTCCTTAATAACAATGGATGAAATGTTTAGACCTCTACTGATGATTAAATCTAGAGTATGTCCACGATTGTGTGTGGGTTCATGCACATGCTGAATCAGGTCAAAAGTGTTTAAAACAGTTATAATTTCTCTTGTAGTTTTTTTTATTGCATTATCTATATGAATATTAAAATCCCCTGCAATAGCAAAACAGTGAAACTCTGAGGAAATCATTGATAGCATTTCTGTGAACTCTTCAACAAAGGCTGGAGAGTATTTTGGAGGCCTGTAAATAATGATAAACAGAATGCGTGGAGCACCTTTCAACACAATCCCTAGATATTCAAAAGACAAGTACTGACCAAATGACACTTGCTTGCATTGATAGACATCTTTAAATAGACCAGCTACACCTCCACCTCTCCTACCAGTCCTGCAAACACTCATGAAAGTAAAGTTAGGAGGGGCTGTTTCATTGAGGACCATTGCACTGCAGCTGTCTTCTAGCCATGTTTCATTTAGAAACATAAAATCCAGGTTGTTTGTGGTTATTAAGTCATTGATTAGAAATGATTTATTTTTTAGTGAGCGAATGTTTAAAAATGCTAACTTGATGGCATTGCATTTTGTCTCAACAGCAATATTAGTTTGATGCATAACAGGCCGCAGATTAGATAAGTCAGCCGTACGGCTTAAGAAGGCCTTAGACTTTCTATCACGTGATAAAACAGAAATAGAGAAAACTACAGGCACACTGGGTTCCCGCTTGTTCTGTAAACATTTGTGAATGTTGCTGCTATTATAGCGGGGACCCGACACATATCACTAATATGGGTCATGGGTCATTATTTAAGAGAAGAGACAGAGCGGTGTGGAATAAAGTTGACTTACCCCGCTGTCTGTGAAGCCGATATATGCGATCGCATAACTCGTTTAAGCCTCCGCAACATTTCATCAGTCCCGCCCTAGTGCTGCGAGCAGGAGTACTCAATAGTTTCATATC
>NW_015651720.1:0-233 GCF_001515625.1 Sinocyclocheilus rhinocerous
GTGTACAGTGCAACAGCAAAGAACTTTTTTACATTTTAGAGAAGTTAAGCTGTGATACCGAACAGGACCACATGGAGATGCCAAAAAAACCAACCGCCTGTTGACTGAATATATCTACTACAGTACACGGATCCATTCCGTATAACTAAACACAGCAACATAAACATGACCAATCAAAACATTATCGTGAATGTGTGTGGAAACAACGTGAACGTACCGAAATGTCTCTGCTT
>NW_015651720.1:852-985 GCF_001515625.1 Sinocyclocheilus rhinocerous
GTTTGAATGCATTCGCTTACTGGATCATTGGACTGAAAACTTTCCCAGAGTTTAGCGGCTTAAAATTACCTGATCGCAAGCAGAGAATCAAAATTGGGTTAAAGGCTTAGAATAGAAATTGTGCTTCAGTAAT
>NW_015651721.1:0-275 GCF_001515625.1 Sinocyclocheilus rhinocerous
ATTAATGCTTGCAGGGAACTGAACAAATCATTCAAAGTGATTCGTATACAAATGCACACCGTTTTGCAGGCTGCTTTATTCAAGACCTTGAACAGAATCGACTCAAAAGAGAGATTCATTCGTGAATGGGGCATCGTTCATGACCCAGATAAAAGAGTGCACTTGGAATAAATTACGTTTGATGAGGATTTGTTGAGGACACAGCATCAGATCTGAAAGTGCTGGATCTGAAGATGATCTACTTACTGTGAATGTTTTTTGTATGACTGCGTAGA
>NW_015651721.1:749-944 GCF_001515625.1 Sinocyclocheilus rhinocerous
AACATGAATGTGGCTTCTCCTTTGTATGAACTCTCAGGTGCTGCTTCAGGTCTGAAGCCCTCCCTCAAAAATTGCTGCATTGATCACGTGTATGGTTTCTCTCCAGTATGAACTCTCATGTGAACATCAAGGTGATGTTTGCGTGTGAAACTTTCCACACTGAGTGCAGGTGAAAGATTTCTTGGATCTTCTTTT
>NW_015651722.1:0-2273 GCF_001515625.1 Sinocyclocheilus rhinocerous
AATAATGATCTTTAAAAAAGCATCATATGACCCCTTTAAGAGTTATGAGTTAGCTATGGTTGTTGCAGTTCCTGAGTGAAATGCATTATGGGTAGTGTAGTTCGGAGAAATGTGCTCGTGTGACGTGTGTTGTGTAATTCAGAAAAAGGAGAAAGAACGTTTATATTCTGCTTTATTTGTTCATTCAAGTCAGTCCACCCAGGAGTTTGTGTACTGTAACGTAACCCTGATAACTTTATCTACACGAGAGAGTAAAATGTCATGCATCGGCTAACTTTGTCCGTCTCATTGCACAAACCCGAATTAACGAGCTGTTATGCTGCCGCTGGGACTGATGAAGTGCAGAAAGTTACAGCAGATATTACCTGTAAAATTATGGTTTATTAACGTCTACACCTACCACAACTCTAAACCTACCCTTACAGTAATGCAAATACAGAAATTATGTGTTATATTCGCGGTTGTGGCTAGAAGGGATACAGCTACCGGAAACCAACAATAAATACATTTTTTCTACCTATTAGATTGTTTTATTAACCTCTACACCTACCCCAACCCTAAACCTACCCTTACAGTAATGCAGATACATTATTGTTGTTCAGCATGAGAAAAAGGACGCAATATTGATGTGCGCATGCACAGTAAGCCCTGGTAGGAAAATCTGACGGGTAGGATAAAATGTCAGGACACCGGTCGGCGTGATAGCCCAGGCACACATAGATAGTAATACATGCGGTTCACATGGCTCTTCGGAGCAGCAGCAGTACAAATGTCTTGGTGATAGATCTGCTTTGTGGGGGGTGTCTTGTCTTTCCTTGTCTGTCCATCTTCATGTGTGTGGATGCATGCATGTCCACTAATGCAGCAGTTTATGCTTCTATTCAGCGGCATGCATATATTGGCGTATATTGTTTTGTGTAACGTGTCTCCTGCTTTGTGGGGGTTATTCATATGTGATATATGTGCAGCAGCAGTATTTCTTACATGCTTACAGCAGCATGTTGTGGATGTATTGGCAGTAGCAAGTCTCGGTACTTGCTCTGCCGCAGCAGCGTAGTAGATCTATTCCACAAGACCAAATACATTAACATTGTCATGTACATTACCATGCCAATCCCTCCTAGAGTTGTCATGACAGAACTGTAATTTATTAATTTGCAATAAATGGTTAGCCAGCTTTAGAGCATTAAGAATGGGAGTCTCAACTGTACCATGGTAAGCCTAAAACATACTTACCTTAATTAAACACAGATTAAACGAATACTTATATGAATAATGTCTTTAATTTAGATCCACAGTGGAGATCCGTTACACACTGATTGTTGTGCTGGTACTTCTCAAGTTTTATTCAGATTCGTGATTTGCGAAACGAATCATTTACACCTTTTTGCGAACCACTTTGACAAATTAAAAGGAACTTAATTGAATCAAAAGATTCATTCACAAACTGGATATAGCTCATAACCGATCAGTAAAGATTGCGTTTTTTTGTTTTTTTTTGCACTTTGCAGTCGCAAATGTAACAAAAGGTCAGGAGAAATGTATTGGAGTAAAAGTATAATTTTTTCCTTTAATATGTAGTTGTTACGTACACTGTGCTATGTAAGCTTGCTTATGTATATGTTACTGTATGGGTGCGTTTGTATGTATGCTTTGTCTGTTTCAGACGCGAAGTTCATTGGCGGATCTGCCTGTCACTCTGCTGACGCTGGACGCTGACGTCTGTGATTGCGCCACCAATGGTCTGCGGCCGCGCAGTTTATTTAAAGTTCACTAACGTTAATGGCGAATAGGCTGGACTGGGTGATGTTACGGCTCTGTGAGGACGGTTCTCTCTCTTGCGAGAAGACCAGTCTGAGAGTCTGTTTTGTTGGAGTTACGGTTCTGTTTTTCTTGCAGTAGTATCAGAGGTTGTGAGTTGTTGTTGATTATGACTTTGATGTGCGTGTTGCATTTGTCTGATGTTATCCGATCAAGGTGTTGGTTGTGAAACTCCTGTCTAACTTGGTCACTGATGAGAGTTGTGCGAATTGTATTGGAGAGGTTGGGAGTAAGGTAAGCATGTCGCGACATACATTTACATGTAGGTTTTCATTATTGTATTAGACACACCAGGCTAGTGCGAGAGGTGCTCATTTTGTATGTTTTGTTTGATTAGTTAGAGTAAGGTTAGGCATGGCGTCTTGTACGCTGAATATGTTTGTTTCTACATTTTCTGTTGATAGATGGTTATGGTTTGGTTAACCTTAGTTATTGGGAGTTTTGTTTTTGTT
>NW_015651723.1:0-620 GCF_001515625.1 Sinocyclocheilus rhinocerous
AGAGAGAGAGAGAGAGAGACTGACTGACTGCCTGAATGACTGAGCGTATCCTCCATCAGGTTGTCATATTCATGAAAAAAATTACTTTGCGATGTCCTAAGAGTAATGTTGCCATAATATCCTAATATCTTTTCAATGTTTAGGGGTAACGTACTCCCTCATGACTGGTGTCAGTGCTATAAAGTGAAGCATCAGCTTCAGCTTTTCCCCCTGTCGTTTATCCCAGCTTTTAACCCTCACATCATTAGCTCCACCCTTGCGCCATAGCTCGTGACCGGAAGAGAAGATGAGTCGTTTTGAGGGGGAGGGGAGGTTAATGTTTTTGATTAAAGATTAGGAGGGCACATGAATTTTTAAAAAAATAATGAAGTGCACGGATAAATTATTTATAATAAACACTACAGTATTCCATTAAAAAATAAGAATTTTCAATTTTGATTTCATGGTGACTTTAAATAATATCTCATGATTATTAATTAGACAATGCTGAGTTGCTTAGTGGGTGTTTTTACGTAACAAAGTCAACTTCCTTCATTTTTTTATTCGACAAGCTTTTTATAAAGACAATTAACTCTACCGTTCGACTCCACCGAGCAGGGACACTGGCAAGGCACATAAGT
>NW_015651724.1:0-163 GCF_001515625.1 Sinocyclocheilus rhinocerous
CTGGCTACCCATACCGTCTCGCTGGTTCCTGCGGACCATCAGACTTGGCTATGCGATTCAGTTCGCCCCCCAAGTTCAGCGGCATCCGCTTCACATCAGTGAAGGCGGCTGATGCTCCTGTCTTGCATGCGGAGATCGCAGTCCTACTGGCAAAGGATGCGAT
>NW_015651724.1:406-545 GCF_001515625.1 Sinocyclocheilus rhinocerous
CAGACCATTGGGTTCGCGTCCGAAGGACGAGCATATCAGTATAAGGTCAGGGCTGTACTTGTTGCCACGTGTCTTCACGTAAGTTGCGGAGGCCGCCCTTGTTCCCTTGAGAGAACAGGGCGTTCACATTTTCAACTAC
>NW_015651725.1:0-619 GCF_001515625.1 Sinocyclocheilus rhinocerous
TGGCTCCCCGCTCTCTTGGTGGCTACTGTTGTACCTGCTGTGTGATGTGTGTTGGTGAAAGGCTCGCTAATTTAGACATTTGTTGTCAATCATTGAATTATGTAACAGTTTAGTTGTGTTTGATATCTGTTACGTTTGGTCGCTTACTTCCTGGACCTTGTTAAGTGGAGCTTGGTAGGGAGGTGGGTGCCTGTTTGTTTTGTTCGTTTTCTCCTGTTTATGTTAGCAGGGAGGTAAGAACTTGTATTTTATTTGTTATCTGATTTCTAGGTTAGTTTGTTTAGTAGTAGTTTTGTTTATTGTAATTTACTTTGGCAAATTGCCCCTCCCGAAGTTTATGATGTTCCTTTGTTTCTTTTGTTAATAAACTTACTTTTATTTGCACTTTAAGTGTTTTGTGGTTGACAAATTTAAAGAATGAGAGCGGGGACCCCAGGGATCTTTCCTAGATGGATCCCTGTTAACTGTTATGGACCAGTTTATTCGATGCTGCAAAGAAAGGGGAAGGAGAGGATTCAGATGAGGTGCAATATTTTTGGGATAGAAGTGTGTTGATGCATAAGTGGTTGTCTCGGAATGCTAAAGAATCTGGTTTAAGTCCAGACTACCAGATTGTTTT
>NW_015651726.1:0-1020 GCF_001515625.1 Sinocyclocheilus rhinocerous
TTTTCTTCTGCTCTCTTAAGTTTAGATAAATTACTACCGAATTTTTTTTAATATTTACTAATTTCAAACTTCAACAGCTCCCACTGGCAACAATATGAATCTAACACTAAAGCTCTTCTCCAGTACTGCTCAATCAATAATGTAATGTTCTTCTTAACATCTTCAAAAAGGAGAAGAGAATTGTTCAATTTCCAATAAGAAGGAGATGAGCTGAAATCAAGGGATGCAGAAAGACAAATCCTAAGAGAGACAGCACTGTGATCTGTAAGAGGTGTAGCATGAATGTGACTGATTTACAACTATTTGCTAGGCTTGGGGAAATAAGCCAGTAATCTATTCGGGACTGCTTAGAACGGTCCTTGCTACTCCACGTATAGAGTCTCTGCTGTGGATATATTTTTCTCCATATATATCTATCTTTTTTTTTTTTTTTAAAGTAGTAGAAAGAACATAAATAGAATAGAGAGTGCAAGTGTTAGGGTCAAGTAAAAAAAAAAAAAAAATTTATAATTAGAATAGAGAGTGCTAGAGTTAGAGGGTCAAATGAAGATGGAAGAGATGGGTTTTTAGCAGTTTCTTGAAGATGGCTAAGGACTCAGCTGCTCTGAATGAGATGGGCAGGTCATTTCACCAGGAGGGAACAGTTAATGGTAAAGTCAGTGAAAGTGATTTTGTGCCTCTCTGGGATGGCACTATAATGCATAATGCAAGCTTCTAGAGGGCACACAATTCTGAAGTAGTGATTTTAGGTAAAGGTGTGCAGAGCCAGTGGTAGTTTCGTAGACAAACATCAATGCCTTGAATTTTATGCGAGCAGCTATTCACCTTGGCTGCTCGGATTGAGTTGGGCAGGTGACTCAGGGAGTTAACAGGGAACAGTTAATGTAAAAGTCAGTGAAAGTGATTTTGTGCCTCTTTGGGAGGCACAAAATATAAAACATAATTTTGAAGAAGTGAATTTAGGTAAAGGGGTGTAGAGTCAGTGGTGGTTTTGTAGGCAAACATCAATGCCTTGAATTT
>NW_015651727.1:0-156 GCF_001515625.1 Sinocyclocheilus rhinocerous
GCTTTTCGACCTTCCGCACTTCTTTGGAGTTGTTGTTGCGCGAAGTAGGCAAAAGTTGTTCTTAGGTGTTGATGCAACTCCTCCAGGTACTGGTGAGTGGTATAGGCGGTGACGAGGTTCAGGTCACCAGGTTGGTACAGCAGGTGTAACGGTAGT
>NW_015651727.1:423-526 GCF_001515625.1 Sinocyclocheilus rhinocerous
TGAGCGTTTCGTAGGTGGCCTTGGTGCCATGGTGTCCAGCGCATTCGGTCAGAGAATAATGTGTCAGCATTATCCCCCTTTGGCCCTGAGGGACTACGAGCTT
>NW_015651728.1:0-554 GCF_001515625.1 Sinocyclocheilus rhinocerous
TACGCTTAAGGAAGATTAAGGAAAACAGTCTGACATCGTGGTATAATGAGCACACTCGCACCTAAAAGAGAGCAGCCCGGAAAATGGAGCGCAGCTGGAGGAAAACAAAACTAGAGGTATTTCGTATTGCTTGGCGGGAAAGTAACCTATCCTACAGAAAAGCATTAAAAACTGCTAGATCTGATCAATTTTCTTCTCTTTTAGAAGAAAACAAACATAACCCCAAGTATTTATTCAACACAGTGGCTAAACTAACGAAAAATAAAGCATCAACAAGTGTTGACATTTCCCAACAGCACAGCAGTAATAACTTTATGAACTACTTTACTTCTAAAATCGATACTATTAGAGATAAAATTGTAACCATGCAGACGTCAGCTATAGTATCACATCAGATAGCTTGCTATAGATCGCCTGAGGAACAATTCCACTCATTCTCTACTATAGGAGAGGAAGAATTGTATAAACTTGTTAAATCATCTAAACCAACAACATGTATGTTAAGAAGAATTAACTTGTTAAATCATCTAAACCAACAACATGTATGTTAGACC
>NW_015651729.1:0-2041 GCF_001515625.1 Sinocyclocheilus rhinocerous
TCTTGTTCAAACACAATCTCCTTCTTTTGTTTGAACAAATGAATCTGTACTCACACGTGACATTGAGACGAGCAGCAGGAGAGATGTAACTGTGTCCATGTAGAGCACAGCTGTATCTGCCTGCATCCTCTCTTCTGACTGACTGCAGCAGGAGTTGATTGTTTCCGTCTCTTCTCTCAGTTAATGGCTGTGAGTTTCTGTACCAGATGAATGTTGCTCTGTCAGTCAGAGTGCAGCTGCTTTTACATGTCAGACGGACATTATGACCCTCTGTCACTCTCTCAGGAGCCTCCACCTGAAGATCTGAACACAACACACACATTATATCTAGTGCTGCTGTCATACACTGATTATTATTCAACATAATGCACAGAAGAAGAGCTCAGCCTCATGAAAGTCACCTGTCACAGTAAGAGTCACTCCTGGATAACCTGACCATTTTCCATCAGGTTTATCAGTGATGAATCTGAAACGGTACTTGTGTTCGTCCTTCTGTGTCACATGACTCAGTCTGATGGTGCAGTTCTGCTGTTTGTCTCCCAGATACTGAAGCCTCTGACTGTATTCAGGATCCTCAGACAGATCTGGAGGCTCTTTACCCTTTACAGTGTTTTTGGTCCAGAACACTTTCATGATCTTATATTCAGTAGGGTATTTATAAGTGCAGCTCATTATTACTGATGAGTTCTTTAGTACACAGATGTCTGAAGGATTGTAACTCACACCCCAATCAGCACCAGAAACCCCTGAAACACAGAATTCATTCTGAACAATAGCTTTTTAATTATTATTTTTTATTTTTTGCAAGCAAGATGGAAGCAAGCATAGACACAGTGACTCCATGCTCTCACTCTAATTGCTCTTTATGTGTGTTCTTGTTTATATGTGTGTTTGCCAAAATTACATTTAGTAGTGCAAATTCCACATACAGTAACCAAGATCTTCCGATCATATAACTACAGCTTAAGCAGATCTTGAGTTCATTTTTGCACTTAGACAATATACCAAAGGAGATAGCCAGGACACCGGGCTCCACGTGGATTGTTGTTGGGTCCGACAAGTGTCAGGGGCATAGGAGACACAAAAGCATGGATGCCGGTTCGCCCTACTTGCCAGACGACTGCACAAATCATTGCTACCCGGCATTTTTCTCACCAATGCCAGATATTTTAGCAACAACATGGATGAACTGAATCTACGAATCTATAAAAAAATAAATTAAATAAATAATAAAAAAGGTAGATTTAACAAAAACATACGTAGACAGGTAAGTTCTGCCAATTTGGAGTACCTGACAGTCAAACGTATCTACCATGTGAATTTAATGTGTTTATAGTCACAGTCAGACATTCAACAAGATGCGAACTTCAACATAGCTTTAGGCCGCCTGCTCAGTTAAATAGCCGATTAATTTAACCAAGCTGATTTAAAAGCTGTTCTCCAGAAATTTGATCATCATATCAAATGTGCTACCAGAGGGACAAACACACTAGACAGTTTGGGCCTACCACATTTAGACCACTCAGATCACTTAATCATACTCCTATTCCTAGCATACAGGAGGAGGAAAGCTCAACCCAAAATAAAGAAAGGTAAAACATGGCCTGAAGGAGCTTTTTTGCAGCTGCCTTGACAGACAAACTGGAATATTTTTGAGGTTCAGGACTTGGGGGGGATATACATTCACTGTACTTTGTGTCGACAAAAACATCAGAGTGTACTCCAACCAGAAGCCTTGAATAACAAAAGGGTTCAAAACATAGCCTTCAAGTTGGGCAACAGAGCCTTATACAGCATTGCTAGAGCAAACCTGAAGAGAGGCAGCAGGGAGGCAAAAGTGGCCTACAAGAAGTTCTTTGAGGGCCAACAACGACTCACAGCAGGTGTGGCAGGGCATCCAGCATGTCACCAGCTATAAGACCAGCAACTGAATGACTGTTAACGGTGACACCTCCCTGGCAGAGCAACTCAATTGTTTCTTTTGCTAGCTATTGAGATGAAAGTCAAGTCAAGTCAAGTCACCTTTATTTATATAGCGCTT
>NW_015651730.1:0-523 GCF_001515625.1 Sinocyclocheilus rhinocerous
GATTCATTGCCGATTTTGAACGCGATTTTGTGTAGCTTGTAATTGTGTAGCCAGCCCTAATTCAAACACAATACTTCAGAGAGAGATTAATATTTGCGCGCGTTCTGAGGTGCGGGTTTGCGCGCTTCGGATGAGCGCACGCACAAATCTTCTCACTGCGCGCGCGAGCTCGCGTCCTCTGGCTCTTAAATTTTTAAACTGGCAAAGCTTACATGAGTTTAGTTTAAACACAGATATGAACGTGTGCTGTTCAGATCTCACCTGTGCGCGCGCTATCAGCACCCGGGTGATGCACTTGCGGCATCAACACCCAGGTGATGATGGCATAAATGACTGGTCATATTCGAGCATATGACACTCGCATTGAACCTAGAGTGACTGGCTTGTCCACGTTTTTTTTTTGTTTTTTTTTGTTCATCGCTGTTGTTGTAGTGTATTGGGAAGCCAGAATGCGCATCCATCAACAGAAAAACACATTACCCTGTTTGTTTTACGTGTTATTTATAGCAAACCATATTACAGA
>NW_015651731.1:0-491 GCF_001515625.1 Sinocyclocheilus rhinocerous
TTTTTTTTCAAATTACTTTCCAAATTTAGAAATAATTTTCCTTTAAGTAGTGTGAGAGCGCAACATGCTCTAAATGTGTTGGCATAGCAACGTGATACTTCCTGTTTCCTTTTCCGCCTGTCCTACGAAAGGCCGTCTCGTTTAATTCTAGGTTGAGGACACTTCGTATATGCATCCTACAAAGGATGCGACCTCGAGAGGATTCGACCTCCGGAGGGCGCAGCCTTCTAAAAGACTACAAGAAGGCTACAGGCAGGTGAGTTTTATCAGGGTTGGATCAAATCTCTGCAGGAAAGTGGCCTGGAAGGGCCAAGTTTGCCCATCACTGCCCTAGTGCTTTTGAATGCGCATTTTAAATGCTATTTTAGCGTCACTGCTTATAGTATAATGTTAACATCAAAGAAGGGCACTAATGTTAACGTTAGCTGGCATTTTTTCAGTAAACTCAGTCCTAACGTACATTTTGAATGTCGCTGCTGTTAACTGCAATG
>NW_015651732.1:0-132 GCF_001515625.1 Sinocyclocheilus rhinocerous
GTTCAGGAGCTGTCTGAGCTTTTGAAATAAAATAAAAAAAATAAATAAATAAATAAAAAAAATAAAAAATAAAAGTCTGCGCCCAATCTCGTCTGATCTCGGAAGCTAAGCAGGGTCGGGCCTGGTTAGTAC
>NW_015651732.1:281-608 GCF_001515625.1 Sinocyclocheilus rhinocerous
CAGGTTCTGTAAGCTTTAGCGTTTTCTTCACTACTTGTCTAATACACTGGCCTATAGAGTGGGTGATCTTTAAATAGCCCACTCTTTGGGGCAGACCCCGCTTACGGCCATACCACCACAATTGCGCCCGATCTCGGAAGCAAAGCAGGGTCGGGCCTTGTTAGTACTTGGATGGGAGACCGCCTGGGAATACCAGGTGCTGTAAGCTTTAGCGTTTTCTTCACTACTTATCTAATACACTAGCCTATATAGTGTCTGATCTTTAAATAGCCCACTCTTTTGGGTAGTCCCCGCTTATGGCCATACCACCCTGTCTGCGCCCGATCT
>NW_015651733.1:0-1183 GCF_001515625.1 Sinocyclocheilus rhinocerous
TGAGCTCTCTTTGAATTATTGTTGTTCTGAATGCTAACAGATGGAGGCCAGATCTGACAGAGAAGAGGAGATCAGTTATCCATACAACTGTAACACATCACCACATCATACCATGGTAGGACATTGCTAGTTAAATGTTCTCATGTTTTACCATAGTATATTTTAACTATAGCTTTTCATGATTATATGATTGTAAGGATGATGAATCTGAGACTGAAGTGGAGAACTGGGACCAACACAGCACAAATGACACAGCAACAGATTTTTGCATGGTAGAATACTTTACTTTACTTTACCACTATTCCCTGGATTAACATATAATAATTAAGGTACAATGGGAGTTTTTTCATCTTCACAGGTAAAAGATTTACGTGTGTGTGTGTGTGTGTGTCTAGGATGGAGAATCTGATAATGAGAATTGCGAACCACAAAACTGGCATATGACTCCACCACAAGACCCTACAGTAAGATTGCACACAATATCATTTGCAGTACATGTAATTAATTTGGAGTGATAAAATTTTTATCTTATCTTCCAATTTTTTTTTCTTTTGCATTTCTAGGACAATACAAGTGAAAGTGAAATGTGTGACAATGTAGAACATGTGCCAAATTTGTTTTTGGTAAGATTTATAGTAACTGGGTTTGTTATTGAAACTGTGAATTTTAAAAATAGTATTGTTTTGATTTAATATAGTTTAGTATCCAAAGTATTGTTTTGATGCAAGTATGATTTGTTATGCCCGAATGAGTGTAAGATTAAAATATACATGTTTACAAGATCATTTGAACAGGTTCTGTTTTATTTTCCACAATTCTTACAGATGGATGCTGCAGCAGGTGATGCCGCACAAGATTGCAGTGGAGAGAACCCAACATCAGCGAAAAAGAAGATCTACCCCAGCGCTAAGATTAGTAATGAAGAATCCCTATTGTCAATTTTATGTTATGCTCTGAGGCACAACACAACAAAATCTTCCCTTAGTGACTTACTGGACCTGATTAATCTACATTGTCCAGAAGGAAACAATGGAGTACCTAGTTAGTGACTTGACCTGATTAATCTACATTGTCCAGAAGGAAACAATGGAGTACCTAGAAGTCTATATAAATTCTTCAAAACATTTGATTGAAACTCTTGAAATTATGTACATCTGCCCTAAATGTCATCATTACTTCGGTA
>NW_015651734.1:0-1584 GCF_001515625.1 Sinocyclocheilus rhinocerous
GTTGCTGGGGCATTTCTAAGCCCAAAAGCCATCGCCGTATACTGGGGGAAGTTATCTGGGGTTACAAAGGCTGAAATCTCCGAAGCTTGTGAGGTGAGTGGAACTTGCCAATATCCTTTCAGCATATCAAGCTTTGTAACGAAACATGCAGAAACGATGTTATCTATACAATCCTCCATTCGAGGTAACGGGTAACTGTCTGGCACAGTCACAGCATTTACCTTACGCTGGGCTAAAACCAAGAGGCACAGTCACAGCATTTACCTTACGGTAATCTGTGCAGAATCTGAATGTGCCATCGGGTTTGGGAACAAGTAGGCACGGAGAACTCCAGAGACTGCAACTGAACTTGGCCAAATCATTTTCCAGCAAATACTCTACCTCTTGATGCATAACAGATCTTTTCATTGAGTTTACGCGGTAAGCATGTTGCTTAATAGGACGAGCTCCGTTCACATTAATATCGTGTTTCAGGACATTTGTTTGTGTAGGAACATCACCAAACAGACATTTAGAATCAGAAAGTAATTTTTCAATGTCTATTCTCTGATCCACGGTCAAATGATTAAGATATGAGTGAAGATCTTCTAAAATCTCTGAATTTGCTAACCTTGCACACTGCTGAAAAGTATGAAGAAGCACCACACCATCTGTGTCCGCACCCAAGGTAACAGGAGATGGCGCCAGATCCACGGCTAGCGCAACAGAAGAGACAACGGGCCCTGCAGTCTGTTCCACAGCACCGGCCGTTGGCGTTGGCGACTCTCTGGTATGATAAGCTTTTAACATGTTTAGATGACAAAAAGGGGTTTTTCGTTTTCGATCAGGTGTGTACAACATATAATCAGTTTCACTCATTCTCTTTTTCACAACATAGGGACCAAAGAAACGAGCAGACAAAGATGATCCTGGGACAGGTAACAACACAAGCACTTCGTCACCAGGTTGAAATGATCGCGCTACCGCTTGCTTATCATATTTACTCTTCATGTCTTTCTGAGCACTGGCAAGCGATTCTCTAGCTAGTGACCAAGCACTATGAAGACGAACTAGCCAGCGACCAAGCAGTATGTAGACGATCTCGAAACTGGCTCACATAATCCAGTACACTAGTGTTTGAAATTCGAATTGGGCGCCAAAATCCGTTCTTTAAGAACCTTCAACGGACCTCTAACTTGGTGTTCGAACACAAGTTCGGCTGGGCTAAAACCAAGGGATTCTTGAACGGTTTCTCTGAGAGCAAATAAAACTAAGGGAACCCCCTCATCCCATTCTTTAGCAGTGTCCTGGCAATATTTCCTAAGCATTGATTTAAGGGTTTGGTGAAAGCGCTCAAGTGCCCCCTGGCTCTGCGGGTGGTACACACTTGAGACTCGGTGAGAAATTGCCAGTGATTCAAGTACTTGTTTAAAAAGTTTCGATAAAAAATTTGTACCTTGATCAGTTTGCACTATTTTTGGGAGTCCAAACGTGGAGAAGAACTTCACCAATGCTTTGCTGACAACAGGCGCAGTGATTTTTCTTAACGGAATCGCCTCCGGAAATCTGGTGGCCACACACATAACAGTTAATAAAAACTGGTTA
>NW_015651735.1:0-1174 GCF_001515625.1 Sinocyclocheilus rhinocerous
GGATAATAACTCGAAGTTAGTTTCACTTTCGTCGCCGCTTCCACTTTTTTTTTTTTTGTCGTCGTCGTCGTGTCGAGTTTGCTTCGCAAAGTGCGGTAGGAAATGGACTCTGTACTGTGACGTGCACGTGCACGCTGATTGGCTGTTGTCGCATATTTCTGCTGTGTGGCTCTTGGATCAATCCATATCGAGTAAAAATGTCCAGAGCTTATCATCGTTATCGACATAAATTTTATCGCGATTAGATATGATATCGTTTATCGGCCCAGCCCTAATAACAATGTACTTTAATGGGAATTAACAGCCTTTAGCATTAATTAGTTGTTTCATATTTTAATTTCTATTACAACTTATTTTTTTTCTATTACATACAACATTTTTCTATTACAATTCCACAGTCAATCAAAATATGGGCAAGCACTTCTCAGGCACTCGCAATGGAATACATGAGTACAAATAGGGCTGTGACGGTCGCCGTGACAACCGCGTCACCGCAGTGGTCGCTTGCCACCGCAATTGTCTACTGCCACCAGCGATAGTGCACGTGACGTCACGCACTCTATAACAAGCATAATACGAAGTTTTGTATACTAGTGTAATAACAGTAATAACAGTAGCGGAACAGTGAACTGTGTCTACACAGGACATTTGATCTCTGTGTCAGTACCTCATAAATAGAACGAGGCAGTTTACTGTCGGGGATTTGTCATGTCGTGTCGTGCCACATCCAGTGTAGCATCACTGATTATAATGAGTTTTATAGTATTTTGTCGCGCCGCGCAGCTCGCGTTCTGTAGACAGGGTGTATTTAACTTTATTATTTAGGCTACTTACTTGTTTAACTGTATTATTTCTTTTATATTTATTTTAGTTTTTTGCAGGCTGCGTATTCACTGACTGAAGTGCTAAAATAAACACGAGCTGACGAGTTAAATCGGGTGTGTTAGATGAGTGAGACAGTGCTGGGCTGCTCCAGGACAGTTTTGAAAACCATTTCAGAGACATGTTCTTAAATGTGACTCATATAAAATATATTACATGCATGCACAGTTTTAAGGCAGCTTTAATCGCCTTTTTGGTAACTTCATGACTTAACTGACCACGGCATTGCATGCACGTAGTTTATTTCGCGCTTTGATATGAAAGGATACAGGCTACAGCGCGCCGGCGCCTT
>NW_015651736.1:0-1564 GCF_001515625.1 Sinocyclocheilus rhinocerous
AAAACTTCGACTACGCCTGGTTTTCTTTGCTCTAATCCCTTCAAAGGTATTTTCTCTATTCTCTCTCATTCTTCCGCTTCCTTGACTTGTTTCCATACTATCCTCACTATCCACTATATCAGAATCTCCCCACTCTGGTCCATTCACAACACAGCTGTGCTTACCCGCCACCGCTTTCTTCTTTTCATTTGACTTTCCCATTCTTATTATTTTTCCCCTTTTCCGACCTCCAGTTGATAAACATGCTTTTCTTCCAAGATCATCGGTTAAATTTCCGCGATTTTTTAATTTAGAAGTTTTTACCATATAACTCTTGCCAACTGCAGATGCCAGGTTCAACTCTTTGCACTCAGCGAAGACTTCCGGAGAAAACCAACTTCCGGAGTTTGTTGTCAAAATAAAAGTTCACTGGGCGTTTTCACACCGGGATAGGCGTTTTTAACTATCCAATCAGAAAAAACCCTAAGAAGAAGCCAAGTGTTATTATTTTCTTTTTACTGTCTGACGTTACCAGCTATTTTATTATGTCTAGATAACGAGAAAACAACTTATGTCAAGTTTATGATAAATCAAGAGAAAATAAATCATGCTGCATGCCTTTAGGACATTCATAAACCAGGGAACAAATGCATTTTTCCTGGTGCACAGGCGTACACGTTTAACAAAGTCGCCTTGAAGTTGTGCATCTTCAGAAGTGGAGCCAGTCTCAACTTAAAACTCATCTATTCCCTTTGTTCTCTAAATGACTCATTTACCTTTCTGCTTCTCAATTTCCCAAATTCTGTCTGTAAGACACATGACCGCCTTTTTAATTGGGTTCTTGAAAGTTGCTATAAAAAATAAAATAAAATAAAATTTTGATTAAAATTAAAATTGATTAAAATTGGAATTCCTTATGATTTAACACTATTTGCTTAAAGCTGTTTTTGTGTTTGATGAGAAATAAAAGCAAAAGCTCAAGATTGTTTTCTGGTGCATTCATCAGTGTCTTTGCAAATATACACAATCAAACTGATGTGACGACAGTGATTAACCTCATTCTTTTGTCTCTATACATAAAGACACATTTACATAGATGGGTGAACATAATCACCTGATTTTGTAAATGTGGCCAATTACATTTGCATTAAGCACCCACTTTGCGCTTGTCTATAGCTTACATACAAAATGAGCATACCATTCAAAACACCTACAGAGTGCACGCATTATGTGAAGTCTTGTGCATGTGTGCATTTACAGTGCGCTCTTTTATGGCATGATTCAGTCTATTAAAATACATTCAGAATGATCACAAATTCAAGACATGGGGGCAGAAAATGTGTATATTTATACCACTTCATATAGTTAATCAATTTCACACGGAAGAGTGCCTTTTTTTCTTCAAAATTACCATATACAAATGTGATATTGATTTTTTACAACAGTTCAATAAACTAGAAGTTTTATTAAGAGACTTACGTTTTAGACACCATAATGCTTGTTTTTGCACTATTTCGCCAACAAAAATAATTATAATCAAAGCCACAGCGCTGTTTTGCGTCTCTGAGCAACATGAGGGTGTTTC
>NW_015651737.1:0-1030 GCF_001515625.1 Sinocyclocheilus rhinocerous
ATTATAAGCCTTACACAGCCTCTCTAAAACCTCACAAATCTCTACAAAGATCCAGAGTGATCGCATAAAGGCTTTAGGTCTGATCCCATGTGGATCTAGAGAATTATTGGCCTGCCAGTCCACTGGTATTGTGGCCTTGAACGAAGCACTTAACCACACGCGGCTCCACGGAGGGATCGGGATAATGACAAGTAACCTTGAGTTTGACCCAGACTAGATGCTTTTTGCACCGATGTCTAACAGCAATGATCCAGATGACCAGTATTCGTATGTCCATCGACATCTGCAGTTTAGAAAAGAAAACCCCTTGCACTTTTCTTTTCACTGGAAAAGAAAAGGAGAACAGCTAGGATTATGTCTGATGAAAATTTAAAAGATGAACATTTAAAAAGCTATTATTTATTCATCACTAAATATTAATTCATTTTTTTTTTTTAAATGGAAAGATAGTTTAAATTAATCAAAACAGAACTTAGAAGTAGAGGCAAAATTATTTGGTATGTTATTATTATTGTTATTATTATTGTTGTTGTTATATTTACATGTGACGTGCAGAAACAAATTATTTTATGGTACAAATATCATTAAAAAAATATTTATTTCAAAAAATTGAATAAAAAAAAAAACAGTTGAAATAAATTAAACATAAGTTTTAAAAATACTTGCAAAATTATTATTTTACATAATGCACTGCATTAGGCAATAAGGAAGTATTGTTAGGTGTCAGTGGTAGAGTTACAACATGTTCAGAAACACAAATCTAAGAATATGAACCATTAAATAATTTTTAGGACTAGTTAATATAAAAAACAGTTTAACCTCAAGCAACACCTTTCTTGGTATCTATATACCAGCTCCTGGCTCATGTAGCCTCATGGGATAGCAACTGATGCAGTAGGTCTGGTGTTCATATAATTTTTTTCACAAACATTTTGGAATCCCAGTCATTTGGCATACTTCTTTTTTCAATCAATATAGTAGGAAAGCATACACATTTGAACACAAACTCACCTCCTTGGCTACAGCTCTA
>NW_015651738.1:0-602 GCF_001515625.1 Sinocyclocheilus rhinocerous
AACGGGCAATTCAGATATATTATGGGAAAAGGCAGAAGACAATAAGTAACACAGAAGACAGTAAGTAAATTACACAGCAGAAAAAGAGAAATGGGAAAACTGCATAGTTTGCTTTGAAGCAAGACCAATTTTATATATTGTACCAATACCTATACACAGTTCTAGTTCTAGAATATTTCATGATGAATGGTTTAAGAAATGTCCAGGACTGTCTAATGCAATGGGGTTAGATGTAGTGAGATTGGGAGGTAAATGCTTTATAGAAAGAGGCAGAGAGATAAATGTCTTTAGAAACTGTACCCAAAAAATGGCATATTGCCCATATTGGTGCCAGTTTCTCCAATCTACAACAAACTACAGAGAAGCAACTGAATTACAGTGCATACGAACCCGTAAATGGGCAATAGTACGGAAAGAAAAAATACAAAAGCCACAAGGGAAAATACAATTAATGGCAGATCAGGAATTTGAATGTTATGAGAAGAAGTGAAATATTGACGTAGGAAGATTTGAAGAAAAATACAGCAAAATATGGAAAATACCACGATGTAAAGATTACTATTTAGTGATAAAAGAAGGCCCACCACCTATATTTGATGACA
>NW_015651739.1:0-571 GCF_001515625.1 Sinocyclocheilus rhinocerous
AAAACCTCACCTGCCTATAGCCTTAGTAATCCTGAAGACATTGATCAGCTTGTTCAGGTGTGTCTGATTAGGTTTGGAGCTGAACTCTGCAGGACTGCGGCTCTCTAGGACCGAACTTGCCTACCCCTGGGCTAGGCTTAATGATGGATTGAGGTGATCCAGTCGGGATCCCGTGGCAGCTCAATGTGGTCCGCCGTGGAGGCAACCGTTGCGGATCCCGTGGCAGCTCACTGTGATCCGCCGTGGAGGTAACTGTCACTTCACCAACTAAGCACTAGAGGGAGTGTTACCTATAGGTGAACAAAAATGGCTAGAATACAGAAATGAACTTTAAATTTGAATTCAAACACTGTTTGTTTAAACTTTAAATAAGTTAGTGATAAAGGGAGAGAGAAGAGGGGGAGAGAAACCTGCTTAAAAATAAAAAAAGGGATCAAAACAAACAAACAAAAAATGATAAAAGTAATAAAATATAATAAAGTAAAAACAAAAATAATACTGAAATGAAAAAAAAAATGAAAAAATGAAAAATAAAACGGCAGGTAACTAGAATGGCTAGAATGATAATGAC
>NW_015651740.1:0-1829 GCF_001515625.1 Sinocyclocheilus rhinocerous
GTTTAGTGTAAAACATGTTGAAGATTAGCAGATAAGCTGTCGATTTCCTCTAAAAAAAGCTGGGGTTTTTTTTCAGCGTAGTGAAGCCTCTCCTCCATTGACATCCATTCAAAAAATCCTGAAGACATTGATTAGCTGGTTCAGGTGTGTTTGATCAGGGTTGGAGCTGAACTCTGCAGGACAGCGGCTCTCTAGGACTGAACTTGTCTACTCCTGCGATGGTCACTTCAAGAAACTGATTTCTGTTAGTGATCATGTGAGTTTGGGTTACGAGTTCTTGTGATGCATTTTGAAGCAAAGTTGGGGTTGATTTCGACTTCACATACAAATGTAAGTAGAATAATTTAATTAGTCTTTATTTTAATGTAATACTAATTATTTTTTTGTCCGTGATAGAAGTTTAAGAAGTGGTGTAAGCAAGTTTAAGCAAATCTAGTTTAAAAATGTTTAATAGTAAATTTAGACACAATTAGACAACATTTTAATAAAATAATAATAGTAAGAAATATTAATTTGAAACGACTGATGGAGAGCAAAGGCTGCATCTTCTGAAGGGTGCATTTAAAGATTGTGTCACGGTGGAGAGATGAAGGCTGTCCCAATTCGAAGACTCCTTCAAATGCGGCTTTGTTTCACAGAATGAAGAGTACAACAGATGCACACTTTGTGGCTTCACCCAAACCAGAATTCATTGCACGCCAGTGTCTTTTTTTAGAGAAATTGCTGTATTACACATTTAAATATTGGGTTATAGTTACTCAAATAATCTAATGTATCTAATCATACAAATGTAAAAAATTACCTTGATATATATCAAGTTATTACTGTGGTATATCAGATGGTAATATTTTTTTATATCAGATGGTAATATTTTGTAAACTGCCTTCATACAAGAGTTTACTAAGGTTACTTAGTTTTGTTTTTCTGTTAAGATTGAAAGGCAATTTTACTTTGTCAGGAGGAGATGGAAGAAAAAATGGTATGAATGTTTATGAAAGTTGATTAAAAATATTATATATTTACATTAAAATGTGTAATTATAGCATATAGATTTTCAAAATTGACTAAAAAACAAATGATAAAACAAATAGCAGCACATTATGTTTTCAGATTTTTTATTATAAAAAAATAATTATTTTAATCTTGTATTTCATATTAGGAGTGTAAATTCATTTATTATAACTGACAGGTGTGATGATCAGTGGGCTTGAGTTTTTACCTCCATAGTTTAAGGATGGGCTAAATAACGGATAGAGTTTTTCAGTGAAAGACTGAGCAGTGAAAGAGTAGATATGAGAGCTGGACTCCACATCATAAAAGCAGACCAGACCCTCCTCATAATCCACAAACACACCGACCCGCTGCGGCTTCACTCTCAGAGACAGAGAGACAAGAGGATCCTCACAGGCTATATATTCATCTCCATTCCTCAGAATCACAGTCCAGCATCCATCACTGGGTCTCAGTGTGATCACTCCCTTCCTGATAATGGATTCTCTGGCCACTCCTAAATCCCAATCAGTCTTTCCCTTCACCTGCACCTCAAAATAAAATCTCCCTGAGGAGAATCCCTCCTTTCCCAAGACACAGGGACATGGATCAAATTTCTCTGGTTTGTCTGGGAGTTTCTGTCTAATGTCTCCACATCTCACTTGTTTTCCATCATCAGACAGAATGAGATTAGGATGAGCTGTATCAGGATCCAGAGTCACATTCACTGAGAAAACAGAATATAATTATCAACTTCACAATACACAGATATTGTGATTCTGATGTTTTTAATGTGTAATCCAGTGTTTAATCAGATTGTAGTGCAGTAATGAAGCTGT
>NW_015651741.1:0-1496 GCF_001515625.1 Sinocyclocheilus rhinocerous
TGGGGAGCAGGACACACACGAAACATGGAACAGAGTCTGACAGAGAGAGACTAGGGGTGTGGGGGGTATATGAATCGATTCAAATGTAACTTACTCAAGGTGATGCTGGATCCAGTGATTATATCTGGACTGACAGTGGAAACCAGCCATGAAATGGTGTTGACATCTGAAAAGGACATTCAAGACACGATTTAAGTAATTTTAAAAGTTTTGAAAGACTTTGTTTAAAAAATGAGAAAAAGCACTGTACCTGTGCAGTATCCTGAACACCAGAATTGTGGATTCACAAGTTCATAGACATAGTAATTGCCTGGACACGCTTTCACTCTGATGGGGTTTGTCTTGTATTCACAGCAGCTGCCCCAATAAGACCCTACACAGACCTCTCTGATCACCTCTTCATCCTCTATCTGAGGGTGAGGACCATTGAGCCACAGATTATAGATTGTGTTACAGCTGTATGAATCCACACAGGTCTCTGGCATCTGGATGTTCATTCCATAGTAGAAAAGCCGGTACCAGCCATTCCAGGAGAAATATTCATCACAAATCCAGTCTCCACTTTCATTGTTGGCTCTCCAGGGACGATCCAGAGACTCATAGTTGTAGCAGGGATCACCGCTGATGTTGCTGAAAGCAACTGCCATGGAGTTTGCAAAAGTACTGTTAAAATACTGGGACCCACTTTTTATTAAGTGTCATCAATTACAATATTCTAAAATTCAAATTTATAATTTAACCTACTGTGCAGACATATGATATTTACATTGTACTTATATTTAACAATACATGCAATCAGTTACAGCTGTAATTAATTTCTGTAAGTACATCCGATTTCCGGAAGAACACTGTTGACTCGTCCCTTACTCCTTAACGCACCCGTAAACATAACCATACCACCAAACCTGTCCCAACCCGAGGGGTGCCATTAAAGGGGATGCAGAATATGCTGAGCATATGGGCCCAGGACGCTAGGGGGGCCCCAAATCACCACTTTGGTTGATAATTTTTTATTAATAATTAAAAATGTATTTTTTTTTATATACAAGAACACGTTAACTAATAATATTGTATAAAATTGTTCATTAAAAACCTCAGAGAGACAGGACTACAGATTAGCAAGAGTAAAGATCATTGCACACTGAGTCCGAAATTTTGGCATGCGTTTCTCAATTTTTTTCGTATTCGTTATCCTTTCCTATCAAAATGCATACTACGGATGTGAAAACGCAGAAAATCGAACCTGATCCAAAAAATTTTATGACAGACGAAAGTTTCGGAGGCAGTGTGCAAACGTGATTGACACAACATGAGGTCATATTTATTTTTGAACATGCAAAAATTGCAGACGGAAATTTTTGACAGTGTGTAACGACCTTAAAGGGATAGTTCACCCAAAAATGAAAATTTGATGTTTATCTGCTTACTGATGAACTGAACTGTCCTGAGCGCGTCCTCGACAGCCGGCGCGTGACGCATCTTCTTCTTCTTCTTGC
>NW_015651742.1:0-182 GCF_001515625.1 Sinocyclocheilus rhinocerous
ACAAATGTCCTGCAAGGCCACACCCAAGCTGAAAGCCTTGGAGGCATACTCCTGGTCGAGTGCGCTCTGACCCTCATAGGCAACGGGAGGCCAGAGGACTCATAAGCTAGTGAGATGGCCTCGACCACCCACCTACTCATAGTCTGCTTGGTCGCCGGAGATCCTTTCTTTGGCAGACCAAA
>NW_015651742.1:568-2576 GCF_001515625.1 Sinocyclocheilus rhinocerous
AACTTCTTCTATGGGTTCAAAGGGTGCATTGCATAAGCCCTCCAGAACCACAGCCAGGTCCCATGAGGGCACCTTAGTGCGCTGTACCAGCCTCAGCCTCAGGGTGCCACGGAGGAAACGAGTGACAAGTGGGTGTCTTCCCAATGATTGACCACCCAGAAGGGCGTGGTAAGCAGCTAAGGCCGCCACGTATACCTTCAGAGTGGAGGGAGATCGGCTAGGTGTTGGCGTGATTGTTGCCCAATGCCGGCAGTTTTGACAGCCGAACTCGGGCCAGTGTATTTGGGCTGATTCTGGGGTGTCATTCATCCCATGTCCATGCTGAGTCCGGCAACCGCAGCCGGGCTGAGTTATTTCTTCTGGCCTGCCGGATCTGGGCCATTATCAGGCCAAACCGTTTTGGCTACCTAGATAGTCTTAAAAGTTGGTCATCTCAGTTGTTCTTCAAGACTGGTCACAACACTTAAGTAGCCAACTTACACCTGGGCTAACCACTAGTTGGTCAGACTTGTTTTATGACCGTCTTTACATGGTGACTGTCTGTGTCTATGCAACTGATCTCTGGTTTGTGCAGTCAGCAACTGTTTTGCAGTTGTTTTTGCAACAAGCTGTTTTTGCAGCTTAGTTTTGTAGATTTTTCAAGTTACCTATTAAATTCATATGCAAATGATTAAGTAGATATTTCACAAAATTCACAGTAATTGCTTCACACTCCTGTCCAGTTGGTGGTAAATTCACCTTTTAAGCTGGTTTGCCAACCGCCATAAAACATCTGAAGAGGAAGAAGAAGAAGAAGAAGGTGTGTTCGCTGCATCATCTGTTCACTCCACTTCTTGCCTGTGTTCAGTGGTTTATACGTGCGGATGGCTGAATATATCCTCCATTTTTACAATGTTAGTTTTTGTGTTTTCAAATGTAAACCCAGCTTGTGTGTTTTGTGTGTTATTATACCAATAGTTGTGTTTATGTTTGTGGAAAACTAAACCTGCTAGTGATGCCAAGGAAATTGTTTTACTCTGATTGGTTGGAAAAATAATTTCTAAGACTGTGTATTGGTTCTTTTGGTTTGACTGATCATTTTGAGTCTGAGAACTTTCTTCTAAATTCCTCTCTGAGCGATCATTTTACATCCAGCATGTCCGTTGTCAGCTTCTGTGTGTGTGCTGATTTCAGGCAATTGTAACTCAGGATTTGGCTTGGCTTGGAAGTGACTGTTGAAGACGCATTATCATACAGAAGGATAAAAAGGACTGACAAGAATGAAAATAAGACCAAGTGGTGTAATGAATATGCTAATTAGCGTATGACTAAAGAGACATTTCAAGACATCTGCTTTGCATGGACTCAGTGTAACAGGGAGGCAGCATCACACTCACATGTAAATTTTAGGATGGAGAGATTTTGGATATTAGTTTAACCAGTCACTCAGAAAACACAGATGTTTGTCAGGATGAAGAATGTAGTGGACGAGTTGGGAAATACTTTTTGAATGTCTGTTACAATAATGATCAGTCAGAGCTGGAGCCAAATCGGAGAGTACCAACTTAATCATATTGATGGTAAAGTCAAAACTGATCAAACCATCAGCATTTGCTTTCTGGGTTTCTTTTAGTGATTGTGTTGATATTACATGCTGGACTGGAAACAACATAGACATTTTGATTAGTTTCCAACTGTAATGTGGGTTTTGTTTTATGTTCATGTTTTCATGTCTTTTATTTTGTAATTGGTTTACCCTGTTTGTGTCATGCTTCCCTTGCCCTCATGTATTCATGCCATTGGTTCCTCTGTTCATTGTGTCGTGTTCTGATTGGTTGTCTTAGTCATGTGTCTTGTTTCCCATTGGTTTGTTCTTGTCATGTGACCCTCATTGTCTGCTATAAGTAGCCCTCATGTTGCCATTGTCTTTTGTCGTGTATTGATGTATACCCGCTGTTGGTGAGTCTAGTCTGTTTATGCCTCGTCAAGTCTGTTCATGTCAAGTCAAGTCTCGGATTATTGTTTGGAT
>NW_015651742.1:2753-3190 GCF_001515625.1 Sinocyclocheilus rhinocerous
AAATGAACCCAGCAGTTTCACGCCTCCTCTGCCTTCGTCAAGGTGACAGGCCTATTGAGGACTATGTGGAGGATTTTTGTGAACTTTCTAACCGGGTGGACTTTAATGATGTGGCGTTAAAGGACATTTTTCGGGTGGGTCTGAATGAACCCATTTGCTCCCAGCTTCCTGGGGGAAAGGTTCACTGGTCCCTTACTGAGTATATAGACTTTGCTCTGCGGTTGAGTGGATCTGCTTACACTGTTGGTGTCATGGAGGAGGAACATGACACTTCCCAAAAGTCTGTTCACGTCATGTCTGCCAAGCCACAGCCTTCTCACGTCATGTCTGCCAAGCCACAGCCTGCTCACGTCATGCCTGCTACTCCAGGACCTGCTCAAATCGTGCCAGTTAAGTTAAAATTTACTCCTGTCATATCTACCAAGTCAAAGCCTGAT
>NW_015651742.1:3287-3619 GCF_001515625.1 Sinocyclocheilus rhinocerous
TTCACGGCACATCTGCCAAGCCAGAGCCTGCTCACATCATGCCGGTCACACCAGAGCCTCGTCCCATCATGGCCGCCATTTCAGAGTCTGCTCACGTCAAGCCTGCCACGCCTGCCAAGATGGCCGCCACGCCTGAGTCCCCGGCCAAGATGGCCGCCACGCCTGAGTCCCCGGAGTCCCCGGCCGCCACGCCTGAGTCCCCGGCCAAGATGGCCGCCACGCCTGAGTCCCCGGCCAAGATGGCCACCACGCCTGAGTCCCCGGCCAAGATGGCCACCACGCCTGAGTCCCCGGCCAAGATGGCCGCCACGCCTGAGTCGGACGCGGAGCTT
>NW_015651742.1:4374-6207 GCF_001515625.1 Sinocyclocheilus rhinocerous
CATTTAGTCTCCAGCGCCACCATTTTCCAGAACTGCAGCCTACCTGGAGTCTCCAGAAGTACAAGCTGTCAGGTTCTCAGAGACTTAGAAATATAGAATCCTAAAAAATGACTCCTACTTAATAAGAATCACATACTGAAGTGTAGTAAAGTACTTGAAGACTGATTTTTTAATATATATATATATATATAGGCTTTGTAGTGTCTTCATCATCTACTAGAGAGTTTATCCTTTCGTCTGTTTAATAGAGCATTTGCATTATTCTTTGTAAATCTGCTTTACAAAACAAGATAAACCACTTCTTCAAGAAACATTTTTTGTTGGTATTGTTTTGCTTGTTTTTATTTTTGTATGAATGAAATATGCTTTACTATATTTTACTATGTTCAGAAAAATAATATTATAGTGAAACATGAAGAGGATGTTGAAATAGTTTGCATCTGCTGAAACACTTACTAAACAGCCTTTATGTGAAGCTGCATCAGATTGAGACACAATCAGAGCTGAAATCTGCTCAAACTGTTGAGATCAGACTGAAATCATCAGAGATCTTGTTCAGAATAAACTTCAGCTGACTGTATCTGGACTCACACACTGTTTTTTAGCCAAATGTCTATCTATGTAAGATATTAGATCTCACATCTTCTGACAGCTCAGTCTGCTTTGACAGAATAACCAGCAGAGGACAATAAACACCAATCACACTCCTCCTTTAGTGTGAGGATCCAACCATATTCATCTGAAAAATCCTCTTGTAGGAATGATACTTTCGGTTTTGTTTTTAGTCATACCTCTCTCAGCAGTGGTTTACGAAATCTAGACAGCCAGAATGTAAAACTCGTGCAGAACTTTTACAATGTAAGTTTTTTTTTATCCTTTTAAATATAAAGCTTGTATGTTTTTGTGTTATTATACAAATAGTTGTGTTTATTTGAGGAAACGGGTTGCCTGTTAACTTGCCAATGATGTGCGAATGAGCGAACATGTTATGCTGCCGCTGAAGATTATGATGATGGTTTTTATTAGTGGAATTATTAATGTAATTATTAAGTTCTACATTGATTACTCAATGCAATCAAATGATTTCTACGTTGATGTGTGGATTGTTTTGTAGCAGGTTACTCTACAACTGTCTGTTTGTGTCCATTGGGCCTTTGGATTTGACGGATCATGTTGACTCGGATAATAACTGATAATATTTATAAAACCAAAGACTCAGATTATAGTTTGATCTTTTTGTTATTAGACATTTTTATCACGTAAGATCCACATTTATTTAAGTGTTAAATCTTTAAATAAAACTGAAACTGAAGGTTTGTAGTTGCTGTATTGTGGTCAGTTCTGTAATATTTTTCCACTCAGCAGTATTTTATCTCTCAGCACCGGATTTTTTTGGCTGTATTAATGTGTTTGTGATGTGTGTCTGTATCTGTCTCATAACAGCTCTTATTCTCAACAGGTTCCGATACTTGAATCTTCTGCTGCTGCTGCTTTGTCTCGTCTATCACAGCGGTCAGTGTCATTTATGTTTATAAACTCTATTTATTCTTGGTTTTCAGCGTCAGCTAGAGTTATTGGTGGAAATTTTCACTGGTTTACCTATGCAGTTTGTTCCAGTTAATTTATTAATAAACATCCCAGGTAGCCAAAACTGTTTGGCCCAGATCCAGCAGGCCAGAAGAAATAACTCAGCCCCTTAATAACTCAGTTACCTTAAAATCCTTAAGATGGCATCTACTTCCAACTAAAATAAAATGCATATTTTACAGTGTCCTTGTTAAGCCTACATGTACTTATGTCAACTAAATATGTCACCTTTACAAAGATTAAGGG
>NW_015651742.1:6354-7178 GCF_001515625.1 Sinocyclocheilus rhinocerous
TTTAGTTGAAAAAAAAAAAAGAATAAAAAAAACTCCTGGAGCTTCCTCAAGTAAGCATACCCTAAAAGAGGGACAGATTGACAGAAAGAGAGACAAACAGGGGAGAAGACAATGACACGTATGGTTACTCAGACCATCTCAGACTGATAACATGAATGGTAACTCTGATAAATGTTAACATTTGGAACATACCTTTGGAAGAATTTGTTTGCATTCGGGCCGCTCTTTTCTTCCCCCATCTCTGTCCAAAGTGAGCAGCAGCCATCTTTTGATGAACTTTTCAATCTCTCCATCTGATGCACTGCCAGTACTTGCATTTCTTTGCACTAATTGGAAAAATAAAAAGACCAGTCGAAATACAGTGGTGTCAAACTCAATTCCTGGAGGACCGCAGCTCTTTAGAGTTTCGCTCCAGCTCACACCTGCTTGGAGGTTTCTAGTAATCCTGAAGACCTTGATTAGCTGGATCAGCTGTGCTTGATTATGATTGGAGCTAAACTCTAGCACTATGTCAGCGAACTCACAATTATAGCTTCATTATAAATAAACATTATTTTGATATTGTATGTGTAGAACGGTTTATTAAAGTATAATGTTATATGTTAGATTATCAAATGTTTACTCACCAGTGTATTAAGTTCTTCTGGTCTTCTGGCAATTAGCAGCACAAAAAGCCCATCAGGTTTTGTCATTAGATGTCAAAGCTAGTGCGCATGTCTTGAAACTCATATAGCAAAAATAATGTTAAAGTTCCCTTAACCACTTTAAGCTTGTTTCATTATATGAATTAAATCATTAATTTCCAAATGTAGTTAAAGAAAAAA
>NW_015651742.1:7426-11624 GCF_001515625.1 Sinocyclocheilus rhinocerous
TGGTCCGTAATCGGGCCGAATGTGGCTAAATGTGCCGTGTCTCAGTGCAAATCGGGCCAGATCCGCACATCCAAAGCCTAGCCAAATCTGGCAACCATTACTGGGTGAGCCGACACTCAGCCGCAATTGGCCCGATTGAGCTGGCTACCTGGGATTGTTCAGGAATTCATTACAACTGCACTTGTACATCTGCTACAGCTTTATATTATTTTCATCATAATTTGAAATGTTAAAATGAGCCACTGCTAATATTGCCCTCATTTATATTTTGAATCCATTTTTATAACAAATATCTGGTTGCTGCAATGAAAGTCACTTTTTTTGTGCTGCGTTCCTTGTTTTAAACAAATGCTGTCCTTTTTTTGTAAAAGCAGGCAAGAGTTCACACTAAGTAGTTTATAAGGTAAACCTCTGGTCGCTGCATTTAGACTTCTGACTGAACCTGCTGCTTTCTATTAATTCATCAACCAGATCTCATTAGTCATTAGTGCTTGAGATTGAGCATTTAATGCTTTTATTTCATGAAGAGACAATGAAGTAACCTGAGGTTAAGTGTTTAGATGAAGAGCACAAAGGCTAAATAGATCATGTCTCTGATGAGCAATGAGCATCCTTAATATTTACATTCATTTCTGATGCTAAATATTAGAGAAACTCCTCCATCAGTTCACAGCTGATGCATCCACTTAGATGTGTGAAGAAATATCTTCAGCAAAAGAAAATACAACTGACTAAATTAACTCTTATTAGAATATTTTATAATAACATTAATTACTGAGAATAGACAGAAACACATGTATTTTTCAGTATTGACACTTTAAATGGAATCTTATTGAAATTTATTGTCTGTTTTTGCAGAAAACAACTCTAAACCTGTGTCAGGAAAAAAGGGTGGAAACGTCACACTAACATGTGAATCTGAGGCCAATAATATTGTTCACATTGAGTTATTCAGTGAGTCAGAAGAGATAGATGTGTGTCAGGAGTTATTCAGTGAGTCAGAAGAGATAGATGTGTGTCAGGATGAAGAATGTAGTGTTCGAGTGTTTAAAGAAGGAAACTGTGACGTCGTCATCAAGAATCTGATCTTCAGTGACGCTGGGAAATACATTCTGAGAATCTATTACAATAATAATCAGACAGAGCTGAAGCGACTAATCAGGACGTACCAACTTCATATTCATGGTAAAGACAAAACTGATTAAACCAAAAACATTTGCTTTCTGGATTTTCTTTAGTAATTGTGTGATATTTCATGTAACCAGCAGAGACTCTGAATATTAGTCACCAATATGGGTTTTTCTGATGGCTGATTTCATCTGAATCTTTGATTGATTGACAGCATTATAATAATGATTAATGTCTTTCTGTTTCTCCTCAGATGAGATTACTGTGAAAACAGGCGAGGAGCTAAAGTTGTCTGTTCTGTTGTCTAATGCTGATAAAGTGGAGAAAAGCTCTAGAGGAGAGTGGAGGGAGGTTTGGAAGACAGGCCACGGGGTCTGGAGTGACCGAATGATTGATACTGATGGGAACCTGATCATTAAATCGTTTATGGCCAGTGATGCAGGAACATACAGAGTTCTGGACTCTGAAGGAGAAATCTTGATCACAGTCACAATCACAGGTGAGAGAAACAGATATGTGGAAATATTATTTTTAAAGCATTTGGACAGCTGAAGTTTATTCATCATGATCTGAACAGTAAATTGAAACTGTGTGACTGACCTCTCAATATCCTCTACAGAATCTAGTACAGAATCAAAGGACAAACTGGACACAGATAAAGACAAAACTAATGACAATGAACACCATAGTAAGTAAAACAGAGGCATTGAGAGCTTTACAAAATCTTCAAGCAGTGAGTTTAATAATGAAAAAAAATAATATTTTATTTTAAATGTGCTCTCTTTCCATTTTCCCCCTTTCCATCTGTAGGGAACTGGATTGTGCCAGTTGTAGTGTGTTTGGGGATTCTGGCTGTGATTGTGATTTCTGTCATCATATGGAGACGTCAGCACAGAGGTCACACACAGGTTCCAGTACAGGAGAATACAGAGCACAAACAGGAACTGGAGGAACTATAATGATCTTCACTGAACGTGCTGAACAGTAAATTGAAACTGTGCGACTGACCTCTCAATATCCTCTACAGAATCAGGTACAGAATCAAAGGACAAACTGGACACAGATAAAGACAAAACTGAAGACACTGAACAACACAGTAAGTAAAACAGAGGCATTGAGAGCTTTACAAAATCTTCAAGCAGTGAGTTTAATAATGAAAAAAACTCTTTTTTTCAAATGTGCTCTCTTCCCATCTTCCCCTTTTCCATCTGCAGCGAAATGGATTGTGTCAGTTGTAGTGTGTTCGGTGATTCTGACTGTGATTGTGATTTCTGTCATCATATGGCGACGTCAGCACAGAGGTCACACACAGGTTCCAGTACAGGAGAATACAGAGCACAGACAGGAACTGGAGGAACTATAATGATCTTCACTGAATGTGACTCAACTGCACAGGAGCCCTGAACACCTGCGACGCCACTGGTTACTTGTTATTTCCCTTCAACACCAACACAATTCTGTCAACATATAACGGCAGCTGGGGGTGTGATATGTATAGTTAAAAAAATTATAGTAATTGTTGTTTTAATGATGTGTGAGCTGACATTATTATGTCAAAAACAAACCTTGAGAGTCCATGATTTCACTGCGTGATGAAATCTAGTAGAATTCAGTTAGAATTACCTGAGATCATCATAGATAAAGGTGATCAACTTCATGTTGATTTGCACTGATCGTTCACTCTAAGACCAGCAGCATATGAATATGAATATGAATATGATCCCCACAGCATAACAGAGCAACTGGATCCCCTGATTGTACTGTAATTTATATATTTCTATGTATGCTTTGAACACATCTGTTGAAATATGTGATATGTACACAAAGTTGAGTCTGTGTTCTGCCAAGTTTCTTTCCATTTTAAACATCTTAAGAGTTTTTTCTTGCTGCTGTTGCCTGTTGCTATTCTTTGTAAAGCTTTATTAAAACAATATGTTGTGAGACAAATGCAATACAATTTTTATATTTTTAATACAATTCTTTTCAAAAAGGAAACAGCTGATTTATAAATGTTATGATCACTTTTACAGTAATATTCTTATTGTTTGTAATTTTGTACTTTAATATGAATTTGGTAATGTAATTTTGTTATGTTTCTGTCTGTTATTTAACTTAAAATCTAGAACCAACAAATGTTTGTTGGACTTTACACTCTTATCGTTACACTCTTATCATTATAAACTGCACCAAATGAATCAATAGGTGTTTAGGATTTTTTTTAAAAATCTATAAGTCCTTCTGTCTGTAAGTACCTCACTGTGACTGTCAAGGTTTTTATAATCAAATATGTCCAGATGAGAGCAGTCATGTCTTTTGAGTTCAGCAATTTTTGATTTTGCTCTGTTTGTGACTCCATTGAAGGAATATTGCAAATCAAGATCTGTGGCATCCGCAAATGTGAATTAAAAATGAGACAATGTTCTTCATCATTACAGTATAATACTGCCACATCTGGTGCATCAATCAATGTTTTTATTTTATTTTTAGATTTATGGTCTTTTTCTTTTCTTTCAGTTGTATTTCACTCATGTTTAACATTGCTTTGTTCAGTGTATAAGAGGAAAAATAAGATTTTCTATACAGTATGTCATTCTATTCTACTGTCTGTATGTTTAAACATTTTAATAAATGACTTTGTCTGCTTTAAAAGTTTTGAGAATCTTTCCTTCATCACTGATGTGCTGAAAGACAAAGTAACTGTGACTTGTTCAGAATTGCAGCGTAAGCGTCCTGCCTCACGTTACCTCAGAAAACAATCACTTCGTCCTTCAGTTTAAGAAAAATCAACACCAGAAAACATGAACTGTTCTGAAAGTTTAGCCAGAACACTTAAACATTACATGTGTTAATGTGAGACTGATATATAACTGTGGTCTGTGTAACGTTACATACACTATTTCAACTCATGTTACTACATGCAAACCAAGAAGAGACATGATTTGTGTTTGTACTTTTTTGTAAAATACTTTAATGTAATACGATGAACATTAATAATTAATCAAAAGCATGTCCCGGATGCTGTTCATAGAGCTTACAGTATGTTGTATGAAACCTGGAATATTTACATTAG
>NW_015651742.1:11927-18495 GCF_001515625.1 Sinocyclocheilus rhinocerous
CTGTGTTCGGTCACGTGACCCGTGCAGCTAACAGCTGATCTGAGATCAGATTCACGTGATCGTGGAGCTGTCAGGAAACAAGAGTTTCCTTCAAAATAAAAGTAATTGTTTTAAAGTTAAACGTTGAATATATATGTGAATGATTAAATAAAAATCTGTTCTTAAATGACGCGAGTCTCCATGGGGGCAGTCGTGGCCTAATGGTTAGAGAGTTAGACTTGTAAACCTTTCATTGATTTTCAAAAAAATCATTGGTTAGCTGGGCCAGTGTGTGCTGTGATTGGTTAGCTGGGTCAGTGTGTGCTGTGATCGGTTAGCTGGGCCAGTGTGTGCTGTGATCGGTTAGCTGGGCCAGTGTGTGCTGTGATCGGTTAGCTGGGCCAGTGTGTGCTGTGATCGGTTAGCTGGGCCAGTGTGTGCTGTGATCGGTATAATAGGACCCCTTTAAGAATGCCAGCATTTTAATAAGAGCCGTATTTCCTGAGTTGCGTTGTTGTGCATCAGCAGGACAGTGAGTGTTCAGCTCTGCTTCAGCTCCCTGCATGAACACTGGCCGTGCCAAACTTTATATATCCACGCAGCGCAGCACTGCTTAAAGTTACTGACAATTTAAGAGTGAATAAGAAACATGCATGAATGAGAAAATAAAGCGCGAGACGTGCTTTGATGTTAAAAACAGTTATTAAGCACAATAAACCTTTCACCCAATCTCATGTTAATCTTGAGTACCTATAGAGTAGTACTGCATCCTTCATATCTCCAAAAAGTCTTTAGTTTGATCATATTTATAAAAGAAAGATACAGCTTTACGATTCTCTCCGGAAAAAGCCGAGCTCCTGGAGGCGTGCCGTGGGCGGAGCTAAAGACTGCGGTTCCTCAGAGATGTCTGAGGGAGATAAAAGGACTAAATATTCATTACTGTAACATACTGGCTTAATTTTTAAGCATGTGTCAATCCAAAAACAGACCAATAACAGACAAACGTAAGGTTTTATAAGCTGCTATGTTACTTAAGCACTATTCTAACACATTACACACACAATGTTTGGGAGCAACAGCTGCATTTACTACAGAGTGTGACACTTGAATTGTCCTGTTCATAAAAGAGCTCAAAGGAGCAGCTCAAATGCAGTACGAATGAATAGCTGAAGCAATTGTAATGCTAGTGTTGAACAGCCATAGTGATAGTGACAAATCTAATTGAAAAAGATGGCAACATTTATAAGGTGTTTTTTTTTTTGTATTAGCATTAGTTATTCTAATTGGCTGATAAAAGATAAAAGCTTTTTAAAAAACTTTTATTCTGACAGCTCTGAGAACATCAGCTAGTTTGCTTGATGACAGACAACTAGTTGTCCAGTGTGGTTTGGCTCATGCAATACAATCATGGGCGTCAGAAGCAAAATAAATGTGGGTGGGAAAATGCCATTTTCTGTAGTGTGGTGCCTTTTAATTAACAGTGTCTATTTACACAAAGTGCAAATAGGCCGCCTGGTTGGCCAACGGCTATTTACTTCACCTCCGCTCACTAACGTGACATTACAAAAAACGGCTGCTAAGCAACGTTTCCAGTGTTGTAAGGGGTAACGCGGGTTGTGTAGTGTTTTTGATGCTAGCGACCCGAGTTCGCGTCCGACTTTTGCCAAAATCTTTCTTCTCCCTTTTCACATCTCATATCACATCGGAAAGGCTTTTGTTTTCAATAAAAATAAAAATCAAGGAAATAATCGAAAAGTTGAAATAAAGTATCAGGTAGGGTTAGGTGTATCTGAGCAGCAGATGCTGATGCTTTGTTTACTTCGCTGTGTCGCGGCAGTGCAGCAGGCGCGAGTAGTGAAAACACGGAATGAAGTTTTATTTATATGGACTCTGAATGAGCCGAGTGGAATGGATTTGAGGACGCAGCAGCGTGGAATTCAAGGCTGTAGCTAAATGGAGTTTAATTTATTAGGGCATTCGTCATGTGGAATGGATTTGACTGACAGCGCTCTGAGAAGTACACATATTCGCTGAATTAGAGACGGTAAAAGTGGGTGGGTCCAATATCATGGGTCCTGTCCCACCCTCATTCAATGGTTCCGACGCCCGTGACTGAAATGAATGTAAACAGCTGAGAAAGAAAATGCATGTGTATCAATAAATTGGGACCGTGCAGCTCTTAAAGTGACAGCAGACTAATATTCCTGCTGCTGTCTGTCTCTACAATGTTAATCAAGAAAAATAGAAAATCACTCACTAATCTTGACTAACTTTACTAGCTTTAATAAGGATAAATGTTTAATTCACACTGTGAAGATGCAGTGCTTTACTTTTACATTTTGATTACTTTATTCAATATCTGTATCATCTCTTTCTTGAATGCTACTGTTAAATAGACCTACTGTACCTAAAATCACTGTTTATTTCATTTGTGTCTTTGTTTTATTGTATTTGACCTTTTGTTTGTTACTTGCATCTATGTTCTTTTTATTAATAACAAAAATTACTATATCATAATATAAATTGTTATTGTGAAATAAAATTACTCCTAGCGTTGAATAATATCTTGGTCATATTTCCCACCCCTAGCTCATGCCCTAAGCTAACTTACTAATGTTGCAAAGATCTATACATACGTGTAGGCTTGGCTGTATCATAGTCATAGACTGGTGGTTGCTCACCATAGGCCTGTGTGGTGGCACTGGCATGTGATTTTTTATTTTTTGTAAGGGGGAGGAAATGCTCAAAAGCAGGGAGGGAACACTGGTCAAGTCAGAGATTTCTTTCTTATCTTTTTAAAAAAAAAATTAATTTATTTTTTGTCATGCTATAGTAGTAGTATCGAGATATTTTAGTCAGGTATCGCATCGAAGTCAAAATTTTGGTATTGTGACAACACTAATATATATATATATACATATAAGCTGTCACATCGCAGCTGGTAGTAGGTCTCCCCCCAATGTTCAAGAGATGGTTACGGCCTTGCATTGACTAACGTTACACATGACATGGTCGAGCAACAGTTAATAATGTAAAATAAATGGTGTCATTTTCATGCCTAGAGAGGGCAAAGCGTGACACTGAAACCTGCAGACTGCAGACAATGGAAATGCTTCTCTATCGGCGTGCGTGCTGCTCCTCACAGCACAGATCGTGAAAGCACTGCTGTTCAGTGCTGAGTCATTCAAGCACGGATCCTTATAACATAGGGTGACCATAAGTGCCATTTTCCCAGGACGCGTCCTGGCCAGGATTTGTTTTGGCTTTGTTTTCCTGTTTTCATGCTTGCTGAAGGTAATGATCGAAAAGTAGTTTGACCAATAACATGCAAGCATTGTACATAATGGACCAATCATGGCGTGTGAGAAGGTGGGATCTACGGTCAAAGCGATGCAATTACGCATACATATTAGGTGTGTTCGACTTAAAAACAGCACGGCTCAGACCGATCAGTGTTTGACATCAAAGTAACTAACCCTTTAAATGGTAATGGGAAATAGTTCGCGCAAAATCGTCCCAGTACTTTAGTACTGTACATTTAGTTCTGGAACTAAAGCGGTGCGAAAGGCCCTATAGTGTAGACACAATGTAAAAATAGACTCAGTGTGCAGTGTAGAGAGCTTTATTAATTATAAGTTTGTGAGCTCGCAATGTGACAGCTTTTTAATGATAATAAAGGGAGTTTGCAAATGTGATATTGAATTTATACTAAAGTTTTATAAATGTTTGATTGTATACAAAAGTTAATATTAAGTGAATTACATTTTAGGAACACTATTGTCTGATTGTGCTCTATTTCGTCAACGAAAGTAGTTTCAAACAAAGTCACAACTGAGCCTCTGCCCATCTCCAAGCAAACACAGCAGTGTTTTGTTTATGAATGAGTGCGTTCAATGATCCATTCATTAAAGTGCCCCTATTATGCTGTTTGAAAGGTTCATAATTTAATTCTGGGATTCCCCAACAACAGGTTTACATGCATGCAAGTTCAAAAACACTTTCATTTTCTCATAATATGAATCTAAAAAATGCCTTATTTCTCAATGACTCTCAAACAATTAATCTTTCCAAACTCCTCCTATGCGTGAGGCTTCTCTGCTCTGATTGGTCCGATGACCCAGTCTGTTGTGATTGGTCTACTGCGTACAGCGTGTCGGAAACGGAACGCCCATCAACTTTACAGGATTACAGCTTATCAATAATTGGAGAGAGTACACTATGTATAAACAGAGAAGATGGCATTGATTTTACCTTACCAATTCAGCCAAAGTCAGACGAAGAAATGTCAGCTTGGTAGTAAAGACCCAAACAATATGTGTTAGCCGAACACAGATGTAGAGTACTGATAAAGCACTGCAGTTTGTAAACCAACGTATTGCTTCATCCTTTATCATCATGACTCAAAGTAATAAGAACGACAGACATTCTATTAATCAACACATTTATAGACAATAGCGGGTGTGTGCACTTGGATGGGTTAATGCAGAGCACAAATTCCGAGTATGGGTCACCATACTTGGCCACACGTCACTTCACTTTAAAATATTTATCCTGCAAGTGTGATCATATCTGTTTTCTTCCAAAAAGTGTTAATGTTTCTGGAGACATACGGCTGCAGTGAGTGTTTACACAACACAACACACAAAACTACATATTTTGCACGCTCAACACAACATTAAAGCAACAATTATTAATCATACTTACAGGTTGTGATTCGGAGGAGCAAACTGTTCCAAACAAACTGGGCACTGACTCATCTTTCAAAGACAGGCTTACGAATCCCGCGTTGAACTCGTGGAGATTGGAAAAGCAGTCTCGGTGAAATGACGGGAACAGAGCTTAATTTTAGGATTATACTCCTGTGGTATTGTGGTAAAGATGAATTGTAACCACTGACTCTTCACTGCGTCGTCCTTGGGAAGTGAAAATAAGCTGCTTCTTCTTTCACAGCTCAGAGCACGGTTTTGTCGCCATGTTAATATCCACATGAATGAGCTACAGCAATTGAAGGCGGTTCAAGTTTTCACGGGATGTCCACGCAGAAAATAGGCGGGCATTATGCAAATGTAGGAATTTGTGACGTGTGAAATTCCCTGAATGGGATTTGAATTTAAAACGACTCGTTTCAGCGGTTCTGAGTCTACACTTTCATTTGAGAGACAATAACTTTATTTATGATGCACTTTACAACTGCAGACTTTACATACAGCTGCATTACACACTGTGTGAAAGGTAATTTCCAACAATCCATAATAGGGGCACTTCAGTATAGTCACTTGCTTTGTTCCTAAATGAATCAGCCATTTGAATGAATCGACTGAATGAATGATTCAGTGACAAAGACAGTGACTTGCCCCCACCTACTGGCGGTTTCAGTTTCATTTAAAAAAAATAAATTGTGTTATTTAAAACGTTTAATAGGCTGTCTATATTCAAAACTTTATATTTAAAACATCAATCTCATTACATTGTTATTATGAATTTAAATGCATTCATGCCACTTTCTGTTTGTAAATATTCCTTAAAGTCACATTTGTGTTCTGTGCCACCTCCTATAGCAGGGGTGTCAAACATACGGCCCGCGGGCCGAACACGTAGCAAAGATGAATTGCTGATGCAGATTTCATTTGACTGGTAACTTACTATTCCTGATTGTCTTATTTTAATTGATTGTATTTTATTGTTTAATTAGTTTTTGAAAAACATTTATATATAATAAATATAATTATTTTTTACACAAAAGATGTCATAAATTTAATAAAGTTAGAAAAAATGTCATTATAAAAGGTTAAAAAAATTAAAGAAAAGAAAAGATTCCCCCTGCGAATTACTTTGAGTCAAATATCGCCTCATATTGGGAAGGTTAATTTCTGTTATTGCTCAGGTGTTCCTATTATTTATTTATTTTTAAGGAGGAGCAGAAGTAGTTTAATGTTATTAATTATCATAAAGGGTTTTATAATTAAATACATCCGACAGGTCATATAAAATTACCAAACTTTCTAATTTGCGGGAGTCCGGCGAGTAATGTTCCTCTCCCGCATCCCAGACCCGCACAAACACAAGGCACCGCACCCGCACTCGCCCATCAATTGTTGCGTCGGGTCCCGTGGTAGTCCCCCGGAAGTGCAGGTCTCAACCTCCAAGGTTATAGCTACACTTTGAAAACCGTGAGTGACTCTTGACATAAAATTAGCGAACTGAGTAAAGCGCGACAGCAGCACCTGCGTCTCAATGTTGAAAGCTAAGTCCGCATGTCCACCAAAACGTTTTTATCCAGCTGAAAACGCCCAGCTGTAAGCACTTGAGAGCGCAGCGTTTTTTCAGTTAAGACGCTGTGGTTACTATACGGAATATCCGCTGAAGTAATAGGGCAGACACATCGCGAATGAAATGTTTTTCCAGTAATTATTTTTCATAATAATATTATGGTAGTCCGACTCCGGCAATTCCATGTGGTAAAGAAATACTCGGAGACAAGCAATATTAACTTCTCCATTGTATCAGTTCAGTCGTAGTTCAAGCGTGGGGAGTGTAGGATTCTGGCCTTCAAGATATTGAAACCCTTGAATCTATAAACGGACACAAA
>NW_015651743.1:0-463 GCF_001515625.1 Sinocyclocheilus rhinocerous
CCACCACTTTGTTATTTTGGAGATTAAACGAATAAAGTTTATTGCCAAGTTGCTACAACTGCGAACCATATCAAGGCTGCTTCCGAAGCGCTCGGGCCGGTCTAGCCTACGGAGGACTCTTCTTGTTGCCTAGCAACTTTGTCAGCTGCCGTAGACGAGCGGCAGTAACGTTTGTAAGTTAACTTTTTATATTCGGCTGCATAAAACTAAACAGGGTTGAGAACCTGTTCAGATATGTTCACCATGGTCCATTTATGTACATAATCAATAATAGAATAAACAACATCACATTTTGGTAAGATATAAGTCGACATTTAATCGCTTTATATTTTGTATTTTTTCACGTCATTACAATATTAAAGTAAGTCTTACATTTAAAGTGTAATTCGGTAATTCAGGCTCCAGTTATTTTCATTTTCATTAACAAATAACATATATGGCAGCTCTCTTCTCGCACCGTTGC
>NW_015651743.1:756-916 GCF_001515625.1 Sinocyclocheilus rhinocerous
ATAAAAATGAAATATAAACAGAACAAAAAAAAACAAATAAAAAGTTAAACATCTTTTCTTTTTTTTTCTTTTTTTTATAAATAAATCAAATAAATTTTTTAAAAATTATAATAATAATAACTTAAATGGAAAATTACACATAAAATGTCAACTTCAAAGA
>NW_015651744.1:0-544 GCF_001515625.1 Sinocyclocheilus rhinocerous
ATTTTTTATTCAGTGGTGGAAACGGGCTTCCATACCTTACACATGATTTTAAATCAATTTTTTCCAAACTTTATGATTTAAATGTGGATGATTGTACTGAGAATAACTTTCATCTTTTCTTCAACTGAATACTGTTTCTGTGCTGTTTTGATGTATTTCATCTTTTCTTCAACTGAATACTGTTTCCGTGCTGTTTTGATGTATTTTAAAGAGTTGTCAGTCAAAATTAAAACTGCTGGATGATATATATTCTTCATTCTTTATGACAAACACTATAATGTGAATTACAGAATGTACAACGTTTTTAAAATGTGTAAATTGTGGTGTACAGCGTTTATTATGAGGGGGTAGAATCCACAGCTCAGTACTCACTACTCAATACTCATGAGTACTTTTAAATAGGCTACTCTTTTACTCTTACTCAAGTAGTTTTTTGGACAAGTACTTTTACTCTACTCACACTAGTCAAGTCAAGTCAAGTTTATTTGTACAGCGCTTTTCACTACATTTTTTGGAAGGTAATGGTACTTTTACTTGAGTATAT
>NW_015651745.1:0-1540 GCF_001515625.1 Sinocyclocheilus rhinocerous
GAAGTGATAGCAAAGATTTATATTTTTAGAAAAGATTTATATTTTAAATAAATGCTGTTCTTTCTAACTTTTTATTAATCAAAGAATCCTGAAAAAAGTATCGCAGTTTCCCAAAAAATATTTGGCAGCACAACAGTTGATAATGCTAATAATAAATCAGCATATTAGAATGATTTCTGAAGGATCATGTGACACTTTATACTGGAGTAATTATGATGGAAATTCAGCTTTGCATCACAGAAATAAAAAATATTTTAAAGGATATTAAAATAGAAACCATTATTTTATATTGTAATAACATTTTGCAAGATTACTGTTTTTTTCTGTATTTTTGATCAAATAAATGCAGCTTTGATGAGCAGAAGAAGATTCTTTAAAAACATTACAAGCCTTACTGATCCCAAATGTTTGAACGGCAGTGTATATATATATGGTCACTTGGTTACATACATTATAAGATCCCCGGCCCACTTTCTTGCGCCACATCCACATGGGATGCGGGTATCCCACCGATTTGCAGTACAGCGTCGCATTTTCTCCTTCTTTTTTGTTCTCGCTTCGTTTATGGCCGATGATTTCAGGAGCAGCTGGACACAGACAGAAAAGAGTTCACCTGTAATGAAGCTTTTTCATCACTCAGATTTGTGCCTGTCCTTTTACTTTATCTTGTTCTTCACTCTCTTTATCTGGTCTTGACATGCTCTTTATTCTTTTGGTCATGTGATGTGATTTCTGTGGCATCAGAACACACTTGTAAGTCAAGTGTTTAAATCGTGTGACCGGTGGAATTTGTCTTTTCATGTCTTTCATACAATTTAATGGTACAACGCTGCCATGAACACATTACCAGAACAGGTTTGGAGTCTTGCTCAAGGACACAGTGGTGTCAAATCACACCTTATGACGACTGAACCAGCAAACTTCTGGTTTGATAATTCATAATTTTACCAGCCTCGAGCCTTGAAGTCAACATGACATCAAAACTGACAAATTTACTTTAATAATACTTCCTAATAAGTAGTCAGGACGTGACATATCAAAGGGTTGTTTAAATAGCAAATTAATATCATAACACTAATGAATTCATATCAGGTTCAGGGGGCGGGGAATTCTCATTCAAGACAGCATCTGATTGGACAAAAATTTGCATATGAAAATCAGCCTTAATTCAAGTTTATTTTTCTGACCCCATTTTTTCCTCATTTTAAGCATAAACTTGGTTAGAAAAAATACTTTTTGCATTTCATCTTGCATTTCAAGTGAATCGACCTTGATTTAAGAGCGTTTAGAAATTTGTACTGGAAAACAAGACAAAAATACTGAAAATGCAAAATAACATAAGTAGTATTGTTTTCTTGAAGAACTATCAAAATTAAGTGAGACGAAATATGGGGTCAGAATTATCAACTTAAAGGCACAGTATGTAATTTTTTTTACATATGACGTCTATGGCAGGCAACACAATGACAACTAATGTAACTAGTTAAAATTGCTAGTTTCTCTGGATTTAAACATTCTTCGAAACATTTGGGATAATGTA
>NW_015651746.1:0-389 GCF_001515625.1 Sinocyclocheilus rhinocerous
CTGAGCCACTACCAAAGCCTAAAGTGCTCCCATCAGCACCTGTTGTACAATTGTACACACAGACACTGGGCTAGGAGGCGCATTTCCATCTGGCACTCCTGCAGCACACAAACATTTTTTCTGGCCTGGGGCTCAGCACTTTCCTGGGTGGCATACCTGGCCTGATTGGTCTTTTCTGCCGTATCCACCATCAGCTCCACCACTGCCACCACCGCCTCAGGGATGGTCTTCCCTTCCACCAGGCCAACAGCCATCAGCTCCACCACTGCCACCACCGCCTCAGGGATGGTCTTCACTTCCACTAGGCCAACAGCCATCAGCTCCACCACTGCCACCACCGCCTCAGGGATGGTCTTCCCTTCCACCAGGCCAACAGCCATCAGCTCCAC
>NW_015651746.1:407-1032 GCF_001515625.1 Sinocyclocheilus rhinocerous
TATTATTATTATTAATAGTATTATAGTTATTTAAATTTGTATTTATGTCTTATAAAAATGATAATGTCAGATTTGAGCTTTTGGAATAAAATATTTGTGGAAGTACGTTTATATTATTATTATCAGTAGTAGTAGTATTAGATATTTAAATTTATATTTACATACAACATTTTTATTATAAAGGTCAGATTTGAAAGTTTATTATGTAAGTATTATTAGTATTGTTAGTTCTTTAAATTTGTATTTATGTCTTATAAAAATTATAGATGTCAGATTTGAGCTTAGTTTATATATGTATATACGTGTGGGTGTGTATATATATAATTTTCATGTATATATTTCTGTTCTTAATATTAAACTATTTGTGGTAGTAAGATTATTATATGTAATTATTTCAATTTGTTTATATATTCCTTTTTATATTCCTTTGTATTATATAAACGCTGGATTTAAGCTTTTTTTTAATAAAACCTATTTGTTAGCAAGTATAATGTTATTTTAGTAATTTTTATGTTTGTTTATATATTTCCTTTTATTACTATTGCATATATACATATATATTTATATTTGACTATATATAAATGACTATCATTAGTCATATTTGAGTTTTTGGAATAAACCGTAT
>NW_015651747.1:0-487 GCF_001515625.1 Sinocyclocheilus rhinocerous
TTTATAAAGAGAAATTGAAAGTATCTGAGTTAACTTTGCCTGCATGTTCTTCATTTGAATCAACTGCCTTAAAAATGAATGGGGCGATTCCTACCATCCTCACAACTATTTACCGCCCTCCCAAGAGCAATAATGCCTTTTTAACTGAACTTTCTGAACTCTTGACTTATCTATGTTCCATGTCTCCAAATGTTATTATGCTGGGTGATTTTAACATTCATATAGATAATGTCAGTAATGCATTTACAAGTGAATTTTTATCATTTTTATCATATGATATTGCTTTGGTATGCAGCAATTTAACACACTGCCCACTCATTCTAAGGGGCATACTCTTGATCTTGTTTGCTGTTCTGGTATAACACCTTATAATTGTACTGTTTCTGATCTGTCCATTTCAGATCACCTGTTGGTGTCTTTTTGTGCCCAACTGGCAGTTTTGAAGGTAAATCCGTGTCATCCGATCACATTTCGGAATATTAAGAAC
>NW_015651748.1:0-324 GCF_001515625.1 Sinocyclocheilus rhinocerous
TGAGATCAAACTCCAGTCTGAAAGAGCTTGACATGAGCAACAATAGTCTGCTGGATTTAGGAGTGAAGAAACTCCAGAACGGATTAGAAAACACAAACTGCACACTGAAGAAACTCAGGTGAGCTCAGTGAACCACTGCTTGATTTTAATCATAACATAATCTTTTGATCAAAGTTAAAATTACTAAAGAAACAGGAAGAAACAAGAAAAAACATGCCTTTGTCAAACGATGCATTTTTCTTTACTTATAAGAGAAAGTACATTTGTTGATTTTATGATATAAAACTTTTTTTTTAAATTAAGATTTTTAAGATTTTTTTTAAC
>NW_015651748.1:349-2529 GCF_001515625.1 Sinocyclocheilus rhinocerous
TTTTTAACCTTTATTTTTATTTTAAACCAGACTTTCAGACTGCAGTATCAGTGAAGAAGGTTATAAAGCTCTGGCTTCAGCTCTGAGATCAAACCCTTCACACCTGATAGAGCTGGATCTCACAGGAAATGATCCTGGACAATCAGGAGTGAAGCAGCTCAGTGATTTACTACAGGATCCAAACTATCAACTGAAGACACTGACGTGAGAGATAATTAAATAATACAAAATAAATTATATGCAGGCCAATTATTAACAAACATCATTTCACTAATTGAATTTTCTGCACAATTTGTTGTTGCATCAGAATTAAAGTGATTTCAAGATAAACAAAAACTGCCTACTGATTTCCTATTTCATCTTCTCCTCTGAAGGTTTTTGAGTCCTGCTGCAGATGAAGCCTGTCAGTATGTGACTGGAATTGTGGGTAAAAACCCATTACTCCTGAGAGAGCTGAATCTAAGTGAACGTGAACTAGGAGACACACGAGTGAATCAGATCTCTGCTCTACTGCGGGATAAACACTGTAAACTCAACACACTGACGTGAGTATTTCTCATGGTTTAATACTTTACAGTAACTTTAACTTGTTTGGGCTAAAACTATCATTGTTGTTCAATAAGAAAGGTTTTGAAATAAATTGAATACTGTTTCCTGTCTTTGTTTTCTTTCTCTGTAGGCTGAATAATAACAGCATTACAGCAGAAGGTTGTGTTGCTCTGACTTCAGCATTTAATTCAAATCCTTCAAACCTGATAGAGCTGGATCTGAGTGGAAATAAACTAGAAAACTCTGGAGTGACTGAAATCTCAACTTTACTGGCAAACTCTCAGTGCACACTGCAGATACTCAGGTTAGGTTTTGGTGAATTTAAAAATGAACATAATATTTCTGTCAGCAATATCACTTTTGTACGTAAACCATTTAGTATGTAATTGTCTTGAAACATTTCATAAATATTGACAAATGCACATAAGGTTAATTATGAAAAATTACAAATTAAATTGCTTTACAATTTTCATAATTATAATGTATTGGTGATTTTTAAATATTGTATTTCAATGTTGGCATGGCTTTCACTGTATACACATATATTTTAGCGTAGGAAATTAAATAATTTCTCATGTTTATTATTTATGAAACACAGTATATTGAAATAATCAACAAATTAATCATTTTCCAAAATAAACATTAGTTTCAGACCAATTTTTTTATTGTAAATTTTCAAATATCGTAAGCAATCGGATGAACCATACATTGCTTTATACCTAATATAAGCATTAAGTACTTTGTTTATGAATGTTATCTCTTGTGTTCAATATTTTAGGCTGTGTGATTGTGATCTAACAGAGGAAAGCTGTTCAGCTCTCGCTACAGTCCTGAGATCAAACTCCAGTCTGAAAGAACTTGACATCAGCAACAATAATCTGCAGGATTCAGGAGTGAAGCAACTCCAGAACGGATTAGAAAACACAAACTGCACACTGCAGAAACTCAGGTGAGTTGACTCCAGAACGAGAAGATACAAACTGTGCACTGCAGAAACTCAGGTAAAAGGGTTAAGTGAATGTTTATTAGATTTTAATTATCTGAATGGTTTATTAACATTCTTTTTACTTCACTGCATTTTTACATTTAACAAAAGAGATAGATGCTTCTTTCAGCCAATTCATTTTGTTTTTCTTAGTGTTGCTCATAAAAAGCAAGTAATACATATTGTTAATTAATTCTATAAGATAATAATCAGATCAAATTAATCCCATAACTATTTAATTAAGCTGGAGATAAATAAATGTTACTGTAAACTGTAGCTTTTAATATAGTCAATTTATGTGTGTGTGGACATTGCTTTTGTTAAATGTGTATGTGTACAGAGGCCTGCTGCACAAAACCAATTTCGGAGGCTACACAGGTTAACTGAGTTTAGTTTGAGCAAACTCTGTTCTACACTTTTTTTCTTTTTTTTCCCTCAAGAAGGTGAAATGTTTTATAGTGGTGAACTGTGTTTTGTGTGATTGGCTGTTCACTGTAGATGTCACACCTTCAGGTGCACATTCCTGAGTTGGTATGTCTTGTAATTTATATATTTGTGCATCAGAGATTATAGTAAATTAAAATGTCAGTGGTTTGCACTAACACATTAATAAAATCATGTTAATATATGTAGTTTTTCATGTTTA
>NW_015651749.1:0-269 GCF_001515625.1 Sinocyclocheilus rhinocerous
TCGGTTCTGCGCAGATTTTGCTCATCTCAAACAAGCCTATTCATTTTCAATGTGAGCCGGTGTCGAGCAGCGGCGCGGCGCGGCGCGACTTGGACGTTGAGTGCGTCGTGGAGAGTTGTGCCTTGTCCAAATATCCACACTTGCGGTCTTTGCACTTGACCACTTGACTACTTATATGACGTATTTCCTGTATTTGGCCCAAGTGTTCAAGTGAGCATGAAGACCACAAGTGTGTGTCGAACTTTTCATTACCTGATGGGACACACTTG
>NW_015651749.1:1220-1368 GCF_001515625.1 Sinocyclocheilus rhinocerous
TTTAAAGATTTTAATAAAATAAACAAACACAAAACAAAAGTAAAGCGGCAGCCCCTCGCAGACGACTGCCGCACACAAAATAAAATCCAGGCCTGGTGATGGACCTCTCTCGTCCAACACTGTCATCACTCCTCCTTTTATCCTTCCG
>NW_015651750.1:0-1399 GCF_001515625.1 Sinocyclocheilus rhinocerous
AATTTGATTTGAAAAACAAGGAATTTTTTTTTGGTCTTGAAACAAAACCAGCTGAAAACCACTGACCTCTGAAGACGTGGATCACTGTATCATTGCTTTAGACTCAGTTTCACAAAGGGGTTTAAAGTTGTACTTGAAAATATTTCTGTTATATTAACCGGTTTACCTTTAGCTTGTATTCTGCTGGTTTCTTAACCACGCTGTAGGACTCTCCTGTGTGTGGAAACTGGACCAGGTCATCAATAACCCAAGTATACTTCACTGAGCCTGTGACTACTGAAGCTGTAAACAACTGTAGAAACAACAACCAAGTAAGCACCTTTATTTAAAGTCTAGTAAAGCGATTCTAAAAACCTTTTCTTCAAATACCATGTAAATACCATTAGCACATCAAATTCTAAAAGGTTACTGCTGAACTTGAGGTAATATTTTCTTTCCCAGTGACAAGAAATTCATACCTGTGGTATGTCTACTAGAACTCTGCTGAAGCCCTGAGGCTGGATTCTCAGCCCAGTTACAGGAATATGAGACACAACTCTCCAGAGGTGGGACCAAGTCATTGTTTTGCAAGTTACAAGTAAGTCTCGAGTCTTTGCATTCAAGTCTCGAGTCAAGTCCCGAGTCAGGACAGACAAGTTCCGAGTCAAGACGGGCAAGTCCAAGTCGAGTTGCAAGTCCTCCGCATTAAGATTCAAGTCTTAAACAAGTCATTAGTGCTTTTTGCTCAAATTAATTTCTCAGTATTAATTACCATATCAAATTCACAGTAATTTATATCAGGAAGGCAGGTAGAATATGTTTGACATAGTTCAATTTCATGTGAGATGGGTGCCCTTAGTAAAACTATTCAAGTTCAATTTAGGGATTGTGCCAAAATAGGATAAGCAGTGAAAAAAACTATTTTATTAGTAACAGAATAGCAAAGACAACACAATTTCATAGAAATAACAGCTGCAACATACTTTGCAAGTGTGCATAAGAATAGCTATATGCTTCTAGGTGTTATATCTAAGCCAATGAGACATTATTTGGAACCTCAATGAAACCAATTTAAAAATATGTGAGCGGAAACGCAGAAAGAACTCCTTTGAAAGAACTAGAAGAAATAACTGCAAGCACTTTGCAAGTGAGAGGAAACGTGCAATATGGATGCAGACAAACTCATGAAGACAATCATTAAAAAATGCTGTGCTACCATCCTTTATAACTAAGAGTAACAAAGACAAAATCATTTAATAGAAAAAAAAAATGTTGTACGTTAAATGTTAAGTTTATAATATGCATAGTTGATCGCTACATTTAGGGGCTGTGTGCGCTATTGGCCTACAGACTGATTTACAACACGTGAATTCATTCATTTATCCTGAAAGAAATGGAAGTGACATGAGAGCCTGCAAGA
>NW_015651750.1:1500-1619 GCF_001515625.1 Sinocyclocheilus rhinocerous
TTTAAATTATCATTAGGCCTATTGCCGCTTGCTCACTTCAGACATTAGGCCGATGTGCATTTTTCTTCAAATTGTAGCTGAATGGTTTGCAATAATTAATTTTAAATCTAGATTAAATC
>NW_015651751.1:0-674 GCF_001515625.1 Sinocyclocheilus rhinocerous
AAAAAAATACACATTACACTCTACCTTAAATAACTGGAAGAGAATGTGTCACACATTCCTGTTACAAATGATACTCTTATCAGGTGGATACAGGTGGGCGGTGATATGGTTATATCACATTATAGTCATTTTGGCTGGAAATTAATAAAAGAAAAAAATTCATAAATTGCATAATCATGTAAAACACGTCCAATGTGGTAAACAAAATACTTAACAAATGAATTTGATCATTAAATCAGATTATTAGGCTACAGTTTCACATTATGAAGCACTTGAGATCAAAACAAACTCATAATGTGCTCTGTTTGACATGCTATTTTATCCCTTTAGATTGTCAGTAATAAATTATCTAATGCTGCAGAAACTTCATACTTCCCACTTCCTAAATTGTAAATATGAGTTTGTCCTGTTCAAGTGCTTTGTTGTCCGATAGAAATCATGGTGGCCTATTAATTCTTGCCTGTTTCTTGGGGAAATCTTATTAAAGCCAAAAGGTAGGCTACAGATTACAAGATATTTAGTCAATATCCAACAGGTTTTTAAATAAAATGTAGCAACCCATTGGTAACCATATAAGCATTCACAGCCAGGGCCGCATTAACCATTGGGCTAGGCGGGGCTGAAGCCCCGGGGCCCGAGCAAGGAGGGGGCCCGTGATTGGCTGTGGAGTAGCT
>NW_015651751.1:1098-1241 GCF_001515625.1 Sinocyclocheilus rhinocerous
TTACTAAAGCTGATGATGGAGTGGGAGTTGGAAAACCGCAAATGGACCGGACACATGAGCAGATAAAAACACAGGGTCACCATCACCACATATTTTATGTTAGTTTGATTATTAACTTGATAGATGTTGCTTTTTGTGTTTGA
>NW_015651752.1:0-2824 GCF_001515625.1 Sinocyclocheilus rhinocerous
GTCATGGGTGTGCTTTTATTATTTTTTTCCCCAAAATAAAAATCATGATAATTTTATCTTGATAAACAAAATATATCCATTTCTAATCATTGCTGTGGATAGGCATCATGAACTTTTGCGGAGAATCATGGGTAAGGTACAGAGTAGATTCTGGTAAGAAACATTGTAAGAAAAGTGACACGAGTCATGAGATATAAATGAGAAAACCATAAATACAACACCCTTCAGTCTTGCTAAAAGAATACATTTTTGCTGCATCATGAAATAAATCAGGAATCTGGTTCTGAGTGAAAGAAGTATTAATAAATATATTTGTTAAGCATTTATGTTATGGGAGTTAAAAATGGCTCACTATTTGGCAGGTATTGCATTAAAATCACCCTTTTACTCATGCATTTATAACTGCTTATCAATGATTTATAATGCATTTGTAAGTGAGCTATTAGTCATTTATTAACAACTTTATAAACCCATTATAAAGGGAACCTTAATGTAAAGTGTTACCAATATACAGAATTTCTTCCAAAAGGTAGCAACATGGACACAATCCCAAAAAAGATGACATACAGACTCATCTTCCACTCCGCAAAAGGAGCAGAGGGGATCCATCTCAGGAAACATTTTTTTAAGATAAAGTTTGACAGGGTAAAATCGGTGTAGTAACTTAAAAGATATCTCTTTAAGCTTATTATTAATCAAATATTTGTTAGGTAAGGACCCCACTTTCTTCCAAGGAATACCTTCAAAAGAATTACTCCAATGAGATATCACAGAAGGGATAGTAATTATGTCTTTCTGAAAGAGCTGTCTAATCTTTCTATTCCTGGGAGAGGGACTAGACAAAAGGCTAATTTTTCCTATTGCTATTTCACATGGATGTGTCCAAGAAATACAAGAAGGTAAAGAATCAGCTGAGTTTTTTAACAGTGCAATTACTCCACTGGGGATGGCATCCATCACTATGGCAAAGTCACGAGGGGTGACAGGTATACTATATTTAGTTAAGAATTCCGAATAAGAAAGCAAGAGACCATTTGAATTTAGAAGTTGAGAAACCAAAAGAATATTATTATTAAACCAATCTGAAAAGAAAATAGTTTTATTTTTGTATCGAATATCTTGATTATTCCAAATAAAGTACCTGTGGGGACTAAAATTGTGTTTGTAAATTTAAGTGCCAGGCCAAAAGGACCTGCTTATGGAAGTTTGATAATTTGATGGGCAATTTAGAAAAATTATAATTACATACCAACAGAAAGAGGAGACCACCAACTTTAGAAAAAATATAATTGGGAATAGTGTTCCATACCGATTCAGAATTATTCAAAAATGGCCTCAACCAATTTATTTTAAATGTGAAGTCCAGAAAATTAAGACCCCCTGTTCGAAGCTGTTTATGACAACAGATTTTTTTGATGTAATGTCTCTTGTGTTTCCATAAGAAGTCAAAAAGCATTCTATCAACCTCTACACAAATTGATTTGTTGAAATGCAAAGAAAGAGCAGGATAGGTCAATCTGGAAACACCCTCTGCTTTGGCAAGGAGAGCTCTTCCTCATAAAGTCTCTTTGGAGCCAGGAATTCAACTTTTTCTTAGCTTTAGTGATTACTGGATCAAAGTTTAATTTACCTCTAGCATTATCATCTTTACAAATGATAACACCTAAATAGTTTACTTGGGACTTAACAGGAATATTGTATAAGAATGGGGCAGAACAAGACTTTATGGGAAGAAGTTCACATTTATCTAAATTCAGAGATAGACCAGAAGCTTTAGAGATCACATTAATAAGTTCAAGAGCGACAGGGATCTGGAAGTCATTTTTTAAAAACAGGGTAGTGTCGTCAGCCAATTGGCTTATAAGAATATGTTTATCAGCTATATTAATCCCTTGTAATTGACTATCCGACAAAATAAGAAGTAAGAAGTTGAGCAGCTATTAAGAACAATAAGGTGATACAGGGAAGCCCTGGCGAACTCCTCTAGACACATTAAAACTTGGGGAAACTCCAGATTTAAGATGACTTGAGCAGTTGCCATTTTTATATAAAGTCCGTACCATAGTTTCACCAAAACTGAATTTATACAGGGATTGTAAAATAAAATCATGTTCAAGGGAGTCGAAGGCTTTATAAAAACCCACAAACAAAATAAAACTTTCCTCTCTAATCAGTCCATCATAGTCTAATAAATCCAAAACAAGGCGTATGTTATTAGCAATATGCCTCTTTGGAATGAAGCCTGACTGAGTTTTGTCTATTATTGAGCCCAGAACACATTTAATTATTTTTGCCATTAGCAAAGCTAATATCTTATAATCACAGTTTAACAAGCAGATTGGATGCCAATTATCAATCAGCAGAATTTCTTTCTTAGGTTTAGGTATTAAAGTAAGTAACCCCTGTGATAAGGTAGGTGGGAGTATTTCAGAAGCAATGCTCTCCAAATAAGTCTTAAGCAAAAAGGGAGCCAAATCATCAGAAAAACTTTTGTAATATTAGCAAAAGTGGTTTTCTCCGTTATCTCATACATGACGTAAGCGTGCTCCGGCCCGGAATGTTTAGTGCAAGTGTGAGTGCAGGCCAGCGGGGGAGTGGGGAGGGGGGGATAATCGCGCTCTGGCTCGGTTTAAGGCAACCGTGCCTAGTGTGAGTACAACCTAAAATGCATTTAGAATTATATAATTCAAGATATGGGGAAGAAAATGTATATATTTATATAATTTCATTTAGTTAATGTCACACGAAGAGTGCCGTTTGTTCGTCAAAAGTCAGCACCATTACAAATGTGATATTGATTTTATACAACAGTTCAATAAACAAT
>NW_015651753.1:0-285 GCF_001515625.1 Sinocyclocheilus rhinocerous
GTTTCTTCTTAGTTTTTTCTTATCAGTTTTGTATATTAGAGTTGTTTGTTACACCTAATGTTGTTATGAATGTTTATTGCATTATTTCAGTTTCATGTGTGTTACCATTATGGTGTTTAGAGTTCGTGTGAATGACACTGTGCACCTTCTATATATGTTATTATTTAAAAGCTGCTTGTGATGGGCTTTGGTTCGTCATGTGACTTTCTCATCACCACCTGCATTTGGTGGTTATCAGTGTATTACAAAGGTGCAAAACAGATTTCAGTACTTCAATAGGTTGGT
>NW_015651753.1:369-930 GCF_001515625.1 Sinocyclocheilus rhinocerous
CAACCTAAAACGTTGCTACCGTATTTTTTACGGTAAAACTCCAGCAACCACAGCTGCCGGTTTTTTACCGTAAATTTTACGGAATTTTTTTTTACAGTGTATAGATTGTACTGAATGTCAGCTTGCTTATTTTGCTCAAGGTAAGGATTTATAAAGTCCACATGTCATGCAAACAAGATGCTTCTAACCACAGGTCAAGAGGTGTCATTCCAACCACAGAATTTTGTGAAGCTATGTGCAAATGTTCATTGGAACTATAATTTTCGGAAACAACGACTCAGTGAACTATGCAAAGTATCTAAAGCCTGCTCAAAAAGTCATTAAATGTTGCTAGATGATGTCATGCACTGTATTTTAATAATATATAAGTGAATGTTAAATAAAGCTGTTGTTATTTACATATTTTCTGTCAGACAACGAAACGAGTATGATATATAGTGACTGACCTAGTGTTAACTAGCAATCCAAAAAGTCACTTGATTTATTGCTAATCATTTTAAAAGGAATAAAAGTCACTATTTATTCACAAAGTTGCTAAATTGCCAGCACTGGTTGATAACT
>NW_015651754.1:0-570 GCF_001515625.1 Sinocyclocheilus rhinocerous
AGCAGAGTTTTCATTGAAAGAAACTTTAGCTCGACTGACTGCAAATGCTCAAATGGGCCCTGCAGTAGTGCTTTGAGCACTAGAGACAGGTTCCAAGAGGGTATAGAGGAGGGCCGGGGAGGATTTAACCTTCTCGGCCCCCTAAGGAACCTGATGACCAGATCATGCTTCCTTACCGACAGGGTCATGGTTAGCAGCAATCGCAGCGACATAGACTTTAAGGGTGGAGGGAGACAGCCTTCGCTCCAACCCTTGCTGCAAAAAGGAAAGCACGACCCCGATCGGGCATCTCCAGGGGTCTTCCTGACGAGAAGAACACCACTCGACGAACAGGTTCCACTTCAAGGCGTAAGCGTGTCTCGTAGACGGTGCTCTCGCCGAAGTGATGGTGTCAACTACCTCCTGGGGTAGGGCTCTCGCTGAAGTGATGGTGTCAACTACCTCTTGAGGTAGGTCACTTAGAACCTCCGCATCCCGTCCAGGGACCAGACATGAAGTTTCCCGAGGTCTGGATGCGGGTGCCCCGTCTCTAAGTCAGTAGATCCTTCCTCAGAGGAATCTGCCAGGGAG
>NW_015651755.1:0-1211 GCF_001515625.1 Sinocyclocheilus rhinocerous
GTACAGGGAGTACAGGAGTGGGCTGAGGACACAGCCCTGAGGAGCGCCAGAGTTGAGGGTCAGTGGGGATGAAGTATTGTTGCCCATTCTGACCACCTGACTTCTGCCTGTCAGGAAGTCCAGGAACCAGCTGCACAGAGATCTGTTTAGTCCCAGAGTCTGGAGCTTCGCAACAAGTGTGGCAGGCACTATGGTATTAAATGCTGAGCTGTAGTCCACAAACAGCATTCTCACATAGGTGTTCTTATTTTCCAGGTGGGAGAGAGCAGTGTGTAGGGTGAAAGCAATAGCATCGTCTGTGAGATGTGTGTAGGGTGAAAGCAATTGCACCGTCTGTGGAACGGTTGCTATAATATGCAAATTGTAGTGGATCCAGTGAAGCAGGCAGCACAGAGCAGATGTAGTCTCTGATGAGTCTCTCAAAACACTTGCTGAAGATGGGTGTCAGAGCAACAGGCTTCCAGTCATTCAAACATGTGATTTTATTTAATTTTTTTGGTATGGGCACAATGGTGGATTTTTTGAAGCACGAGGGAACCACAGACAGAGAGAGGGAGAGGTTGAAAATGTCTGTGAAAACCCCGGCTAGTTGGAATGCGCATGCTCGGAGCACACGGCCTGGGATGCCATCAGGACCCACAGCCTTGCGGATATTCACCCGTCGGAAGGATCGGGTTACATCCGCGACAGAGACGGAGAGTGCACTCACCTCTTCTGCAACAGCCGCGGGAGCGCTCTCTGTGTGGGCGGTGTTGTGAGCCTCGAAACGAGCATAAAAATTATTAAGCTCATCCGGTAAGAGAGGCGGCAATGTTCACAGAAGCTGGTTTATTCCCTTTAAAATCTGTGATGTTATTGATGCCCTGCCACATGCTTCTTGCATTGTTGGTGTTGAATTGTTCTTCAACTTTGTTTTTAAATTGTCTTTTTGCGGCTTTGATGGATTTTCTGAGATCGTAACTGGCTTGTTTGCGATCGTCAGCGTTTCCGGATTTAAAAGCAGATGTCCGCGCTGACAAGGCTGCTCGAACATCGCTATTAATCCACGGTTTTTGGTTGGGGTAGATGCGGATTGTTTTTGATGGCATTACGTCTTCTACACACTTCCTGATGAAACACGTTACAGTATCAGAGTATGCCTCTATGTCCTCATCAGACACTGCCCACAACATGTCCCAATCCATGTGATCAAAACAGTGAGGGCGGGTGGT
>NW_015651756.1:0-727 GCF_001515625.1 Sinocyclocheilus rhinocerous
GGGGTTGGACAATGTCTGTGGTAACATACAGTACTGAGCCATAAATTTACATGATTTACAGTTCAGATCTTATACAACAGCATTTCAGCCTTTAGACCATTTTTATGAAAAGGGATAAATCAAGCATATACATTTTTATGTTAATTTAAAACGTATAAATATTACTGTCTTAATTGTTTCGATTTTTAGAAGGCACATTAACTTCTTTCTCATTTACAACTCTATGTGTTTGCTGCGTAAAAACATGAGTTGATATTTGAATGATCTGACCATAAACAGCAAGAAAGACTTGTTGGAAATGCAAATTAATTCTCTGCCACGAGGTGGCGCTTTAGGAGCCCTGAAATATTGCGGTTTCCCCGGTAACGGCTGTACACAAAGCAGTTCCGCTCATAAATGCTGCTTTATCAGGAATTACAGGTCAAATGAAATTAAAATACCAACGACACCTTTCTGAGGACAGTCGGTTCCCTTCAGATACATTCAAATAAAGACATCTGCGCTGCCTTTTGACTTGAACTTGACACCTGCAGCGCTCATATTTATTCAATGACATCATTGCCTTTTGAAGTTTAATCCGGGCTAGCGATTTTGCGAGCCCTGATAGTCATAAGTGCAACAAGTCATTTGCATGTAAAAGTAGAAACATGTTCAATTCAGACGAAACTTCTGGGCTGATTAAAACGTGCACGTTAACTTTCCTCATGAAATGTGTCTGTGGGTCCGA
>NW_015651757.1:0-186 GCF_001515625.1 Sinocyclocheilus rhinocerous
CGGAACAGGGGGCTCAGGAGGCCATGGCGGAACAGGGGACTCAGGAGACCATGGCGGAACAGGGGGCTCAGGAGGCCATGGCGGAACAGGGGGCTCAGGAGGCCATGGCGGAACAGGGGGCTCAGGAGGCCATGGCGGAACAGGGGGCTCAGGTTGCCATGGCGGAGCCGGGGAATCAGGAGCCCT
>NW_015651757.1:806-938 GCF_001515625.1 Sinocyclocheilus rhinocerous
GGTGTCTGGGAGGTCCACGGGGCGATGGTAGTTGGCCCCGAGCCAGAACAGCTGATTAATGACAGAGTCTTCTAACGCCATCAACGAGGCGAGCTTGCAGAACTCCCTGGCGTACTCGTAGAAGGGGAGATC
>NW_015651758.1:0-544 GCF_001515625.1 Sinocyclocheilus rhinocerous
CCATGCTAATAAAGTGTGTTTACTATATTTTGGATTGATGTTATACGGCTCGTTCAATTCATCATTTTTTTTTTCAAATAATTTACATTATTTTTAATCCATATGCACATGAAATTAAAATTCAAAATGTCTTTACCTCAAGAAAAACTGTTTGTTACAAAGCAGTATTGTTTTTAGTCTACAGTATGAACACAAACTATGGAATACAACCTATTGCCAGTAAAACATTTCTACACAAAAATGTCATTGATAATCATCAGTATGTGCACATAAAGTAATACTCTTCCTCAAGCAATAAAACAGTTGTTTATACAAAAAACAAAACAAAAAAAAAAAACAGTAATTTCTCTAATGGATGAAGGCTGCAGGAAATTATCTGATTCGCTGTCTATGACATCATCCCTTCAACTAAAATGCTACCTCGTGTACTTGAACCACTGTCTGTTCAAAGAACCTCTTATCATCTACTTGCAAGAATGTAGTGCAGAGTGTAACAATTTCACTGTTGGGGATTCACTTCCCTCCAACTCATAAATATTTGGAA
>NW_015651759.1:0-834 GCF_001515625.1 Sinocyclocheilus rhinocerous
AGAAATCATTCTAATATGCTGATTTTCTGTTCAAGAAACATTTTTTTTAATTATTATTATTGTCATTATCAATATTTAAAACAGCTGAGTAAATTTTTTTCAGGATTCTTTGATGAATAGAAAGATCCAAAGATCAGCATTTATCTGAAATAAAATGCTTTTGTAACTTTATAAACTATACCATTCAAAAGCTTGGAGTCACTATAATTTTTTTTTTTTGGGGGGGGGTTATTGAAATTAATACTTTTATTTAGCAAGGATGCTTTAAATTGATCAAAAGTGATGATCAAGACATTTATGATGTGTATATATTTCTGTTATAAGTACTTTAACATTACATGTTTGCCGAAGTGTACTTTTTCACAAGGGTCCATACTGCAACATACTGTATTTTAGAAGTCTAAATAACCGTTTTCTTTTCATTCTTATTCATTCAGACTGACAAGACTGGCTGTGGGTCTCGGGTGATAGATGTGACAGAATTTGACATTAGTTCCAGTGGGTATTTTACAGTGAATTGTGTTGTGGAAGAGACTGGAACAGGTGAGAGTATAAAACAAACGGCTGTTGTCCATTTTTATTCTCCAAAATAGAGTAATGAAAGATGGTCTTTTGTTCCTCCAGGGATAACTACGCAGGTTTCTACCTCAGCTACGTTTACCAGGCGTTATGTCTATGTTAACTTTGAGGACACACCAGTTTCATACAGGCCTGGCATGCTCTTTAGGGGAAAGGTAACAGCTAGCTTGAGGTCATAAGCTTTTGCTACTAATTATTGAACGAATGCTACAAAAGTAACTCTACAGTCCACGTGTGCTTTTATAACCATCTTCA
>NW_015651760.1:0-733 GCF_001515625.1 Sinocyclocheilus rhinocerous
ACATGTATACTATTTGCAACCATCTGCAAACTCATGGAACAACATGAGTTTGCATAGCACACAAGCCTGCATAGCACACACACACACACGCACACACACACACACACACACACACACACACACACACATCTGTTACAAGGAATTCAGGATTTCCATTCTAGAAGAATTCTAAACCATGTTCTAAGTCACTTCTTAGAAACCTTATACATAAATAAGTGACTTGCTTTGGAAGATTCCTGAATGAACAGTGTGATTGATTTATATACCTACATAATGATTGTGATTGAATATTATTATTATTATTGTCATTATATGGCTTGGTTATTGATGCATACCTCTACATTAATGTCCAAGTCATACTGACCTCTTGCTGCATTTCCTTTGAATCATTCAGACCAAGAATACCTAAATTAATGGGACCACTCTATCATGCGTGACCTTGAAAGATATTTAGCACCAGATGTACCACTCGCACTTGCTGACATGAATTCATCAGGTTTCTCTTTCGTTTCATTGTTCTCATGACTTTTTATATTACTCCATGGGTGACGACGTTAAGTTGATCAGAATTCAGTCATTGAATGGCCACTAAGATGCTTTTCAGATGTCTCACACAAAGCAGTGTGTAAGCAAGGAGAACCCCTTCACCTATTGAAGTCTGCCCAGATAACCGCACCGCTGGAGGTATGAGGATTCATGAAAATGGGTCGGACTATCGTCCTAGAGAAGGTGC
>NW_015651761.1:0-1050 GCF_001515625.1 Sinocyclocheilus rhinocerous
GGGACTCAACATCAGTGATGCAGAGCTCAAGGACATCTTTAACACGAGCCTTAATGAGCCCGTCCATGCCTGGGAGATGGGAATGCTGGGGATACTGTCCTTCTGGCAGTTTGTGGGGTATGTCTACCACCGTGGAGAAGAGGGTGGCCTTCCTCCTCTTGGCCCTCCTCCCATTCTCCTCACAAACTACCTAGTCCCCAGTCCTCCTATGACCCACCAACGGAGGAGGAGGAAGAACAGGTCCACCTCATCTGCCCCCAGTACTGTAGAGGGTGAACCTGCCGCAGCACCCCCAGAGGCGGCCAGCGAAGCCGCAGCGCCCCCAGAGGTGCCTGATATTGCTGCAACACCCCTAGAAACGCCTGATGAGGCTGCAGTGCCCCCGGTGGTGGCTGAAGATGCTGCAGCACTCCCAGAGGCAGCGCTGAAGATGCTGCAGTACTCCCAGAGGCATCTGAGGAGCCTGCAGCGCCCCCAGAGGTGGCTGAAAATTCTGCAGTACCCCTAGAGGTGGTAACGTCCGTGCCACCGCCTCGCCCTCACAAGCGCAGGAGAAGGAGGATTCCTGTCGCTTCCCCTAATCTGGGGGTCCAGGAGGACTTGACGCTGGTGGTCCCAGAGCCCCCAAGTGTAGTAGTCCCAGAGCTCCCTGTTATTGCGGTTGAAGAGGCTGCCCTCTCCTTGTACGTTGCCGCTGTTATGTGTGTCTGGGCTGCATACACTGTTCAGCTGGCTTCCTCCAGTCCTGTTGGTGCTCCAGAGGCCGTTCCAGAGCCCGCTCCCGGCCCGGAGGTTGTTCCAGAGCCACCCATTTTCCCAGTCAGTCCTGCCATGGCCAAGAGGGCTGTCTTCACCTTCTATGTTTTGGCTGTTGTGCGTGCCTGGAAAATGCACACGTCTTCCTCTGACTATGGACAAGTCTGCCAGCCATCTTCACCTTGTTTTGGCTGTTGTGCGTGCCTGGAGAATGCACACGTCTTCCTCTGACTATGGACAAGTCTGCCTGCCAGAGCCTTCTGCGGACATGGAGGCCGTCCCAGAGCAGTACGT
>NW_015651762.1:0-508 GCF_001515625.1 Sinocyclocheilus rhinocerous
GAGAGAGATGAAAGTTGCGTTTGTGAATTACCTGCATCTGTGCATTTCTTTCTACAAAAAATGAAGTTTAGTTAGCCTACTTAAAAACAGCGATTTTACCTCCTCGTTGTTGAGTAATATAATGTAGCGATCCAGTATTAAAGCTATTTTATTAATCAAAGTCGCGGGGCAGTGGGCTGTAGACAAGTTTCTGTGCTCTGATTTGTGTGCGAGTGGTGTGTGTGTGTGTGCATGCATCAAGTGGCGCATTAATATCGCTTTTTAGGTTATATACACTGCCGTTCAAAATCAGTCTTTTACTGTAGTCTCTTTTGCTCATCAATACTGTATTTATTTGATTAAAAATACAGAAAAAAATAAGTAATATTGTGAAATATTAAATATTGGTTTCCTATGTGAATATATTTTAAAATATAATTTATATGTGATGCAGCGCTGAATTTTCAGTATCATTACTCCAGTCTTCTTCAGTGTCACAAGATCCTTCAGAAATCATTCTAATATGCTG
>NW_015651763.1:0-320 GCF_001515625.1 Sinocyclocheilus rhinocerous
TAATATTTCTGTATTCAAAATGTTATATTTAAAACATTAATCTCAGCATGAATTATGAATTTAATGCACTCATGCCACCTCTGAGCCTCATTAAACGTCTGAAAATATACCTACAAGCCACTTTTGTGTTCTTCTGTGCACCCTCTGTAGTACAAATTAATTTTTTATTAATACTAATTTCATATGATTGGTAACTTATTTGTCTTATTCTACTTCTTATTATATTTTTTAAAAAGCTTATAAACATAATTTTTTTAATTTGACAGATGAAAATGATGCCATTACAAAGGTAAAAAGAAAATACCCCTGTAAGTCACTTT
>NW_015651763.1:380-517 GCF_001515625.1 Sinocyclocheilus rhinocerous
CCCTGAAATCACTTTGAGTCAAATGTCAGCTCGTATTAGGAAGGCTAATTCTTGATTAGAATTTTTTTTATTGATTAGAAGGTACTCCTAACTACAAGAAGAACAACACTGCTCTTAAACTGGGTGTGTGAAGGGTA
>NW_015651764.1:0-287 GCF_001515625.1 Sinocyclocheilus rhinocerous
TGTCGTTATAGTTGTGCCGCCTCTACTGCCGCGACTCCTAAAAAAACCTTTTTCATCCTGCGTTGCTCCATCAAGCTCTCGCTGGATCCGCTCCTCTGCTATCAACGAGAGGAACGTCTGTTCTTCCTCAACAGACAACAAAACTTTTTGGTTGTTAAAAAAGGTGCGCTTGTTCCAAACAGTTGCGTTCGATCCTTCGCTGGCTGTGCTGATTTAAATCTAGCGGTTCTGTTCTGTTTGTGTCACAAGTTCAGTGACGCAGGTAGTGACGATTCTCTCCGACCAAT
>NW_015651764.1:367-692 GCF_001515625.1 Sinocyclocheilus rhinocerous
GTTCACTTGGAACCTCAACCGAGGTGGTACTGAAAAAAGTACCAGGTACCAGGTACTGTACCCAGTGGAAAACACCCCAAAAGTGAACCGCACCGAGCCGTACCATGCAGTGGAAAAGCGCCATAAAATGTGCTGTGGTATTTTGTGTCACCTGTCGCTTTAAATGCTGGAGCTCTTTAGAGCAGGATGGTTTGTGATTGGCTGTGACTCGTTATTCTCATGGAATAGTTATTGTGTTTAGCCTGTTCTCCGTGATGTTTCCAGTGAGGCTGTGTGTGTGTGTATGTGTGTGTGTGTGTTAGAGTCTGTGTGTGTGTGTGTGTTA
>NW_015651765.1:0-232 GCF_001515625.1 Sinocyclocheilus rhinocerous
CCTGTTGATTTTCATTCATAGTATTCAGCTAACTATGAAATATTTATTTATTTATTTTTTTAATCTTATTATTGGAATCGAAATTAGGAATTGACAAGAATTGGAATCATTAAAATTCAAACGATGCCCAACCTTACCCATACCCCACATTATTTTTTTTTTTACTGGCACCTTTCTATTCACACTGTTTTAGACCCTTTCTTTTCTTTTAAACCTTCACTTACCCTTCTTT
>NW_015651765.1:455-573 GCF_001515625.1 Sinocyclocheilus rhinocerous
TCGTGTTTGAAACAGTTAGCTTCTGTGGTTCCATGTTGCTTCTTTTCACAGTGAGACAGAAAATATTTTTTTAATAAAAATCTTTACTGTGATACAAGCTATGTCAATTAGCATTGCA
>NW_015651766.1:0-504 GCF_001515625.1 Sinocyclocheilus rhinocerous
TTATAGAAATTAATACAATGTCACAATAAATATATTTATAAACATATTTCTTAAATATTAAATATGATCTATTGAGTGATCAACTGGAATTTCACAACCAAACATACGTCTGTTGCAGCAACAGTTGCACAGTTAGCCGAGGTTAAACACGTTTTATTGTCTGCTTTAAAACATTGAGCAGTTTTCAGTGAAATCTCTCAATCTCTGAATCTTCTGTCACCGGCTGAAGAAGACAGACTGAAGCAGTCGACACAGGAGATCAGTGTGAGACTTGTGGGAGATCTGGCTTCATCTGGTCTTGTGGAGGTCTATCATGATGGAGAGTGGGGTTCAGTCTGTGATGACGGATGGGATCTGGCTGAAGCATCAGATGGGTTTTCCTGCTTCTGGTTTGAGTGAATTGCCTAGCAAGTTTTATGATCTGTGTTGTTGTTGTTTATTAAATATTATTATTCAATTAATAATATTTTATATAAATAACAGTAGTATTTAGTATTGAGAAAT
>NW_015651767.1:0-2079 GCF_001515625.1 Sinocyclocheilus rhinocerous
ATATATATACAGTATATATACATCACCAGACATCACTACTGAATGGAACAATAACAATTTGTTGCATTACATTTTTTGTTTCTCATCAAAGGATTTAAGATTTAATTTGCATCTAGTTGGGTAAATGTAATATCTGTTCCACCACAGATATTTAATAAATAACGAGAAGTGTACCAACCAACCCACACTGTAAAAATTATATGATCAATAAGTAAACAAACTCTTTTTACATTACTATAACTCATCAAAATAAGTTGAGCAATTTATTATTATTTTTTTTTATAAGTTATATTCTTCAACTTGATTTATAAGTTGGTTTAAGTAAGGGATAATGTACATCCAAGCCAGTTGTTAGCAAAATAACCCAGACACGGTTGATCAGGACCCTATCGCAAAGTATCTCCCTGAAGGGGGTTATTCTGCGATAACAACCGGCTAGATGTACATTATCCCGCTTATTACACGGCTACTTGCAACATAAGTAAATATTTAGACACAAAATATTGATTTGAGTTTAAATATTTAAATGCAAAGCTTCCGTGAAGACAGCAGTTGCGAGCAAGCGTCAAGTTCAAACTAAACGGACATTTAACGGATACGGTGCAGTCATGCGCTTATTACACAACATTTCACCACATAAATAATTATGGCGATAAAATATATTGATTTAAGACTAAACTGTTTTAAAATCTCACCAGTTTGTTAGTTATCTTATAATCCATTACAGTGTACAAAACAATCGTGGCAAAATGGCAGCAGCTGCATTTGTATAAAACGAGAGAGCGAGTCGGTGATACCAGAATGACATAATTAAATAATTGTACACATAATATTGAATTGAGTTTGAATATTTTATTAGCTAACCAAATGCAAAGCTTCCCCAATGAAAAACTGTTCCTAGCAAGCATATAGCGCTGACTTCAGTGACCTGGATGAGCCTGTTTTATCAGCTTTTACCGGTTGTTATCGAGGGATAACAGACCTCAGAATGTGGCGACTGACCAATCAGAATCAAGTATTCCACAGAGCCGAGTAATAATGCAATTAAAATTGAAATGACAAGTTGATTAAACTTAAAAGTTTAAGGCAGCATGCAATTAAAAAATGACAAGTTGATTAAACTTAAAAGTTTAAGGCAGCAACTGAACTTAAGTTTTTAAGTTGAAATAGCTAGACACTTTTTACAGTGCAGGCCTTCCCTGTGAAATATATTCAGCAGAATACAGTGTAGGGTGGGATTGGATCCTAGATGATGCATACACACATTATTTTCTTTAGAACAACATGCACTGATGATTCATGAGCAGTGAGATTAGGGACATTCGTAAAAAAAAAAATCCTGTAGGTACAATCAAGTTTGCGTGAATTAGCTCATCCAGTGTGAGCTCTTGCAGTGCTGTATTTATAGCAGGAGGAGCGTGAGAGCGGTAGTGTTGATGTGGCAGTGCTCTTTGACCATGCTAAGAGCTGTTCTGTTCCAGCTCTGTGAGTAGGTGGACTCTCTTTCTCTCTGTCTGCGCAATGATCTTTGTTTTCATCTATCCTGCTACGAGTTAAAAAAGGTTTCCATGGGAACTAAATGGCGATCACTCTAAAAAAAAGATATAGTTAAGGCCGTGCATGGACTGTGACGTGGTGATAGCCGGGGGCTTGGCTGCATCATTAATAGAGGTTGTAGATGACTGGTACACAGATAATGAACCAACCACAAGACCACCTGCTTCAGATCATTCCCTGACCTGCTGATTATAATTTAATTCAAATTCGGACACAAACTGCTTCCCCCAAAATTTTACTTTTTACAAAAACGTTACAAAAACATGGCTGCATTACATTTAATCTAAATAAATTATAGACATGTCCCATTACTGCAATATGAAAAAAAATATATATAATAATGCAATATTATTTGATCTTTCAATGTATACATTAATGTTTGTTTCATTGCCATTTATATATATATATATATATATATGAAAAGACACGTCCCATTTTGGTGTCCACATCAAATTAAATTTACAAAAGTGGATAACACTTTATTTTAAGGACCAATTCTCACTACAATGTTCTGTATGTGTT
>NW_015651768.1:0-947 GCF_001515625.1 Sinocyclocheilus rhinocerous
TGTAAACATACCTGGCAATAAAGCTCATTCTGATTCTGATTAATGGCAAACAAGTTGAAGATTAGACAATAGGTGGTCGATTCATTAAATAAGCTGTTTCCTCACAAAAGCTGTTTATTCAGTTGTTAGATCATGCCTCCACACCAGATAATTAAGATCCAGCCCCGGACGCCAGATCCCATCAGAAAATATCTGTTTTGACTGGTACCAGAACAACTCTTCAGCAAAGTAGTCTAATACCCAAAACCTGTTAACAGGAAGTTTTGTCTGGTACCTAAAATATCAAAAACTTCATAAACAGTCTTCTATCAGCTAAGAAGTTGACTGAGGAAAAAGCCAGTGAAGAGCAGAAGCAGGAGACGAAGTGATGATGAAAGGAGCAAAGTTTACTAGTCTTAGTTGTGTATGTCTCAATGTTCAAACTTCGTCTGACCAGCACAAATTCAACATATACTGTTATACCAAAACGGCTTCAAAACAACATCCCATAAACCTTGAGTTTTCATAAACATTCTGTTGTATCTCTTATACATGAAGACAAACAGCCCTTGAAACACAGTCATGAGACTAAACAACAATGGAAACTAGTATAAAAACAACTATAATATAATATAAGTGACTAATCAATTAATGAATCAATGAAAGGGCTATATAAATGACTACGATTATTATAAATGATTATATGATTAAATGGAGTAGGGGAAAACTGGGGCGAAAGTAACGTGGGTGTCACGAATCCGGTCTATGAACTTCCGTTCACTCACCACCAGAGGTCACCCGCTCACTACATGGACTCTCACACTACACAGACTATTACACTATACCCTGGACTACATTTCCCATCATCCATTGCACTGATTGCACACAGTTGTAACCAATCACACGCTCTCCTGAAAGCTACTAATAACACACACTATATAAATCAGTCTCACACCACCATTCAACGC
>NW_015651768.1:2127-2316 GCF_001515625.1 Sinocyclocheilus rhinocerous
TGTTCGTCCACACGTCACGTCACAGCTGATCTTCTAGAGTCTCGCCACGTCTCAGCTATTCATCCAGAGTCTCGTAACGTCTCAGCTATTCATCCAGAGTCACATCACATCACAGCTGATCATCCAGAGTCACGTCGCATCCATCTGATCATCCAGAGTCATGTCACGTCCTGTCTGTTACACCCAGAT
>NW_015651769.1:0-1021 GCF_001515625.1 Sinocyclocheilus rhinocerous
CTCTTTCACAATTACAAAAAGAGCATTTGTAATCTATATCCAGTTTAAAATGATCTAATGTGTCATTCACAAGATATTATATTTTAAATGACTCTAGTATGATTAGTTATAATGACTAAGAATTTTCCAAAAATGTTCCACACAAATGAGGGAAACATATTTACCCATAAAAAAAAAGTTGGAGAAGAAATATTAACAAAGAGAGATCTAACTGATTGATTCCAGCACTTTTCATTAATTAAATCAAATGTATCTAAAAACAGATATTTGGAGACCTTACAGTCTTACACCAAGTGCTCTGATTTCTGAGCAGAGAAAGTATTTTGACAGAGACAGAGTTCATAACAATACAATATTCTACAGCTGAAATATGACACTTAAATTCAAGACATAGCTCATTAATACTCAAAAACAAGTATTCAACAGCTGACCGTCCCAAACCAATGTCTAAAAAATTATTTATTTATTGTTTGTGATATTCGAAATAAAAAAGTATTGAGGAGAAAAGTTGTTTAAAAATCAAACAGCACGTTAAATGTGTTTTCCTGCGAACATCAGATCATTTAAGAGTATTTTGTTAACATCAACATTGCATCTAAGAAAAAGAAAACGGACAACACCAAGCTGTTTAAATAAATGATTAGAGAAAATATTCCACACAGAACTACTATTTTTAATAACCTGTTTTAACCAATTTATTTTAAAAATGCTGTTTGTACTGTTGAGAATGGCATGAAAATGAAGAGAAGCACAATATGATCTTTACAAAGTTTTCCTCCACGGTGTGTGACCTCCTCCTCAACAGATTCCTTCAGTTTCCTCAAAGTTAACACTCTTCAATATAATAATATTAAGATTCAGACCAGATATCTCAGAAAAATGCTTTAAAAAAAAAAACAGTGTAGTCATCAGCCAACTGACCATTTTTCTCTCAGAAAAAATGCTTTAAAAACAAAAAACAGTGTAGTCTGAAAAAGACAATTTTTTTTGTTCATTTCCAAAAACGGTGATAGCTTGAAAG
>NW_015651770.1:0-157 GCF_001515625.1 Sinocyclocheilus rhinocerous
TTGCGTTCGAAGGACGGGCATATCAGTACAAGGTCCTGCCCTTCGTGCTGTCCCTGTCTCCCCATGTCTTTACGAAAGTCGCGGAGGCAGCTCTTGTTCCCCTCAGAGAGCAGGGTGTTCGCGTTCTCAACTATCTAGACGATTGGCTTATACTAGC
>NW_015651770.1:415-518 GCF_001515625.1 Sinocyclocheilus rhinocerous
TGATACTTTTTCAGAGGCTCCTGGGGCATATGGCGGCCGCAGCGGCACTTACACGGCGCGGCCTGTTACATATGAGACCGCTCCAGCACTGGCTTTATGGCCG
>NW_015651771.1:0-365 GCF_001515625.1 Sinocyclocheilus rhinocerous
CCATGGTGCCCCGCTCTGGAGGCCTCCCGTCTGGTAACCCTACTCTTAGAGGTCTCCAGAGCTCCAGACAAAGACAATGATATAAAAGAGCTGTAGACAGTTTATTCTATATGGAAAAACGCTTAACGCGAAACTGTGTGTGTTGCATTTATTCTAGGCTCACCTGCTTGCCTGTATATTAGTTATGTATATTAATAATGTAGAGGAGCATCTACAGGAGGAAAACGCTTAACGAGAGACTTTGCGCATCGCGTTCATATTCTGCTGTTCTGTGGCCACGGATCTGCGGGTCTTGTCTTTTTCTTGCAGGACCCTGTATGTTATAGCAGTGTTTCCCAACCTTTTTTTAGTCGCGGCACCCTTTG
>NW_015651772.1:0-525 GCF_001515625.1 Sinocyclocheilus rhinocerous
ACTGAGCCGTACCGAGCCGAGTCGTACCACGCAGTGGAAAAGCGTCATTAGAGAGCACGTGAGTACTCAAAGGTGCAGTAGGAGATCTTGGAAAATGCTAACTTTAGCCTGATAGCACTGAAAGCAATCGTCCCACCCTCCCTGCAAATCGCCATCCAAAGCCATGCCCCCTGAACTCATATACGCGTACACACAGACCAGACGACCAGAGACAACATTACTACAATACATCATGTGTCATTCACCGCAACAATAAATCATGTGTCATTCACTGGTGAGAAAACTTTATAGCACAGTTAGTAAAAGTACTACAATACCAGGAAGGAAGATCGGGTTGTTGATATTTGTCTGCCATTCTCGCTCTGTCTGCGCAGCGTGCGTGAACGCGCTGATGACATATCCTGTCTGCGCGAACCGGGTGTGCAGAGGTATGGAAATACATATGTTGACAGGCTGGTAGGAAAGCCAATCAAAACGCTCGGAATGAGCGTTTTGATTGGACGAACATTTCTTGGTCCTACGCCT
>NW_015651773.1:0-1042 GCF_001515625.1 Sinocyclocheilus rhinocerous
CCGCGATCGTGCAGGTCTCTAAGGTGCCTGTTATAATGTTATGATCAAGGCTCTAGACTCTGAGCATAACTTGTTTTTCTATAACAAACTATAAAATATTTTCTATGAAAACGTTAATGCCCTGGCAGTGGCAAATAGCTTTGGTTTTATATTTAATTTGATTACTTTAATGTTATAAGTTGAGATTTACAATAAATATTTTAACTGCTACTATGTAAGGAGTAAGGAATACTGCTGTAAAAAAAGCACCTTATTTGTTTAAAGTGCATTTTTGTTCATATAGCAGTACTTTCAAATAAAAAAGTGCACAGTACTACTTTTGAATTCATTATTGAATTTTGTGCATAATGCGATTAATCACAGAAAAATTATGCGATTATTCACGATCAAAAATTTTAATCGTTGCCCAGCACTAGTTATATTTAATACAAAGTAACATTGCTTGTAAAACGCATTTATAAAAACATTTGACAAACATGTCATCTGTAATCTAAACCATTTCTCAAAACTCATTACATTAGTAGGTCAGCAAGTCAACAACTAACTAAAACTCTTTCACGCCTGTGTTCAAAGGAAACACTAGTTTGAGTGTAAAAGAAAAATTCATTCAACAATTTCTTAAAACTTAGTAGTTTGAGTGTAAAAGAAAAATTCATAAACCCTTCATGACATAAACGTTGTATTCTAAACAATTTCTTAAAGGTGCCATAGAATGGAAAACTGTATTTACTGTATTAGTCAACAGAAGAGAAGGACGGCAACGCGTAAGTGTTTTGCATAATACTTGTTATAGATCTGTTGTTTAAATTATTACTTGCTGCTAGGAAGGAATATTTCATTTTCTACCTATTTATACTTTGTATTTTCGTTGGAGTTTGTATTTTTGCTTGCACTTACTGGTAATTCTAATAATTGCCCTCGGCTTAGAAGGAGCCTGTGTTGTTATTTGCATTGCTCCCTTCCTGCGCGTGCAAACTGTTCCCTTTCATGGGAACTTAGAAACTGCGTCCTCTAGGGGTCGCTATGGGGAACGCCTCGTCGT
>NW_015651774.1:0-887 GCF_001515625.1 Sinocyclocheilus rhinocerous
TCTAAACTGTTGCATGACCTAAACCTGAATGGAAACAAGGCAAAAGGGCAACATAAGAATAGAATAGAATAGAATAGAATAGAATAGAATAGAATCTTACATTCAGTCATACAGACATTCTCTCTGCTGTGAGCTCGGCGATTAGGCCAAGAGGATGGCTTTAGATGATGGCTGCAGGACAAACACATAACACAAGATGTCAGTGTTGTCAAATAGAAAAATCATTTAAATCACCACTGTAAATGACTGTAGGCAAACAGTTCTACACATTTACACTGAAAATAATTGTGTTGTTAATATGGCAGGTTTCCAATTATATATATTACGTTGTTCTATAACTGATTGGTTGCAGGTTCTGATGGAAGTCTTTACTTTTAAATTGGAGGAGAACATATTTCCATATTCTACCACTTGGTTGAAACCAAATTATAGAGATGTCAACCAGTACAGGTTGAGTGACATTCCCTCATCCTCAAAAACAAGATCAAAACTGTGCATGGTCAATAAAATAATGCATAAGGTCAAATGGATTTTAAAAATCAGCTGTATATTTAGTGCTCTAAATCTTAGGGACTATCACAGTATAAATCATTCATCTAGACATCATTAATCTTCTTACTCATTGTAATAGGCGTTCCCTGATAATCTTCTTATTGTAATAGGCGTTCCCTGAGTCGCTGTACATCATCTCCCAGTTTTCCGTCCCTGTCACCCGTGCTCCTCTATAGGGTCCGAGTCCAATCTCCAAGGCACTGCCGTCTCCTCCTCTTGAATCTTGTGATTGGCTGGGGGAAGATGTGGGGGCGGGGGCACTGCTCACCCCGGCTGAACTACCTAAAATACCAATGAAGAGAAAACAAGACTTGTGAAATGACTTGGCTTACTGA
>NW_015651775.1:0-551 GCF_001515625.1 Sinocyclocheilus rhinocerous
ATCAGGGGTTAGAAGTGTTGCAATCAAGTCAAGCAGGATTTTCTGGAAAAAAAATCAAATGTATACTTCAGTGGCTTGGGGTAACTCAGTTTTACAGAATACATCAGGCCAAGAAGGGCAACACAACACATGCATTGCAACACTGGACAATCCTGACAGAACCTCAACACCTTTCAAGAAAGAAATGCCATCTGGAGAGCCCCCTTGGGGTCTTCTTGGGCTATTTCCCGATCAGTGTCCTATAACACAAAAAAAATAAATAAAAAAATGCATATTGTGCTTTCTTGGTTGTTTGTTCATTAAGGAGGTAAAAACGCAAAAAGACAACAAAATATGTCAGGCTCAACTTTAAAACATGTATAAAGCTCACTGATGGAGACATCCAAGCAGTCATTAATCTAAATCATTCAACCAAACAAACAAACAAACAAAACTTTTATTTTATTTAAGATTAGTCATTATATTTACAAATTTGCACTTCCCACTTAATATAAAAGTAATTTCAAAGCAAACAACACAAAATTGACCATATTCACTCACCTGGTAATGTG
>NW_015651776.1:0-516 GCF_001515625.1 Sinocyclocheilus rhinocerous
ATCTTTATCATTTAGTTTCTGTGTAGACCTGCGTTTGCCTCTCTCATTATTTACACTAGATGCACAAATCGGTGGGCGGGGCTAAACAGGCAGTGATGTAGAATCGGTGGGCGGGGCTAAGCAGGCAGTGATGTAGAAGCAGGCATTGATCTTCTTCTGCGGAGGCGGAGTTTAGCCGCACTATTACATCATAGAGCGGCACATTCCACAAGCTGTCGTTTTGGCAGATTGGCTTCAATATAAGCTGATTTTAGACTAACGAGAAAGTTTTGAGTTCTGAAACAGAATGTTTTTATAGTACAATGACCTCTTAAATGTCAAAAGATCAAGGGAATTTTGATTTCTCAGTTCATGACCCCTTTAAGCAGAGAAGTGGTCTGACCAGATTAAACCTGCAATTCAGTTTCCACAAAAATATTAAGCAGCAAAATAGTTTTCAACATTGATAATAAGAAATGTTCAGCATATTACAATGATTTCTGAAAGATCATGTGACACTGAAGAATGGAGTAATGA
>NW_015651777.1:0-429 GCF_001515625.1 Sinocyclocheilus rhinocerous
ATTTCATTACACCAAATACACAAAATTATGTTCTTTTTAGCAACACCATATGACCCCTTTAAGTAAAAGTACAGAAGTACTTGCTGTTAAAAGTACTTAAGTACCAAAAGTAAATTTCCTTATTTATGTCAATGCACTGTTTTATTATTGTTTTATGTAATACTTGCAATACCTCTGAAGCAACTTACAATACATTACACCTACTGAATACACTGACTAGCTTGTAGTATCTTTGGAAAGAAAGAGCTTTTAGAACGTTAAAAACCTATGGGGAAAAAACAAAACAGAACAAAAAAATTATTATTTAGCACCCCTACCCATCCCCACAAAAGCAGAATGGTAGTGATCTCACACAGCTCTGGACACATCTATGTGTAACCATTCATCCACATTTGAACAGAGTGGACAGTGAAATTGCTGTAATACAGA
>NW_015651777.1:606-814 GCF_001515625.1 Sinocyclocheilus rhinocerous
TTATTATTTAATTGTTGTAAATAAATATCACATTTGGAACTGGTCAGTGCTCAAAAAATGCTGGGAAATCACTTCATGTAGCCCCAAGAGTGATTACTGATAAACTGTCTGAAAAAAATAGTTTTTAGAGAAGAAAAAAATCACCCACTGACTTTCAAAGCTGATAACGACTTTCTACTTCGAGGATCTTGATAGAAATGTAGTGGAG
>NW_015651778.1:0-939 GCF_001515625.1 Sinocyclocheilus rhinocerous
AGAATGTGTTTTGAGAATGAGAATGTGTTTAGAGTTTTGCTGAAAGTCTAAGTGAGATCTGCAACTTGTGTTTTACCATGTGAAATGGTGTAAGGTATTGACAACAGACTGCACAATTAGCTAAATGAGTTCAGGCAACTGAGAACTTTGTTCAGCCAATGGGTTTTAGTGTTTTAGCAATCGAGAAAAACTGTAAAATAAAACCCATACCCCCGGTCCTCTTTTCTCAGTGCTCCAGTCTATTTGAATAAAAATTGGTTTATGGTCACTAAAACTGTTTCCACATATTTAATTTTCCCGATAATACCTTCAACATTTCTTGTGCATAAAATAAAATAAATTTTTGTCTGACACATAAAATTCCCCACTAACTGCCTCCTTGAGTATTCTTTAGTCTTTTCATTCCTTTCTCTCCATATATCAATCATATTACTTTTTTCCATTAATAATTTCAGTTATTTTCTTCCTTTATCATTTTTAAAAAACCATTCCCTCAGCCATTTCTAATTTACTAAAAACAGTATTAAAATCACCCATCATAATAACTTCTTTATGTTTCTTTAAAAAATCTCGTAACACATTAAAATACTCTTTCTTTTCGTTCTCTTCTGTTGGTGCATGAACATTAACCATAATTACTTTTTTCCCCTCATACTCCATTTCAAACGCTATACATTTCCCGTCTTTGTCATTATACATTGTTTTACATGATACACCACTGTTTTCTTTTATTAAAACCGCAACTCCTCTTCCCAGCCTCCCATCACCATTATTATATAAAATCCCTCCACTCCACCGTTTCCTTATTTCAGTCATGTACCCTTCCCTCCAATTAGTTTCTTGTAGTAAAATCACATCTTCTCCTTTACACATTTCTTTCACTTTTTCAAATTGTCTTATGTCCAAAAGCCCTCTAGCATTAAAAGTAACAATTCTTAA
>NW_015651779.1:0-1125 GCF_001515625.1 Sinocyclocheilus rhinocerous
AGATCTGTCCCGATCGTTTATTAAAAACTTGCCGGAGGGCATGAGCTCCACGTCGTCAGCGACTGCAAAGAAGAGGCCAGAGAGGAGGTGCACGACAACGGCTACGGAAAAGAGGTAATCGACCCCCACTGCCATCTATGATCCTGAGTAATGCAAGGTCGTTGAGGAATAAGATGGATGAACTTCGAATCTTAACAAGGGGATGCTTTGAGTACCGTGAGTCCTGTATTATGCTTTTTACTGAGACTTGGTTACAACCAGAGATCCCTGACGGTCTTGTTGAAATAGAGGGGTTCTCACACATTCGCTCTGATAGGAGCGAGCTGTCGGGAAAAAGCAAAGGGGGTGGGCTTTGCCTGTACATAAATGACAAGTGGTGCAGACAGCACACAGTTCGGGAGAAAATTTGTAACTCTGATGTAGAACTGTTATGTGTACGTCTCAGGCCATTCTATCTACCACGTGAGTTTGGTAACATCCCTATTTGATCTGTTTATGTCAAATAGGACACACCGTTACCCCCAACGGTAATGCCTCACGAGCCGCGACACAGGTGGCATGTGTTCATGAACAATTACAGCGCACCCCAAATGCCCCTATTTTTATCATTGGAGATTTTAATCATTGTAATTTAAATACTGCACTTCCAGGTTTTGAACAGTATATTAAATGTGATACCAGGAAGAATAGGACTTTGGACAAATGCTATGGAAATTTAAAACATGCATATACAGCCATAGCTAAACCGCCCTTGTCTAACTCTGACCATAATACTGTTCATCTGATTCCTACATATAAGACAGCCCTAAAGAGTTGTAAACCCTTGGTTAAAACTATCAATGTATGGTCAGAAGACAGCATAGAAACACTGAAAGGTTGTTTTTTATGCACAGACTGGGATATTTTCTCTAGGGAGCTAAGCCTGGATAATGCCACAGAAACTACCACAGAATATATAAAATTCTGTGTTGATACTGTGATTCCAAAACGCAAAATAAAAGTCTACCCTAACAACAAACCTCATATCACAAAGGAGGCGAAGGACTGTATTAACAGGAAAAAAAACAGGCATTTAAGATCAGAGATCACCTACAACTTAAAACTGTACAAAAAGAGTTGAACCAG
>NW_015651780.1:0-913 GCF_001515625.1 Sinocyclocheilus rhinocerous
GAGAGAAACAACACAGTGTGTCCAACACAATATGTGTTAACTATCCAATCACATTGCTGCTACGTCACTCCGCTATATATTAACACACTCCCTGTGTTAAGAAGAATTAACACACTGGTTGAGTTAAAAGTAACACAAAATGTGTTGTCCTTAACTAGACACACAGGTGTGTTAAGATATAACACAGGTTGTGTTGTTTTTAACACATCCTTTTTAAGAGTGTAGGATGCAAGAAATGTACTATAACCAGCTTATTAAATGACGGTCCAAATTCAGGAAAACAAATACATGCAGTCATGAGATTTATTAAGAATAGTGGGTTATAGGATATAGGAGGGATTAGTTAATTCTTTTCACATTCCATCACAGTAGGTGGCAATATGCACCTTTGAAGTTGGTTCGCAACTCGCCATTAAATCAAAAGAAGAAGAAGAAGACGACCTGAAAAAGACGTCTTTTCACCTTTCACTTTTCAACCAAATTTTAACGTTGTTAGTTTGTTCAACTCTAAACCCAGTCCCCAAGTAAATTAGGTCATTAAATAAAAAACTAGCAAAACGAGTTGCGCGGTGTCCCCACCACTTTTCAATGCAAAGTTACGCCACTGTAGGCCTACGCAACATTTTATAAATGAGGCCCCAGATGCGATCGATCAGTGAGACTCAAGCGGCAGGTGCAGTGACTGGAGCGGTGAGGTCATGATGTCTGATAACGGCTGCTGATGAATGACAAGTATGCAGATGCGTGTACTGATGTCATTTTGTTTGTTCAAAATGAGCGGAGCAGTGGGCAGCTATTTTTGCTGCGGCGTTCATGGTGCCTTGCTCAAGGGGCACCTCAGTCGTGGTATCAAAGGTGGGAGAGAGTGCTGTACATTCACTTCCCCACCTACAATCCCTGCCGGTACGAGACT
>NW_015651781.1:0-627 GCF_001515625.1 Sinocyclocheilus rhinocerous
ATTTAAATCAGCACAGCCAGCGAAGGATCGAATGCAACTGTTTTGTACAAGCGCACCTTTTTTTAACAGTGGCTGTTTCGTTGTCTGTTGAGGAAGTACAGACGTTCCTCTCGTTGATAGCAGAGGAGCGGATCCAGCGAGAGCTTGATGGGGCGACGCGGAATGAAAAAGTTTTTTAGGAGTCGTGGTAGTAGAGGCGGGGCAACTATAACGACATGTGAATAATACCACCCACTCTAAAGCGTTACTGAACTGCAGTGGAAACGCAAACCGAGCCAAACCGAGCCGTACCGAGCCGAGTCGTACCACGCAGTGGAAAAGCGCCATAAGTGTACTCAAGTGTGCTATTTTGGGACACCACAAATATGAACTAAAATGCACTTTTAACATACTATCTCTGTATTTAAAAAAATGATTTAGTTACCACTTGTAGTACACTTGAACCATCTTTCATACAGAGTCAGCTGTAATCCTGTCACCAGCAGTGCAGAGCTTGCTCAGGAATGGCAGCGGGTTGCTGTGAGAGCATCTGCACGCACCGTGAGGCCAAGACTTTTGGACAACAGCCTGGTGTCAAGAAGAGCAGCAAAGAAGACACTTCTCTCCAAGAAAAACGTCAAGGACAGA
>NW_015651782.1:0-812 GCF_001515625.1 Sinocyclocheilus rhinocerous
GCAACGCCACAAAGAGCTCTATGACCAATGCATGGCAAAAATAATTTTTTTTGCCTTATGTCTGTCATAATGCCACAGTTATGTTAGAACGCATCTCATTCTTGTTTCTGTGGCGGTGCTTCATGGGGCGCGCGGTCCGGAGTGCTGTATGACTGATGTATCGGTTTAATTTAAATTTACTCTTAATATATGAACTTACCTGTTTTAAATACTTTATATTTAACGTGTTCGTTTATGTCCAATATTTAATGTTAAACTGTTGGTCTTTAAAATAAATCTACTTTTGATTTTCACCGTTGACTGATTTTGCAGACCTTTTAGACTGATAACTTAAGTGCTCTGATGCTGCAAACTTGTCACAGGACGCGCAGTCCTAATAGCGACTGTTGTATCCGAATATATATAAACTAGCCGTTTTAAATATTTTTGTATTTAACATGTTAGTTTATCAGTATGTTTGAAAGTATATTATTTAGATTCGTGGTGCTTCCATAGGCTCCCTCTCTCTCTCGTGCGCGCGGTTTAAAACACCAAATAGTTATGAAATAGCCTATGACAAGTACAGGGAGTCTCTCTCTTGCCCCCACCCACCCATGCACGATAATATCGTCTATCGGCGATCTCACGGACTGGCGATAATATCGTCTATCGGCGATCTCACGGACTAGCGATATGACGATTTCAAAAATGACCATATCGCCGAACACTAACTAACTAAACACTAATGTGCCATTAAAAATAAACAATCCACTTGTTTCTTATGCTGAGATCCTTCTGATATCTGTACAAAGACGCGAACGAGCTGTTTAAAC
>NW_015651783.1:0-730 GCF_001515625.1 Sinocyclocheilus rhinocerous
TTGTGTCTTTACACATCAATGTATCGTCACGAGCCACAGGGTTTATTTTGGTTTTGTTTGGGTATGGTTTATGACTCTCAAAGCCGTGATTACCATTCACTTCCATTATATGACTGACAGATTGCCACAGTTAGAGTTAAAAATCTTCGTTTGTGTTCTACTGAAGAAACAAAGTCACCTACATCTTGGATGCCCTGGGGGTAAGCAGATAAACCTCAAATTTTCATTTTTGGGCGAACTATCCCTTTAATGTCCCAATGGTCCTCTTTGTTATGTTGCTATGAGACCATAGAATAACCAAGACAGAACGTCCTCCTAAAGTCACATCAAGAACATTATTATATGACTAAAAGTGGACCATGTGGGAATGTTCTCTTAATGTCCCAATGGTCCTCTTTGTAATGTTGCTATGTGACCATAGAATAACCAATACAGAACATCCTCCTAAAGTCATATCTGGAACGTAATTATATGACTAAAAGAGGACCATAACGTTTTTAAATTATTAAAAGAGGACCATGTGGGATCGTTCTGTTAACGTCTCAAATGTCCTCTTTGTAACGTTCTTATGTGACCATAAAATAACCAAAATGGATTGTCCCCCTAAAGTCATATAAGGGACATTGAACAGCAGCACTTTCATAATCAAAAGGGGACGTTTTAGGAACATCCTTACACTCAAAAGAAAAAAACACTGGGTTAAAAACAACCCAATTTGGGTTGTTATTAA
>NW_015651784.1:0-1056 GCF_001515625.1 Sinocyclocheilus rhinocerous
CCAGCTCAGATCGGCGTCCCTCAAGTGTTTCAGCTTCATCCACCTTTCGTTTGGAAGCTGGAGATGACACTTGATGGCTGGACGGAGAAACAGCTCTACTCTACTCTGAACAGGTCTCGTCTGCAGGAGCTGCTGGAGGCTCATGGAAATCAGCTGATGGAAATTATGCTCCTGAAATATGAACCTGATCTCTTGGCCGACCTCCTCAGTTGCCAAAATGTCCTGGATTCGGAGGCTGGAAAATTTGCTTTACCTTCAGACTAGGGATGCTCATATTAACCGGTTTACCATTAACGGACTAATTTTGACCGTTTAACACAACCAGTTAAACAATTTAAAAAGCTATTTAAGTATTTTTAATTTTTCAAAATATTTCAAAACGTTTGCTGCATGGTTAAAATACATCACACATATAAAATAAAATAGCATTTTTGAGAGGAAAAAGCAGCGTATAAGTCGCATTTTATTATTGCATTCAGAAATGGGCCTAATGTAAAATACTGGTAAATATATAATGTCTAGAAACATTATAAACACAGCTCAGCTACATGTTATTTTAGTTCCCCTCACTCCACAACGAATCCTTTCAATGTGTCTGTACATTTACATACATCTTCACTTTTCTGTTCTTGTATTATCCTTTATCCCTTCCTGTCCTAACTTTTACTATTTTGAAGGAAGACCGAAACCTTGTATAACGGCACTTCTCCTGTTTATTGCCATCTTATGATAAATCACTTGTTGTTTTCCACAACTGTAAGTCGCTTTGGATAAAAGCGTCTGCCAAATGAAGAAATGTAAATGTAATTCAACTGTATTCAGAACAGAACAAGAATGAAAAATATAAGCAGCTATATAAATGACAAGCCCAAAGAAATTCATTTAAAGTGAAACTGAAACGGCGTTGTGTTCACGTACAAGCGGCACAAACCCAAATGTTTCCATTTTCATGATTGTATTTGATTTATTACGTAAACCTGGTTTTGTTCTTCACTCACGTTTCAATATCCACAAACACTGCGCAGCTCAGATTGTACTACAGAGCAGTGTGGTGTT
>NW_015651785.1:0-2097 GCF_001515625.1 Sinocyclocheilus rhinocerous
CTTCTCCTTTGTATGAACTCTCAGGTGTGTCTTCAGGTATGAAGACCATAAAAATGCTTTGCCGCACTGATCACATGTGTACAGTTTCTCTCTAGTGTGGATGTTCATGTGATCTTTGAGGTGTGATTTTATTGTGAAGCTCTTCCCGCACTCATCACATGTGTACGGTTTCTCTCCAGTATGAACTCTCATGTGAAGCTCAAGATTACGTTTGTTTGCCAAACTCTTTCCACACAGAGTGCAGGTTAAAGGTTTCTTGGCTCTTCTTTCCTTTAAATCATTCTGTTTGGTTTGAGAGCAACTCAAAGGTTTTTCTCCAGTTTTAATATGACTTTTCTCCTTAACTTCACTCAGTTCTTCATTCAACTCTGAAATAAAAGTAAAAATGGCTTATTTTCAGTAACTTGTGAAAAGCAAAGAAATGTGGAAATAAAAGTGAACCCTGATGTAACTGTGTAATGCAGACAATTGCCACCAACCTGTTAGTTCTCCAGTATCTTCAGTGTGTTTGATTCTGCAGGGTTCTGGATCTCTCATCTTCTCTCTGTCCTCTTTAATAAACTCAGTCTTTGCAGATTTCAGCTCTTCCTGATGATTTGATGCTCGTCTTCACTTGTAAACTGATGGAGATATTCCAGCATTTATTGCTGAACTGATGAAGGCGTGATTGTTGTGGGAGGAGCTTCACTGGACATGGATTTCTTTGTGGAAAAAGCAGATTTGCTCAGTAATTTAAAAAAAATTAATTTACAGATGTAGACAATTATGTGAGTGAAGCAGATATCCTTTAAGCCTTACAAATATAAAGTGTTGGCTCTTTGTAGATCATTATATTACTAAATTAAAAGTAACAGCGTCAACACAAAGAGCACATCAGTTTAAAATGCTCATTCAGTAACACTGCACTCACATATCTGTCAATTCACACAATCTATGCATTTCTGTTTTCTGTCCTTCTGTTGTTAACATTTCTATCCATATTTTATTTTTTTTATTCTGCCCCAGTATTTAGATATAAGCTATCTGGTCTAAAAATACAGAACAGAATACAATGTAAATTCTTCCAAATATAAATATCAGTAAGAATTAAAAATTAAAGCATAAACACAAGACATCTGATGACACCCATCTTCATTAACAATTACAGGTAAATAACTACACTGTATCTAAATATAGTTTGATTTTCTAACAAATACATTCAGAGCAATTAAAGTAAGTTATTAACATGCTATAGTTTTATATGTGCAGTAATTGACAGTGATCATAAAATCTTCTTTAAACTGAAAGAGTACCACAAAGCAAAAATATGTTCAAAGTGTATAGCTATATCTCTTCATATGTCTGTATAGATTTAAAATATCCCACATGACTCATACAGACTAACATTATGATGTATTTAGCAGGACCTGTTCTCAATTTTAACCATGTAAAGCAACTATAACAAATTTGATCTGCGAAATATCACGACATTAATCTCTCACAGATCAGACACATTCAGTAACAGCAACATTATCACTACAAACATCGAAACAATCATTCACACGAACATACAATAACACAAAATCACTCAGGCCTTAATTAGTTTTCCTCACATGTTGTTCTGAGTGTTTAAGCCGGTAAACACACGAACACTGCTGTACTCTTCTTCTTCTTCTTCTTTCAGGTTTAATGGCGGTTGGCAACTCATCTCAAAGGTGCATTACCGCCACCTACTAGACTGGAGTGTGGGTATTAGACTGACATCAAAGGAGAGGTGGAGAGAGAAAAAAATAAAGAAAAATCCCTATTAAATTCTTTCACTTAACCCAGTGTTTTTCAAAAATAACATTAATAAATTGTGTATTCTCCCAGATGCTTTCCCTAATAAATGCTCAAGTGTCATGCTTTGTTCATCCATTTGTGCCTTTAACAGTGCTGTACTCGATGATAACAAGGCAGAAACGAGCTCGTATATGTTGCATAAACAAACTGTGTAAAGTGTATTTAACAATTAAATATGTGAAATACTGTGATCTGCTCACCTCTCCTCAGAAGACTCGACGCTGACGGGAGTTCCCAAGTAGATATAACTGCAGACCGGAGATCTCCAAAATGGGG
>NW_015651786.1:0-333 GCF_001515625.1 Sinocyclocheilus rhinocerous
CTTTAGAATTTTCTATATTTCTGCATAAATATGACCCAAAACATAGTTAGATTTTCACACAAATCCTGAAAGAGAATCCAATCAAACAAAGGAGACAAAAATATATACTTTGTCATTTATTTATTGAGAAAAATGATCCGGTGTTAAAAATTTGTGAGTGGCAAAAGTATGTGAATCTTTGCTTTCAGTATCTGGTGTGACCCCCTTTTGCAGCAATAACTGCAAGTAACGTTTCTTGTAACTGCTGATCAGTCCTGCCTGCCAGCTTGTAGGAATTTTAGCCCCTTCCTCAGAACAGAACCGCTTCAACTCTGTGATGTTGGTGGGTTTCCT
>NW_015651786.1:501-1184 GCF_001515625.1 Sinocyclocheilus rhinocerous
CCATTCTTTGGTAGAAAGACTTGTGTGCTTGGGGTCGTTGTCTTGCTGCATGACCCACTTTCTCTTGAGATTCAGTTCTCAGACAGATGCCCTGACATTTTCCTTCAGAATTGGCTGGTATAATTCAGAATTCATTGTTCCATCAATGATGGCAAGCCGTCCTGGACCAGATGCAGCAAAACAGGCCCAAACCATGATACTACCTCCACCATGTTTCACAGATGGGATAAGGTTCTTATGCTGTAATGCAGTGTTTTCTTTCTCCAAACATAACGCTGCTCATTTAAACCAAAATGTTCTATTTTGGTCTCATCTGTCCACAAAACATTTCTCCAGTATTCCTCTGGCTTGTCCACATGATCTTGAGCAAACTGCAGACGAGCAGCAATGTTCTTTTTGGAGAGCAGTGGCTTTCTCCTTGCAACTCTGCCATGGACACCATGGTGCCATGCACACCATGGTTGTTCAGTGTTCTCCTGACGATGGGCTCATAAACATTAACATTAGCCAATGTGAGAAAGGCCTTTAGTTACTTAGAAGTTAGCCTGCAGTCCTTTGAAACCTAGTGGACTTTTACACGTTTTGCTTTTAGAGTGTTCTTTGTTGGTGGACCACTCCTGGGTAGGGTAACAGGTCACGAATTTCCTCCATTTGTACACAATCTGTCTGACTGTGGATTGGTG
>NW_015651787.1:0-289 GCF_001515625.1 Sinocyclocheilus rhinocerous
CGTAAGAAGAATGGCATCTACGCTAATATTAGTCTGTTTCATTCTCATTCTGAGGTCACCGTAGCCGTACGGATCCAGTCTGTATCCAGATCAGATGGTGGATCAGCACCTAGAGACGACCTCTACAGCCCTGAATGTCAGCGAAGAACAAGTCACCTAGATGAGCCCTAGAGACAGATCCCCTGTAAAGACCTTGTCATCTCAACGACCATCAGCACAAGACCACGGGAACCAGACGAGTCCTCTGCACAATCTGACTTGTGTTGCAGCCTGGAATTAAACCACACCA
>NW_015651787.1:375-566 GCF_001515625.1 Sinocyclocheilus rhinocerous
TCCCAAGGTTTTTTTCTCCATTTCTGTCACCGATGGAGTTTTGGGTCCTTGCTTGCCACTGCTTTGGCTTGCTTAGTTGGGGAAACTTAATTTCTGGCAGCATTGTTGGCTTGATTGCACAAACGCTATTTGAAGAGAGCTGAACTGAAATGGACGATGACATCACTGGATCAACAATGAACTGACTTTAA
>NW_015651788.1:0-529 GCF_001515625.1 Sinocyclocheilus rhinocerous
GCAGCTGTGGTATCAGTCAGAATGAGCAATATGCTCAGAGAAGAGTTTAACCTCACCAATGTCGACAAATTCTTTTGGACCGACTCAAAGGTGGTTCTGGGTTACATAAATAATGATGCCCGCCGTTTTCACACATTTGTAGCCAACAGAGTCCAAAAAATACGTCAAAGCACAGAACCTAAACAATGGCTGTATGTCCCAATGGATGAGAATCCAGCAGACAATGCTTCTAGAGGGAGAACAATAAGGAACTGCTCTCATCTAACTGGTTCTCTGGTCCCTCATTCTTGTGGGAAAGGGAAATAACGACCTCAGATGTTGTGCCGGATCTCCCCGTAGGAGACCCAGAAATAAAGAAAATTCAGACATTGCAAACAAAGACCACGGAAAGTAAAGATCTTGTAGACCATTTGTCCAAGTTCTCGTCTTGGTCTAAAACTATCAAAGCCATCGCACGCCTTCTGAGATGGATTAAGAAGGATACAACAAATTTACCGGCTTCTGTAAGTGAACAAGAGGATGCTAAATG
>NW_015651789.1:0-1364 GCF_001515625.1 Sinocyclocheilus rhinocerous
TAAGACGACCGCGTTTTTTCAGATGCATTTTCAAGAAAAAAATATTGTCTTATATTCGGGACAATACGGTATATTAAAAAACATCCTGGCTCTTCCAAGCTTTATAATGGGAGTGGATGGTAGCCCAAAATTTGAAGTCCAAAAAATTTAACCAATCCATTATAAAAGAAGTCCACACGGCTCCGGGGGGTTAATAAAGGCCTTCTGAAGCGACGCAATGCGTTTGTTTAAGAAAAATATCCATATTTAAAACTTTATAAACCATAATCTCTAACTTCTGCTAACTGTCGTACGAGCGTTCACGAGAGAGTGGCATCCAGCAGATGATGTAGGACGTAGGCAAACGCGGTGACGAACGCGGAAGTGACGAACGCGGAAGCGACGAACGCGGAAGCGCAGAGGAGAGAGCAAAACAAACAAACAACACCGGTCACGAATTAGTAGTACAAAACGAGGATTTGTAAAGAAAAATGGCGGAGGATTTCAATATAAGCCAAGAGGACACTGGTTTTCCTTTGCTGTAAACAAAACTTGTTTCTCGCGAGACTAGCATATATATACCGGAGTTTACGCTACGCCTACGTCATCCGCTCGACACCACTCTCTCGTGAACACGCGTACGACAGTTAGCAGAAGTTAGAGATTAAGGTTTATAAAGTCGTAAATATGGATATTTTTCTTACACAAACGCATTGCTTCACTTCGGGAGGCCTTTATTAACCCCCCGGAGCCGTGTGGACTTTTATAATGAATTGGTTACATTTTTTGGACTTCAAATTTTGGGCTACCATCCACTCCCATTATAAAGCTTGGAAGAGCCAGGATGTTTTTTAATATAACGCCGATTGTATTCATCTGAAAGAAGAAAGTCATATACATCTAGGATGGCTTGAGGGTAAGTAAATCATACGGTAATTTTCATTTTTGGGTGAACTAAGCCTTTAACAAGAGGACTTAAAATAAAATAAAATATTCACAATATAGCACCGACTCTTGGTAACATTTTAAGCCTTACTGCAATGAAAACCAATAGAGACGCAATAGTTGCATCAATGGCATTCTATTATTAAAGCAAAAAGTAGAAAGAAAACTCTGACAAGCAAGCAGTGAGCTTTGAGCATGTATATTCCACTCAAGCAGCCTCAACCTTGACTGCTGCTTCCTTTGGGAACTCATTGCAGAAAAGCTTTTCATTAACAAGGCCAGGGTGAGTAACAGCCTCCGTCATCCTTTGAAGTCCACAGAAATCTTGATAAAACACGCTCATGAAAAAGCGAATTCAGGGCTTCAAAGTGGCGATTTAACTGAACTTAGTCCAACAGACATTAACATTACATTGCTGCACTATCTGCGTTTGATTCTGC
>NW_015651790.1:0-1003 GCF_001515625.1 Sinocyclocheilus rhinocerous
TGTCGTGTTCCACAACAGTGGCACTAGTCAGACCCTGACACTGGCATATTAGCACGATTGAGCATGCTGAATCACTCTGTGGTTTCCTAAAACCATTGTTAGCTAACTACGATCGCAAGTTCCATTGACCTCTATTGGTTACAACGGAACTTGTAACCATAGTTGCTTTTGGGAAACACACCCCTGATTGGCTGTTTAGCTTAGTAAACAAGTGCAAGTTTTCAACACGTTCTCACTCCCAAATCATCCACATATTGGCGCTTGGTCAGGACCCCTTGGCGTCGCTTTTTGACGCTCAAGGTACCCCTTTAGCGTAATTTTTCAACATGCAGGGTCCTCCGTTGTTTTCAGTTGTTTATCTTAAATTAATGTGAAGATGGCAGACATGATCATTGTTTTCAGTTGTCTTAATTTAATGGTTTGCATGCATTTGTAAAATATAGAAATAATTTTATATAAATGTATTCTCTCATTGGAGTGCCTAACCCCACCCCTACCCTAAACCTACCCACTTCTGAATAATATAAAACATGAAGCAGGCAAACAAAAGTACACAGGTATTTATTGCAAAAACTGACCTTAAACAAGCAGTATAAAAGCATTGCAAAGAAGTCGTGTTGCATTCCAGTTCTTCTGAAGCCATACAATATCTTTATGCGTAGAAGAGAGTAAAACATACGATTTTAATCGCTGAAAATGATCCCGCTCCGTTAACGCGCTCATATCTCATTCAAAAAGATACTCCCGTCCCATAGCATGACGCAATCGGTCACAAGACGCACAAGAGCCAATAGCATTTCACAACAAAGGCTGACGTAAGGTTTCTTCTGGCGACATTTTTTGAATTTGTGCACAAACTGCGGTCGCGTCTATTCCTCTTTTTGAAGTCACAAACTGCAGCACACAGGATGAGCTTTATGGCGGACGGAGACGGCGATCGCATCTATTCCTCTCACAAATCAATCATTTTGCCTCGGGAGACTTGGAATATTAATATTTTTTT
>NW_015651791.1:0-247 GCF_001515625.1 Sinocyclocheilus rhinocerous
TTCCTTCTTTCTTTACTGCAAGACGTTTGCTCAGTCTAGATGCGCATAAATCTGCACTAACGATGCATTCCTGTCACGGATCACACATGCGCACTTCAATAAGCCGACAGAAAGCGGGTTATTGCGTTTACATGCTTTGCGAAATCGGAGTAAGAGGCAAAAAAACTCCCTTTTGCGACCGGTTTATGTTTACCCGTTTTATGACCTTACTCCGATAAAAGAAAACGGGTTACCGCGTTTACATGAC
>NW_015651791.1:267-573 GCF_001515625.1 Sinocyclocheilus rhinocerous
ACGGGTTACCGCGTTTACATGACCAAGTGCGTTTTCGGCTTATTAAGCATAATCGGCTTAAGAACGTGCATGTAAAAAAAACAGGTTTTACAATACACACACGCTGCCGTGTGCAGCTCTGCTATGCTCTTTCACACGCGGTCATATCCGTGTTTCAGAGTGGCTCACAGTAAATGCTGCTGCTCCACGCGAGTTTAGACCATTACAGCAATATCGTGGCATTAAAATGTAATGTTGTACAACACTGAAACACTGTATTATTTTTTTTTTTCGTGTACAACCGACGAACTTAACATAGGCTGAAAG
>NW_015651792.1:0-2630 GCF_001515625.1 Sinocyclocheilus rhinocerous
ACAGAGTGCACAGTCTGCACAGATACATTAGGTGATGTTAATATAGGTTAAACTAGTGTGTGCATTTAGAGTGCGTTCTTTCACTGCTTCAATCGGTCTATTAAAATGCATTTAGAACATTCACATAATTTAAGATATGGGGGCAGAAAATCTATATATTTATATCATTTCATATAGTTAATATCACATGAAGAGTGCCGTTTTTTTCTCCAAAAGTCAACATGATTACAAATGTGATATTGATTTTATACAACAGTTCAATAAACAAGAAGTTAATATTAAGAGACTTACGTTTTAGACACCGTATTTCCTGCTTCTGCTCTATTTTCCAACAAAAATCAGCACTGTTTTGCGTCTCTGAGCAACACGACAGTGTTTGGTTCCTGAATGAATCAAGCGTTTAAATGATTCGGTTCAATCGCAATGACTCACTCATTAACAGTGACTTGCTGCCACCTACTGGCGGTTTTAATTTCACATTTAAAGTATCTTTAAATTTTTTTTTTTATCATTTCAAACATGTGTTTTCAATGTTTTATGTTTAAAATATCTAAACATTATTAATGCATTTGTAACTGCAGGTTAAAGTATTGCATGTCCCACTGAGCTGCATTAAACAGTGTGTAAATGCATCTAAAAGCCTCTTCAGATGCAGCTTCTGTGTTTCCTCTGCATTGCAAAGATACATTTGTGCGTTCTCACTGAACCTCACCTGGTGAGGGTATAACGCTCGGGACAGCTGTGTGCGTTCTCACTGAACCTCACCTGGTGAGGGTATAACGCTCGGGACAGCTGTGTGCGTTCTCACTGAACCTCACCTGGTGAGGGTATAACGCTCGGGACAGCTGTGTGCGTTCTCACTGAACCTCACCTGGTGAGGGTATAACGCTCGGGACAGCTGTGTGCGTTCTCACTGAACCTCACCTGGTGAGGGTATAACGCTCGGGACAGCTGTGTGCGTTCTCACTGAACCTCACCTGGTGAGGGTATAACGCTCGGGACAGCTGTGTGCGTTCTCACTGAACCTCACCTGGTGAGGGTATAACGCTCGGGACAGCTGTGTGCGTTCTCACTGAACCTCACCTGGTGAGGGTATAACGCTCGGGACAGCTGTGTGCGTTCTCACTGAACCTCACCTGGTGAGGGTATAACGCTCGGGACAGCTGTGTGCGTTCTCACTGAACCTCACCTGGTGAGGGTATAACGCTCGGGACAGCTGTGTGCGTTCTCACTGAACCTCACCTGGTGAGGGTATAACGCTCGGGACAGCTGTGTGCGTTCTCACTGAACCTCACCTGGTGAGGGTATAACGCTCGGGACAGCTGTGTGCGTTCTCACTGAACCTCACCTGGTGAGGGTATAACGCTCGGGACAGCTGTGTGCGTTCTCACTGAACCTCACCTGGTGAGGGTATAACGCTCGGGACAGCTGTGTGCGTTCTCACTGAACCTCACCTGGTGAGGGTATAACGCTCGGGACAGCTGTGTGCGTTCTCACTGAACCTCACCTGGTGAGGGTATAACGCTCGGGACAGCTGTGTGCGTTCTCACTGAACCTCACCTGGTGAGGGTATAACGCTCGGGACAGCTGTGTGCGTTCTCACTGAACCTCACCTGGTGAGGGTATAACGCTCGGGACAGCTGTGTGCGTTCTCACTGAACCTCACCTGGTGAGGGTATAATGCTCGGGACAGCTGTGTGCATTCTCACTGAACCTCACCTGGTGAGGGTATAATGCTCGGGACAGCTGTGTGCATTCTCACTGAACCTCACCTGGTGAGGGTATAACGCTCGGGACAGCTGTGTGCGTTCTCACTGAACCTCACCTGGTGAGGGTATAATGCTCGGGACAGCTGGCGGAAGTGTGCAGCGCTGAGTGAGAAGTTCTATACGCACACATCTGAAGTGCACGCACACAGACAGACGCGTCTCAGTCAGTCTATATTTACTTTTATATAGAGAAGACTATGAAGACATTTTATTACTTTAATAATTTCTGTACCTGTAAACTTCTTTTAGACCTACCTGAAAAACCTGAAAAGCACTGTTGACTACATTTGTGTCTTGTGTCTGCTATTGCTTGTAATTTGGAAAAGATTCTTAGCACTTAGCCCTGCATGTCTGTATGAGACCCAGACTGCCATGAATAGTAGCAGCCAAAAAAATAAGTTTTAAATTAACTTCTCAAAGCAAATTTAGTTTTAAGAGCTTTATTTGTGTAATTTCTTTTTGTATATTTATTTTTTTAAATAACATTGCACATTTTAGCACATCTGAAAGACTTTATTGTCTGTTGTCATGTTATAAGATTACTGATCTCATGTGTGACTTGATTTTTTCCAGTTATTTATTTTTCTTTATTATTTAAAAAAGTGTATTTTTTGTGAATGTCCCAGTTGGAGTACAGGGTGTGCAAATTTCAGATAAATGTTCATGTTATATATTTTGGATGCATGCATTTGTGAATAAAAATGTAACTGCTTGTGGAAAATAGGTATAGAATATCATAATATCGATAAATCGATCGATATACTGCTTTATCGTAATCGTATCATTTTATTATTCGTATTATTAAATTAAGATAAGTAAAGTTTGGTTCTACACCAGAAACACAAACCATCTATAATGCTT
>NW_015651793.1:0-555 GCF_001515625.1 Sinocyclocheilus rhinocerous
TATTTGGGAGAGGCAGTAGCATCCCATCCCGTTGCGAGCTAGTTATCATTTGGCGGCTAGAATCTATGGCTAAAACTAACCCACTAATACGGCAAAAAAGACGATAGGAATATACATACTATATATATATATATATATATATATACAATTCCTTGAAAAGGTGTTTGCCCCCTTCCTGTTTTTTTTTTTTTTTTTTTTTTTTTTTTTTACCAAATATTCAGTGAAAGCAGTAATATTGTGAAATTTAATTAAAATATTGAGAACTAATTAAATAACATTTCTATTTGTTTTTTAAAATGCCAATTTGCTGCCAAGTGAACATTTATTATTATTATATTTATTAGGGGAAAAAAGCTGTCCATACCTGCCTGGCACTACTTAAAAAAGTAATTGCCCCCTAAATCTAATAACTGGTTGTGCCACCTTTGCAGCAACAACTGCAATCAAGTGTTTGTGATAATTGGCAGTGAGTCTTCAATGAGGAGTTTTGACCCACTCTTCTTTGCAAAATTGTTCTAATTCAACCACATTGGAGGGTTTTCGACCATGAATGGA
>NW_015651794.1:0-250 GCF_001515625.1 Sinocyclocheilus rhinocerous
GTGCATAAAATTAATTTGAATAAATTTAGGGTAATTTCAAAGATGCTTACAAAAAAAGGTTATGGCAGGACGGTCGCACCACATGATATTTTGACACTTTGAATAACAGAAAAATTACAAATAACTAATGTTTTTTGAAAAGTTCAAGTGAGTTCATACATGGGAGAGGTCCTTCATATATATGGCATCTTTTTTATGCATTTAAACCAATTTTTTACTGAAAAAATGCAATCGGACAGAAAATGTAGGC
>NW_015651794.1:400-551 GCF_001515625.1 Sinocyclocheilus rhinocerous
ATTTATAATGTTACAAAAGATTTATATTTCAGATAAATGCTGTTCTTCTGAACTTTCTGAACTTCAAAGAAACCTGAAAAAAAAATCGAATCTGTTTTCAACAACGATAATAATAATAATAATAATAATAATAAATGTTTTTTTGAGCAGC
>NW_015651795.1:0-6640 GCF_001515625.1 Sinocyclocheilus rhinocerous
TCCCTCCTTCAGGGAACGAGGGTTACCATACGTAACGGAGACGTTACTTTTTATAGCAGCTTACCTTACAAATAAGAGTCTAATCTAGTGAAACTTTTTTAATAGTTGATCATGTATCTTTATTCACATTCATGAGCTGTTAATAGAAGAATTGGGATTATGTAAATATATGACGAATATGTCACCCTTCATTAGTCTCAGTCTTCATGAAAGCCTGAATCCTGCATGTGTTTTCCTTCAGGTCTTTGTTCTCACTGTGTGGTACTGGGATTTCTACATGCTGCCCATGTTCATGGTCCTTCTCATTGTGTGGAACTATCTCCAGATCGCCTCTGAGAGAGTCACCAGAGACCTAGTGGGTGATTTTAATTTTTTTGATAAATTTTAGTAACACTTGTGGTGGCTTTCATTGCAGAATATCAACCAGAGTAAGAATTTAGTTTAGCATTTGTTTTGGTAATTTTGATACTGAATGTAAATGTGATAGGCTGACATGAATAAGCACTAGGCTTGCCGTGATAGATGGTGCTGACGGTGATACCGGTGTTAAGCCGCAACACCGGTTATGTCACTTGCCCACCGCGGCACTGACCCCCACCGTCGTTTAGATTTTTTATAGTAATAAAAATCATTTAGTTCGGTAAAAGAACAGACGCTACAATTAAAAACTGAACGCGGCTGCTCAGTGCAGCGTGCTGAACGACAGTCGCATCACATATCAGATTTCATTTATCCAGTGAGGAGAGCAAGTCAAGCTGACTGACAAGAAGAGTGAGGTGAGGTGAGACAGACAAGACGATGGCGGATGATTTAGTTTCGAAACGAGATGCAAAAGCGCCTGTTGACTTTTGTCGTTTATCTAAGGTGATTTTGGAAGGTTTTTTAAACATTCGTTTCTTATTTAATTGGTTCCACATTGTTTGCTGATTTTTACTTTATTTAAACTATAACTAAAAACGAACAATTGTTTTACGCCGAATTGCTGCTATTTGAAAGTGAAAGTAAAATGCGCACGCAGCTTTTACAAGCTATTTAAAAGCGAAGGAAAGCGAGGAAAAGAGGGAACGCCCCCGCCCCCACGGTGATACCAGTATTACCAGTGTTGTCACACGTCGATTAACCGGTGGGAAAATTTCCTCACCGTCACAACCCTAATAGGCACAGTTTGCATATTTACGATAAGTATTGTTACCTCAGATATAATTGAATGGCTTTGTTTTAAGACCTTGTTAACATTTTAAAATGTTAAAACAATAGGCCTGATGATGGTCAGTGGACCGAAACGTTGCGTTTAATAAAGTTGAAGAATTAGCAAGTATTGATAGTGTGCGGGTTCGTTACTTATTTTTGATTCAACTTTTTGTTTGATTTTGTTCCCGTGCACCTATCCTCGTTTCAGGTGTGCTGAGTTTACGTTGATTGAGTAAAATGTTCAAAAATAAAATTCAAAATTCCTTTGCAGGACACCATGGAGTTATATGAAGAGGAAGATGAAGATGAAAAGGTATAATTCTTTCCTATTCAGAAAATTACTCGCATTCATTTATTCCAGTAACTAAGCATGACGTTTTATGTCCTTGGTCTTTTGAAATGTTTCTTCTTGTAGGAATCAGAAAGAAAAGGTTTGATGGAGAAAATTCACATGGTTCAAGAGATTGTCATTACGGTCCAGAACCTTCTGGAGGAGATTGCATGCTTTGGTGAAAGAATAAAGAAGTATGTGTTGTTTTCACCCCTTCATTCAAGCTTTTGAAGTTTGTAAATTTGTAATGGATATTAAGAGAAAATTATTAATTGCATAATATACACTCACTGGCCACTTTATTAGGTACAGCTTGCTAGTACCGGGTTGGACCCCCTTTTGCCTTCAGAACTGCCTTAATTCTTCGTGGCATAGATTCAACAAGGTGTTGGAAACATTCCTCAGAGATTTTGGTCCATATTGACATGATAGCATCACGCAGTTGCTGCAGATTTGTCGGCTGTACATCCATGATGCGAATCTCCCGTTCCACCACATCCCAAAGGTGCTCTATTGGATTGAGATCTGGTGACTGTGGAGGCCATTTGAGTAAAGTGAACTCATTGTCATGTTCAAGAAACCATAAGAATTAGCAAGTATTGATAGTGTGCGGGTTCGTTACTTATTTTTGATTCAACTTTTTGTTTGATTTTGTTCCCGTGCACCTATCCTCGTTTCAGGTGTGCTGAGTTTACGTTGATTGAGTAAAATGTTCAAAAATAAAATTCAAAATTCCTTTGCAGGACACCATGGAGTTATATGAAGAGGAAGATGAAGATGAAAAGGTATAATTCTTTCCTATTCAGAAAATTACTCGCATTCATTTATTCCAGTAACTAAGCATGACGTTTTATGTCCTTGGTCTTTTGAAATGTTTCTTCTTGTAGGAATCAGAAAGAAAAGGTTTGATGGAGAAAATTCACATGGTTCAAGAGATTGTCATTACGGTCCAGAACCTTCTGGAGGAGATTGCATGCTTTGGTGAAAGAATAAAGAAGTATGTGTTGTTTTCACCCCTTCATTCAAGCTTTTGAAGTTTGTAAATTTGTAATGGATATTAAGAGAAAATTATTAATTGCATAATATACACTCACTGGCCACTTTATTAGGTACAGCTTGCTAGTACCGGGTTGGACCCCCTTTTGCCTTCAGAACTGCCTTAATTCTTCGTGGCATAGATTCAACAAGGTGTTGGAAACATTCCTCAGAGATTTTGGTCCATATTGACATGATAGCATCACGCAGTTGCTCAACTGTTCAAATGTTTGGAGTTGGTAAGATTTTTTAATGTTTCTGAAAGAAGTCTGATATATTCCCAAAGACTGTTTATTTAATAAATAATAATTTATTTAATTTAAAAAACAGCAGTATTATGAAATGGTAAACTTTTGAATGATAGTGTGTGTGTGTGTGTGTATATATATAAGTTAGTCAAATTTAATCAAAGCAACAAGAAGCTTTTTTACAGTATTTACTCAATGTTGAATGATTTGTAACGACTGAAATTGTACGTTATCCATTGTCTGTATATTTTGAAACTGAACTTCTGTTAAACAGTTAAAGCACACAACTATTGTGTGCAACAACAATAATCAGAAGAGTCAAATATTAGCCACTTCCTGATATATCTGTTGCTAGTCAGTAAACTAGCATTCAGAAAGTACAAATATTCAAAAGAATGCATGCACATTAGCATTGATACACCATATACAACATTTTTCTTTTTTTCTCCCCAGTACATTCAACTGGTCAGTGCCGTTCTTGTCTAATCTGGCCTTCCTGGTTCTCACCATGGCTACAGTGATCACTTACTTTATTCCAGTACGCTACATTATTTTATTATGGGGTAAGATAACAGCTGTGTTACTCTCAAACAATGAGAAATGTGTGAGAAATCTCTTTTTAAATCAGTAAAACCATTGAACAAATGAAGCACATTTATGACAAATATTGAAGTTCCTTGAAGTTCTGGGTTATCAGTAGAGATTGGTCATAATTATGTTCTTTTTTTAGGTATACATAAATTTACAAAGAAACTGCGCAATCCATATGCCATTGAAAACAATGAGGTGATGGATTTCCTCTCCAGAGTGCCTTCAGATGTTCAAATGGTAATTATCACAAATAAGCTTTTTTTTTTTTTTTCCCTGTAATGTAATAATGTTTTGTGTATGAATGAGGCTATTGGCTAATAATGTATACAATATATTTAATTTAAAATGTATGATATAATTAAAAATACAATTTTACCAAATTATACCAATATAATTTATAATATACAGTATAATTTAAAGTTTAGCAAACTAATTAATATGTAATTTTGTCCATTTTTAAAACAAGGTTGTACACCTAAAGAATTGAAGTCCTTTTATTCTACATACTATTATTCAACACAATAATGAACACCTCTCTCACTCACCTCAGATTTTGCATTGCGGTTTATTTAAGAGCTGGTGAAATTTAACAAAAAATATGTATGCATAAATAATTTCAAATGTCTACAATTAGATGACTGAATGCACTGCCTTTTCTCAATTTGCTTATTTGTCTGGAAGCTTAGTAAAAAATAACTATACTGAAATGCATTTGAAATACATTTATTTCATGCTAAGTATACTTCAAATACATTTACATGTGTATGTACTCGATAAAAAATACCCTGCAATTGTACTTTTGGTATACTAAACTGGTATGCTTAAAATCTGATCATTTGGAACAACTAATAACTGCGGACGTAGTGCTGAAGTCCAACTAAAGATATACTGAAGTATATTTGATTATGCTAAAGTGGAACTATTGCAAATATAGGTACACTTTAAATATATTGCATTTAAAGACTGCTATTATTCAAACATCATACAATCCTCATCAATAGTGACATTAAAACACATTTTAGGCTTAATATTAAGAAATGTGCATAGTGCACAAGTAGTACTCCAAATATAGTTTAATGCTAATTTTTATATCTTGAGCGATATGTCAGTAAATGTTAATAGGTTTGAACTATACTTAGTATGACATAAATTTATTTTAAATATATTACTTTTTTACTAGGGTTCTCATGTCTTGAATTATTCTTATTTTTTCAGGCACAGTACACTGAATTGAGCAGCTGTAGTTTCCACAGTCCTTACAGGAGAAGAAAAGCATCCCCTTAAGACACTAGAATGAGAAACGCTGGTCTCCTGAGAACATTCTGTGTGAAGAGCCTTTGAAGGTGCCAAGACTCGACGGCCAGGGAATTATTTCAACATGGATTTAAGCAGTTGATCTGCTTATTTTATTTGAGCGAACTGAAATCATCCCCCTCAGATGGTCCGGTCTTCACTGCTGGGTCGTGCTGAAGCACCTTGCTTAATAACACAGACACATATTAACACTCACAGCAGCATTGAGGGATGAAGAAATGTGACTAAGATAAACTGAATGGTTAAAGTGTAGGATACACCGCAGTGGGCCTTAAACATCCATCTATAGATGCAATGCCTGAACGACACATTGTGTACAGTATGAGTGCAATACAGTGCAATGCTTTGCTGTTTTATACTTGATGCATTTCTTAATTTTGTCTTATCAGACTTGTAAAAATATGTTTTGTAAAGTCACATTCTAAACAAGCTTATTTTTGTTGAACCGAACTTATATTGTAACATAGCATTTTCCAAATGTGGTTTAATTTTCTTTTGTTTTTATTTATACACACATTGATTTTGAAGTCTTTTTAATCTATTATTTGCATTTTAATTATTGCAGAAAAAAAATCAAGATGCGTGAAATTGAATACATTTTAAAGTGCCTTTGACAAACTCTAGGTGTAAAAAAACTAATTTGAACTACATGCTCCTGTAAGATTATTGATGCCATTTGGCTGGTTCAGAAGAAGGTCACAGTCTGAAAAAACAAGGAACTCTCACGAGAATCAACATCTGAACTCTGTCTCGCAAGCCTAAAGCAATACACCCAACTGAGAGAAACAAAAGCTCCACACCTTCACTCTTCCCCTCTCTCCCCTCATTTCCATCTGAACACAGGACACTGCAGAGATCACCAAAACCACTTTTCTTAATCAGAGTTTGTAACAATGCAACAATTCATGTTTGATGTCGTTTGAAAGGTCTCTGTGTGTCTGGTAAAGGGGTCTCATTCTCTTAACAATAGAACAGGTAGCCATAAATATTGAAAACAGACTACTCCCAGGTCTTTCACACAAAATACCTTCTGTATGTAAATGAGGTACAGCCTCCCACAGAAATCAAGATAATTCACTTGAAACCCCCTAAAGAGATATGCTAAAACGCTGCAATAAACAGACAATACCATTTGGTATCTATGGGGTTCTTGTGGATATTTAAGGGAGAGTGACAAAAAGCTCAGGGAATCTGTAGGCAGATCTCCCGCACATCTGTTGTGCGTAGTCCTCATTATCAGGTAACATTTATCCTGTCAAAGTTTGCCTTTTGTGCAATATAAGGTTCTCGACATGGTTTTATTGTTTAAAAGTGGTAATTGTAGATTTTAAAAAAAATGCAAGTACACTTCTGATTTGTATTTTACAGATTTTTACCGATTGACCTGCTCACATGAACATTCTGAATATCACAGATGTTTTTGTACTCTTTGGTATTCCGTTTTGTATCATGGTCATTTCACAGTAAACATTTACTACATTTGATGACAGAGATGTGTTTGTGTTCTTATGATCTTATAAAACTGAATAAACACAGTCACTGCTAAATTAGTTACATAAATGCAGATCTACAAGGAAGAATGTATAAAACAATATAACCCTTCAGATTCATTACACAATGGTTGTTTAAGAATATTCAACCACATAGTGGCAGTGTTTTCCTTTAATGGGATCCCATCCTGCAGTTCATCCACTGCACAGCTGATCCGTCTAGCTATTCAAGAAAAATATAAAGGGATAGTTCACCCAAAAATGAAAATCGTGCTGAAAGGATGGCATATTTTTGCAGACCAAAACCCAGAAACTCTGGAACTTCAGTTCAGTTGTCCCAGTCATTTCATGTTTTACTCTACAACATAAAATACAGTAACTCATCTACTCAATAATCTGCTTTTACAGCTTCATTAGGGCCCAAGCCAGAAAGGCGCAGG
>NW_015651796.1:0-555 GCF_001515625.1 Sinocyclocheilus rhinocerous
TGCACCTCTAGTTTTCTCTTCCTCTTCTCTAAAGCAGAGCAGCATAGCCTCGCCCCCTTTGCTGTCTTTTTCCAAGGGCGGGGTTTATCTGGGTTTGTGATGTCACGAACCCGGGAAGTAACTTCTTGTAGTCCCTACCAGCCGTTTTTGTAGGCATTAAACTGCCAGAAATTTAAAAGACCATATCTCCGTTTGCATTGAACTTTCAGCTTCGTAACTTTGCAGATATTGTTTATGCTCAAACAGCAACATTACACACTAACTAACGTTAAAAAAGTGAAATCACAATGAACTACCCCTTTAAAGAATTTGCCACTTATGATTCAAACGTGAGTTTTGAGCAGTGTAGAGTAGCGCTTGTTGTTTGTCATTTCTCCATACCATTGTTGGACAGTGCAATTGTACGCAGTTTTTCCTTCCGTTAGCAAATAATTTTGAAGTTAGGACAGCTGTGGGGTGATCCTAAAGTTAAGACAGTTTTTAGGATTTTTTGTCAGGTTAGGAGTTAAGAGTTAGGAGGTTTCTGTAATACCCCCTTCCTATCTGTAGTTAAGA
>NW_015651797.1:0-521 GCF_001515625.1 Sinocyclocheilus rhinocerous
GAACATCCACACTGGAGAGAAACTGTACACATGTGATCAATGCGGAAAAACATTTTTGAGCGCTTCAAACCTGAAGCAGCACCTGAAAGTTCATACAAAGGAGAAGCCACATTCATGTTATTTGTGTGGAAAGAGTTTTTCATTACTACAAAGTTTAAAAGAACATCAGAAAATTCATACTGGTGTGAGAGAGTACATGTGCTTTGAGTGTGAAAAGACTTTTACTTCAGCGAGCCGTTTAAAACTGAGAGGATCCACACTGGGGAGAAACCGTATCACTGCACTGCATGTGGGAAGCGTTTTAATCAATCTTCTAATCTACACAGTCATACAAAAAACAATCACAGTAAGTAGATCATCTTCAGATCCAGCACTTTCAGATCTGATGCTGCGTCCTCAACAAATGTGACACAGTAATGCATCAAGCAATAAAATATTATCTGAATAAATCTGTCATTACAAGCAACATGACAAAGGAACATTATCTAAAGTTTTCAGTGAATAAAGTTAATCTTCAAAAC
>NW_015651798.1:0-1365 GCF_001515625.1 Sinocyclocheilus rhinocerous
CTTTTCTTGTATGATGTTCGTTGTGATGTTCCCACTGCAAAGGTTATGCAAAATACTCAAGCAGCACAGAGAGAAGCCATGCTGAAGAACCACACCCACAGAGCAATATGCCAGCAGGTGCATCTAATTACAACATCGTGTCTACAAATGTTCGACAGTCTTATGAGAAGTTTGAACTTTGGCTAAGGACACCTTAGCTAACAAACTTAATTTAAGTATAGTGCTTTGTTGTGTCTTTCTTACGTTTTAAATGAACAGTTGACACAAACAACTTGTCATGTAGGCTACTTAACGTCATGTCATTCCAATTCCATAAGCTGTTCTTTTTTTTAGTGAAACATTGGAGAATTGTTGGATACTGGAAGAAATGTTATTAACCTTGGGCTATTCAACAACATCTTGCCTTTCTGTCAAGCTCCAAAAAGATCAAAAACACCATAAAATGACTCAAATGTCAAAATGACATTGATTCTAGCATATGTGGTAACCATGTGACATCAAAAATGTGAAAAAAAGTATTAGATTTAAACTATAAAAACCTTGGCAACTAACTGAAAGTTTAAAGTACTAAAATTACAGAAACTAAAACTGCGATAAGATAAAGCTAAATAAAATATTTTTTAAAACAAAAACTAATAAAAATGACAAAAGCACATACCAAAATGACTAAAACTTAAAACTGAAAATATATATATAAAAACTCATTCAGAACAGTATATAAAAATACTAAAATATAATTGCTGGTTATTATGGAGCACCATGGCAAGAGCTGTACAATAATTCTTCAAAATTTACTGTTCATCATGATCATGAGTAAATAAATAATTCATTCAATTGACTTATTTTTAATTTACTTAAAGGGGTCATATGATGCGATTTCAATTTTTCCTTTCTCTTTGGAGTGTTACAAGCTCTTGGTGCATAAAGAAGATCTGTAAAGTTGCAAAGACTAAAGTCTCAAATCCAAAGAGATATTCTTTATAAAAGTTAAGAGTCAACCACGCCTACCTAAAACGGCTCGTTCTAACACACCCCACATGTCTACGTCACGATGTGAGAAGATTTGCATAACGCCGCCCAAACGTTCACGCAAAGAAAGAAGGCGTAACTTAAAAATATTTGGCTGCACAACTGTTGATAATTCTAATAATAAATCAGCATATTAGAATGATTTCCAAATGTTCACGCAAAGTAAGATGGCATAACTTTTATTCTCGCTGTAGTATTGTTGTTGCTGCGCCGCCGGCATGTCGTGAAGGCGCATGTCGTGAAGGCTTGTCTCATCGCTCCGGCCGGACAGGGCATCACAATATTGTAGGAGCGTAACATTTCCGTCACACGCTTGAGATATTCGGCCAATCACAA
>NW_015651799.1:0-901 GCF_001515625.1 Sinocyclocheilus rhinocerous
ACTTCAACATTTCAAAACACTGCATTCAAGACCACAAGATGCTACAGAATGCTAACCGCTAGCCTTCACAATGCTAATAGCTCTGCATAGGCTTCAATGCAAACTCATTAGCTTCAGTTAGCTTAGCTCATGCTAGGCTATTTGTTTACAACAGCTCAAAAATGGCGCCAGCGGGCTGCGCTTGCGCACTTGAAGGTTATCACGGAAAAAGTATCCGAGAACTTCCTGGGTTACGGCTGTTGCTATGGTGACATACACAGCATAAGCGAGCATGTGAGCTTAAACACAGTTACGGGTAGTCAGTGAAACGTCAGCGCATTTCACTCTGAACCACCAAAAGCACTATTTAGATTCTTATCTTTTCTTTTCTTATAGCGCTGACCAAACACAACTCACTCGCTTAGAGCGAGGTAAATTAATCTACAGATTAATTATTAATACAACAGCGTTATTGAGGCCTTGACGGACCTAAGCACTTTGTCAGTCTATTTGACAGACAAAAACACACGTAGATTTTTACTTACACTTGATCAAGATTCAATTCTCCCATAAACAACGTTAGGACACTCTCTTTGAGCACCGCGTCTCAAGTTCACTAGTTTTAGTGAATTAAATGGCCACAAGCATTAGTTAGCTACTCTAAGCTCGTTACCCGGGGAGATTTAATAGCATAGATGAATGAATTTGGAAAACACGCACCAACAAATCAAGCTATGAGGCCTTATAAAAGAAGAAAGTGAGGAATCCGCTCACTTCTCTCTTCGTGCGCCTTTTAAAGCGACTTAATCCATTTTAGCAGACAACATTTAAATGTTAATTATTTACTGCAGTTGACTTCTTTAAACAACAACTCGCGTTGCACTTCATTCATCCAAAACGCTCTGCCATGCCATAATAACAG
>NW_015651800.1:0-997 GCF_001515625.1 Sinocyclocheilus rhinocerous
ATATACTAAGATCACCGGCTCGCTGGACGACCGTTGATTTAAAGTTTAAACTATCAGATTTGAATTCCGTTTTAATCAGGTTGACTCAGAATTTTCAGATTCGAGTCCTTTCAAAACCTGAGCTAGAAATAAAAACTCTGGTGTGTCAACGAAATTGAAAAAGAGGTTTCCAAAACTGCTCACTCCCTACTGCACGAATCATAGGTTAAAACTGGCTGTTTCTGATGCTGTAGATAAAGTTACTGCTATCAATCACTTCAAAATCTTTGTTGAAAAATTGCACAACATCTATAGCATGTCAAACAAAAACCAGAGAGAGCTTTTAGAATCCGCAGCCGAGGTTGGCTCTCAGGTTCTCAAAATTGGCCGAATCTTAGATGTTAGATGGGTTGCCAGCAGTTTTCGGACTGTTCAGGCTGTCTGGACATCTTTTACTGCCCTTGTCAGACACTTTGAAAAGGCCTCCAATGATGACCAGAGGAACTGCACCGAGAGACAGACATACAGAGGCTTATGTGACAGGCTGAAGAGCCCAGAATTTCTCTGTGATCTTGGTTTGATGTATGATACCTGACATGAACTGTCCATCGTCTCTGAGGAACTGCAAGCTCAAACTATGACTCTACTCAGAGCAGATCTTCTTGTGAAAAGAGCAATCAAGAGTTTTAGCATAATTTAAAACTCAGCCAGAGGAGAAACTTTCAGCTGCCCTGGAGGCAAAAGATCATGGCACATTCAAAGATGTGCACTTAAAGTCAAACCCAAAGATTAAGTACATAAACACTGAAGAATTCTTGCAAAGTCTAATTGACAGTCTACAAAAACGTCTTCCTTTTGAAGAAGACATTCTCAAAGATTTAAGCATTCTGGACACAAGCAGGTGGCCATCAGAGCCTGGCATTCGTTATGGTGAAGCAGAGATTCATAGGCTTTGTGCACGTTTTAATTTGTGCCCTGACCAGGCCATTAGGGGACTGCGAGACTTAATTGAATCTCC
>NW_015651801.1:0-544 GCF_001515625.1 Sinocyclocheilus rhinocerous
ATGAAGCATCAAGAAAGACATGAGCAGGCCAGCCACCCTGAGACTTATAATTCATGGTAAGAGAACAACTATGGTTTTGAGAGGTTTGTGTATTTTATATGGGGTTTGCCTTTTAAAAGTGTGCCATTTCTACTTGTTTTTCAGAGAAGACATTTCTGTCACTAACAAAGTGGATGGTGAGCAAAGGTGGTGGCCACGTTTTGTAGCAGCACCTGGGTTTTGCAGATGGCTATGTATTCTTTGGCTGCTTATCTTTTTTCCCATTATGTTTCTGTTGCCTAAAGATTCTTTGTTAGGATAAATCCTGATGATACAACATAATGCACTGCAAAATGTCCTAAGACAGGAGAAATGAAGATGCTCTGTTCCAGCATTGGAAGACTGTATTTATAACGTGTTATACATGCAATGTTTTAAATAAATAATTTGATATTTTGTAATTATTGTGTCTGTTTTAATTTAATGCCAGTAGTACCTATGTAGGGTAAAAAATAAAATGAATTATATATAAAAATTATAAAATCTAATGAAATATATTAAAATG
>NW_015651802.1:0-1316 GCF_001515625.1 Sinocyclocheilus rhinocerous
TAGCTATATAGACCAAAACCACTTTTTGTACCCGGCTGTAAACACATTTTTTTCTGCTGTAAAGTTTAATTTGTTTTTTCTTGTATTGTGACTATTTATTTGTTGCTTTTGTTTTGTCTTATTCTAGTGTTACTGGTTTTTATTTTTACTGTTACCTGGCTGAGATTTTTTCCCCTCTGCACCAATAAAACACTATACTGCATTTGCGTGCGTTTGTTATTTTATTATACCTTGCACAATATATAAATATCATATAGGGTAAGTTCTGGTTTAGTTTTGGCATAATACTGGTCCAGTTATGGCTGTCTTCCGGAGCTTCTGGATAAGTTGTGGCTGAGTTCTGGGGTAAAGTTTGGCTTTTGTCCGGCTGACATCTGGGGCTTCCGGCACTGTTGTGGGCCAGTTATGGCTGATTTCTGGGCACACTGTGGAGTTGTGGGTGAGTTTTGGTCTGCTTCAGGCCTGGTAAGCAAGCAGCTTAAGGGCCATTCGAGGGGAGTGGGCCGTGGTGGTATGTGGGCCACAACAACAGCCTAAATTCAACCAGATAAGGCCCACAACCAATTTGCTATCTGGGGCGTATTACACTTATATGTACAATCAAAAATAACAGAGCATTATAAGTTCTTTTTGATGTTATCAGGAAAATTTGTAAAAAGTGATGGCACCGGCAGCTGTCGACCCCAGGAGGTTAAAGCTTACATAAAAAGGAATAGCCTATATTGGCCTACGCTAAATGTATTTCACTTAAATCATTGACAGATTAACTAAAAAGAAAAAAAAAGTGCTAAGTTTCGGTTTATTGTGACGCCATCCAAAGTTTATAGAAAGGAAAAAGATAAGCACCTCTGTATAAGCACCCAGTGTTGGTATGATCATATCGCGCCGCACCTCACGCACACAGACACAACATATTTAGTGATATTGCATTCAGATCTGCTGCTGTGCAAACGATTCACTTCAGTTTCTGATTCACTTTCAGATGCAGAACAATGAACACAAGGAGCTTTTTGCTCCCATCTGTATGTTACATGTTGATATTTTTTAAATGCATTTTTAGACTGTTTCTAGTCTTTCAATAATTAGTGCTTGCTTGAAAGGAACCATGATGATTTTCTTTCTTTCTGTCATTTGGTGCTTTAAACCTCAGTCAGCTGTGAACGGCTCTCAATCTGGATGTGAACAGGCCAATAATCTCAGTCAAATCATAACGGGAGACTGCAGCGCCAGCTCTGCAAAGAAAGTAACCTGGTGAGACTGGACAAGCACCACAGTTTCTGATTCACTTTGTAGGGTATCAGACCCAATCAGACAAA
>NW_015651803.1:0-546 GCF_001515625.1 Sinocyclocheilus rhinocerous
CCGTGCTGCTCTTTTCCGTAATGACAGCATGTCTGCTGAATGTATCTGTCAGGCTTACAAAATGATTTGAAAATTGATAGTCCAAATGACTTACAGTGGTGTGAAAAAGTTTTTGCCCCCTTCCTGTTTTTTTAGTTGTTTGCATGTTTGTCACACTTGAAAGATTCAGATCATCAAACAAATTTTAATATTACACAAAGATAACCTGAGTAAATACAAAATGCAGTTTTTAAATGATGATTTCATTTATTAAGGGAAAAAAGCTGTCCAAACCTGCCTGGCACTACGTGAAAAAGTAATTGCCCCCTAAATCTACCTGCCTGGCCCTACGTGAAAAAGTAATTGCCCCCTAAATCTAATAACTGGTTGTGCCACCCTTTGCTGCAACAACTGCAATCAAGTGTTTGCGATAACTGGCAATGAGTCTTTCACATCGCTGTGGAGGAATTTTGGCCCACTCTTGTTTGCAGAATTGTTTTAATTCAGCAACATTGGAGGGTTTTTGAGTATGAATGGACTGTTTAAGGTCATGCCACAGCATCTCAA
>NW_015651804.1:0-245 GCF_001515625.1 Sinocyclocheilus rhinocerous
AATCAAGCCCTGAGGTCAAAAGAACTGCCTGTAGAGCTCAGAAACCAGTTTACATCAAGCCACACATCTGGGGAAGAGTTCAGGAAAAAAATCTGCTTCATTGAAGGGTCACAGAAGCATGTAGTCTCTGTTAATGGAAGAAGTTTGAAACAACCAGGACTCTTCCTAGAGCTGGCCTCCTGGTCAAACTGAGCAATTGATGGAGAAGGGCTTTGGTTAGAGTGGTGAACAAGAAGCTGATGGTC
>NW_015651804.1:324-509 GCF_001515625.1 Sinocyclocheilus rhinocerous
GAGAAATCTACAGAAGGACAAACATCACTGCAACACTCCACCGATCTGTGCTTTATGGTGGTGTGTGTGGCAAGAATCCTCTCTTCAGTGTAGATACATGAAAACACACTTGGAATTTGAAAAAAGCACCTAAAGGACCTTCAGACTGTGAGAAACGATATTATCTGGTCTGATGAACCTCAATT
>NW_015651805.1:0-190 GCF_001515625.1 Sinocyclocheilus rhinocerous
TTACCTGTGGGATCAGGGCGATCGGGGGAAAAGCGTAAAGGAGGATGTTGGGCCAGTCATGGGCCAACACATCCTTGTCCTTCGGAAAGTAAATTGGGCAGTGAGAGTTGTCTTCTGAGGCGAAGAGGTCGACTTCTGCCTTGCCGAAGATCTCCCAGATTCTCTGAACCGTATGTGGGTGGAGCATCCA
>NW_015651805.1:284-493 GCF_001515625.1 Sinocyclocheilus rhinocerous
GGCACACCCGTGTTGGAAGCGTCCGTCTAGACCACCTTCCTTCTGCAGAACATTCCCTGGAGCACGCCACGCTCCATCCACCGAGTCTTTCCAAGGGGCCAGAGTTCATGAGGCCCAGCATCTTCGAAAAACGCCTTGAGAGGGCGAGGGGCTCCAACTTTGAGTGAGGCCACGAGCTGCTGAATAGCCAGTGCACGTTCTGGCGCGAC
>NW_015651806.1:0-1608 GCF_001515625.1 Sinocyclocheilus rhinocerous
ACATTGTCACTTGCACACAGCAATTTTTTAAATATTTTATTTATTAACTTTTTTACCCCTAAACTACCGCTGCTATGTAACTACCCTGTACAACCTGTTTGCACATTCTTCTCTTGTACATTCCTGCTCATCTTAATATTTATTAAGTCTACAGTATACTGTCCTGCGCATTTTATTTTATTCTTATTTTTTTATCTTACTTTTTCCATACCTATATTTATATATTTTTTTCTTGTGTTTGTATTCTTTAATAATTGCACTGTCCATGGAGCGGACCTGACTTACATTTCACTGCTGGTCATATATTCTCTATATAACCATGTATGCGACAAATAAAAATCTTGAATCTATAAATCCTCAGAAGGTAATATACTGGGAGGGAACCACTTTTCTCAGGCCTCTGGAAAAATCTGTTCCCCCTGTGTAATTTGTTCGGCTCAATGAGATCTATATGTGTACCGAGTTTCATATGAATTCATGCAAGTATGTGTGAGCTACACATCAAGTTTTCAGACTGTTTTCCAGGGGGTGCCATAGAGCTCCTGTGCCACGCCCAGGTCCCAGCCTCTGCGTAGTCCTAATGGCCGCAGATTCCAATGTGTGTGCCAATTTTCAAGAGTTTTTGAGCACGTTAAGGGCCCCAAAAAGCCCCGAACGATTGAAAGAAAAATTAAAAAAATTATAATAAGAATAATCCTTAGAAAAACAATAGGGCCCTGCGCCTTAGTGACTTGGGCCCTAATAATCCTCAGAAAAACAATAGGCCCCTGCGCCTTAGTGGCTTGGGCCCTAATTAAAGCTGCAAGCAGCGATGAAAAGGGCCCTCGCACCCGTGCTCACCGCCACCTTTAGGAAAACAGGAAACAGTGGGCAATATGCATTTAAAGTGGTAAATATAGGAGGAATATGTCAAAGTCATTTATATGTGCCAAACTTCCTGCTGCCAGCTGATGGCGCTATGATTATTACTGGATGTTGGCATGTAGATGTCCTCAGGCCAGGACTTTTATCAAACATGTGAAGTCTGGTGCAGATTCAACATGGTATGTTTGAGTTAGTGTAAAGCATGGCATATCTTGTTGCCAACAGGTGGCGCTATAATCATTACTGCACATGGATTTGTAGATGTCTTCAGGCCAGTATTCTTACTAAACATGTGATGTTTGGTGCAGATTGGACATTGCATGTTTAAATTAGAGTAAACAAAGTAATTTCCTGTTGCCAGCAGGTGGCGCTATGATTATAATTGAATATTGGCCTTAAGATGTGTTCTGGCCAGGACTCTTGTCAAATGTGAAGTTTGGGGCAGATCGGACATTGCATGTTTAAGTTAGTGTAAAACAAGTCATTTCCTGTTGCCAGTAGGTGGCGCTATGATTATAACTGAATATTGGCATGTACATGTTTTCAGGCCAGGACTCTTATCAAACATGTGAAGTTTGAGGCAGACCGGACATTGCATGTTCAAGTTAGTGTAAAACAAGTCATTTCTTGTTGCCAGCAGGTGGCGTTATGATTATAATGGAATGTTGGGCTTAAGATGTGTTAAGGTCAGGACTCTTATTATTCTGTTCTGACCAATTGCGTAGCTTGAGCAAAGGCTTAACA
>NW_015651808.1:0-990 GCF_001515625.1 Sinocyclocheilus rhinocerous
AGCTCCTAACTTAGCCGTAGCTAAATGACTAAGGGGATTATTATCAGTCCGCACCAGACACTTATGACCTAACAGATACTCTCGGAACTTTTCGGTCATGGCCCATTTAAGGGCCAAGAACTCAAGTCGCATGGAGCTATAGGTGGCAGTATTACGCTCCGTTGGCCTAAGGCTACGACTAGCGTATGCAACCGGTCGAACCCTACCGTCAACCTCCTGAGATAATACTGCACCCAACCCAGTGTAACTAGCATCCACCTCCAATATAAATGGACGTGCAAAATCTGCGTACGCCAGAATAGGGGCAGTAGTGAGCTTACACTTAAGAGCTTGAAAAGCTTCCTCACACTGCTCAGACCATACCTCAATCAATTCCCGTCGGTCTCTTTTACTCGACTTACCCCCGGTTAACTCTGCCACTAACTTATGTAAAGGGGCAGCCAGTTTGGCAAACCCCTCCACGAAACGCCAATAATAGCTAACGAAACCCAAAAAGGTCCGCAGCTCTGACACAGTTACTGGATGCGGCCACCGAGTCACCGCCTCTATCTTACCCGGGTCCGTTGTTACACCCCGAGCGGATATAACATGTCCCAGGTAACTTACTTCCTCCATAAAGAACGCACACTTCTCCAACTTCACTTTAAGGCCCTCGACTTGTAAACGACTCAACACCACTCTCAGCCTCTGCAGATGTTGTTGCACTGATGAGGAAAACACAATTATATCATCAAGATATAACAACACAGATTGATGTCTCTGGTCCCCAAACAGCCGTTCCATTAAACGTTGGAACGTACTGGGTGCATTACAGAGGCCGAAGGGCATTCTATTCCATTCAAAAAGCCCAAAGGGCGTACAAAAGGCAGTCTTCGGTCTGTCAGATTCAGAGACAGGGACCTGATTATAACTGCTGGCCAGATCTAATGTTGAAAACCAACGGGGCCCTGTCAATGAATCTAACGTCTCCTCAATTCGAGGCAATGGAAA
>NW_015651809.1:0-236 GCF_001515625.1 Sinocyclocheilus rhinocerous
CCTTATATAATGTTCTATAGTTACATCAAGATACAGTGCATTGAAAGTGAGATGCTAATCGCGATTATGCATCTCAATGTCCTACCAGTGTGTGTTACTGTGTTTTGTTAGTATGAGCTAATACTGTTAGCTGCGGCTGGGCGATATATGACCATGTCGTGGCGATGATATGAAGCGCAATATATAAACTCATAGCACAGTACTACTTAAAGTTATTGACAAAGAAATGTGCATGA
>NW_015651809.1:344-558 GCF_001515625.1 Sinocyclocheilus rhinocerous
CGCTTGAATGGTCAAATACAGACAGTCATCTCAAAATTCACTTGACTTAAACACAGTGGCTAATGTTTGGAGTCAAGATAATAAAACATTTAGGTGGAAACCCGGTGACGTGTCAGTATACTGGATCTGTGCATTCTGTTCTTAAAGTGACAGCAGTATAATTTAGCCGAACGTTACCTGCAGTCGGTCATAATTTTAATCAAACAACAAAATA
>NW_015651810.1:0-871 GCF_001515625.1 Sinocyclocheilus rhinocerous
CCTAATTTTTTTTCCGCCACCATGTCCCTTTAGGGGCTCCGTAGGGGTCAGTAATTAATTAATTAAAAAATTTTTTTTTTTAAAGAAATTAATGCTTTTATTCAGCAAGGATGTGTTAAATTAATAAAAAGTGATAATAAAGACTTATATAGTTAGAAAATACTTTATTCATTAAATTTATTCATCAAATAATCCTGAAAAAAGTATCACAGGTTCCAAAAATATTAAGCAGCAAAACTGCTTCAAATATTGATAATAAATCAGCATATTAATGATTTCTGAAGATCGTGTGACACTGAAGACTGGAGAAATGATGCTGAAAATTTAGCTTTGATCACAGAAATAAATTATATTTGAAAGTATATTGAAATAGAAAACAGTTATTTGAAATGGTAATAATGTTTCACAATTTTACATTTTTTTTCTGTATTTCTGATCAAATAAATGCAGCCTTGATGAGCAGAAGAGACTTGTTTAAAACATTAAAAATCTTACTGATCAGCAATCCATTTGAACAGCAGTGTATATATCGTTACAAACCCGTATGACTTTAATTCAACACAAATGGAGATACTTAGCAGAATGCTGATGCTGCTCATTTCAATGTTAAACTCCAAAAATGACAAAAAGAAGCTCTTCTATAAAGGTGCTATATTCCATGTCTTATGAAGCTGTACAATAGCTTTATATGAGGAAATGACTGAAAATCCTCTCATTCCTGTAATCCTGAGTTGTTATAATTAACTAAAACTATTAAAAATGTTTTTAGGAATTGAAATAAAACTGGAGCAATAGAAAATATAATTATAAGATGACTTAAACTTAACTTAAAGGGGTCATATGATGCGATTTCATTTTTTCCGTTCTCTTT
>NW_015651811.1:0-148 GCF_001515625.1 Sinocyclocheilus rhinocerous
ATGAAGTTCTTAGCAATGCATATTACTCATCAAAAATTAAGTTTTCTATTTACGCTAGGAAATTTACAAAATATCTTTATGGAACATGCTCTTTACTTAATATCCTAATGATTTTTGGCATAAAAGAAAAATCGATAATTTTGACCCA
>NW_015651811.1:178-967 GCF_001515625.1 Sinocyclocheilus rhinocerous
GTTTGACCCATACAATGTATTGTTGGCTATTGCTACTAATATACCTGTGCTACTTATGACTGCTTTTGTGGTCCAAGGTCACATATATAAAAAAGTTAGCCGTGCACAGTGTATGCTGTGCAGTAGCCACCGTGTAGTAAGCAAGTACTACTTAGTTTACACACATGTGAAGATGTCCCAATGTGCATACTATGCATCCTAAATTCTATGTGATATTAGTAATTCTCAATACTATTTAGGGCAGATATGTGGATAGTATGCATATTGGGACGCAGGGAATGTTTATTGCTGAATGACGTAATGATTTATGGCGCGCCTGTCTGTCCTACTATTACGGAAGTATCAGCGCTTCCTTTACTGAGATGTCATTTAATAAAAGATAAACCGTATATTTATTCGGCAAAGTCTTTTAGCTCTTTCTAAAACCCACTTTGTTCTGTTTCTTATGAGAACCTATGCGACTAAAACAGGAAGACGGGTTACAAAATGAAGAAGAAAAGTTCAGATCAAGCAAATGCGGTGCAAATAACTGTATATTTACAGTAAAAATACACAGGTATGTTATATGAAAACAGTCATTGTGTATTTACCTGTAGTCTCGGTAGTTTCAGGTGAGTCGGTTACTTTGAAACAGACGCGTTTCGATGAAGTTGATTTTCTTCCATTTCCAATGAACGTTTGTTTACTGGGCCGTGTTTTTTCTACTGGCTTTTCTGCCAGTATAAACAGATACTTTCTCCTTTATTTGATGCCTTGTCAAGGCATTTTTGTTGCTTGGTGGCGAGAATC
>NW_015651812.1:0-532 GCF_001515625.1 Sinocyclocheilus rhinocerous
GTGTGATGTAATAAAACTGCAGCTCGTTAATAAACTTTTTTTTTTCCATTTTATACAATCCGCCTTCATTTAGTAAGTGCACTCGCGCATAAACAATTTTCAAGTTCAACACTTTTTGTTCCGTTCAGTTGTGGATGTTGCTGATTCACCGAGACCGCTGCGGCTCAGCAAAAAGACTGTGTGTGTGTGTGTGTGTTTTCCTTCGAAAAAGTTTCCCCAGAAATAACTCGCTATTTAATGCATTTTTCCTTACAAATTGTATTATCAGCATAACAATTTGCCACCCTTCTAGAACAATGTGCATTTATGTTAACATTGTAACATAAATTATCAAGTTTAGTTATTTTTATTTCTTTATTGCAAAATGCTAAAACTGGCACCGTTTTGGAGAGAAATGGGCTCTCATTGTAACCCATATCATGGTGTGTAATGCTGAACTATGAAGTTCTAATGGTGTTTGTATTTGCACTGTTCTAAACATTAAAGAGGTCATATGATGCTGCTAAAAAGAACTTTATTTTGTGTATTTGGT
>NW_015651813.1:0-1423 GCF_001515625.1 Sinocyclocheilus rhinocerous
GATTTGGGATGCACTAGTTTGTTGGCTCACGATATTCCCCTCGTGGATGATGTTCCAGTTCGTCAGCGTTATCGCCGAATACCGCCCTCTGAGTATGAGGTGGTTAAGGCGCATTTCAATCAATTGCTTGAGGCGCGGGTGATTAGAGAGAGTTGTAGCCCTTACGCCTCACCGATAGTCCTGGTAAAGAAAAAGGACGGTACTCTACGCATGTGTGTAGATTATCGTCAATTAAATGCCAAAACTCGAAAAGATGCAATGTGTGTAGATTATAGTCCTCTGGGTCTGATGTCATGACAGGATGCATTCCCTTTGCCTCGTATTGAGGAATCTCTGGATGCTTTGTCAGGGGCCTGCTGGTTCTCCACTATGGACTTGGCAAGTGGATGTAACTGAGGGGGATCGGCCGAAGACCGCCTTTTGTACCCCCTTTGGCCTATTTGAATTCAATCGTATGCCCTTTGGGCTCTGCAGTGCCCCCAGTACCTTTCAGCGATTAATGCAACGCTTGTTTGGAGACCAGCAGTGCCAGTCGTTATTGTTATATCTTGACGACATTGTAGTGTTCTCGTCATCAGTGGCACAACATTTGATGCGTCTAGAGGTGGTTTTGCATCGTTTGGAGACAGAGGGGTTGAAGGCTGGGCTAGGGAAGTGTTCCTTCTTTCAGAAGGAGGTAAAATATCTGGGACATGTCATTTCGGCTGAGGGAGTGTCCACTGATCCTGGTAAAATCGAGGCAGTGACCCAGTGGCGCTGCCCAGAGACAGTTAGGGACTTGCGTTCATTCCTGGGTTTTGCAAGTTATTATCGTCGCTTTGTGGAGGGCTTTGCCCAGTTGGCAGCCCCTCTGCATCGGTTAGTGGCAGAGCTTGCAGGGTCTAAACCCAGGAAGCATACCATCGAACGCTTCGGGATGGCATGGACTGCGCAATGCCAACAAAGTTTTGATTGTTTGAGAGATAAGCTTACGTCATCCCCGGTCCTGGCCTATGCTGATTTTTCTCTGCCGTTTATGCTGGAGGTTGATGCCAGCCATAGAGGGCTGGGAGCAGTGCTCTCCCAAGAGCAAGGGGGGGAGGGGCGAGCCATCGCTTATGCGAGTCGTAGTCTACGGCCCACGGAGCGCAATATGTCGAATTATAGCTCCATGAAGCTGGAGTTTTTAGCGCTCAAGTGGGCCATGACCGAGAAATTCAGGGAGTATTTGTTGGGACAGAAATGTGTAGTTTATACTGACAACAACCCCCTGAGTCACCTGAATTCGGCCAAGCTTGGTGCTACCGAGCAGCGCACCTGAATTCAAGCTTGGTGCTACCGAGCAGTGTTGGGCCGCACAACTTGCCTCGTTTGATTTTGAGGTGAAGTATAGGTCTGAACGGAGTAATCGTAATGCTGACGCCCTTTCAAGACAGGGTCCTCC
>NW_015651814.1:0-203 GCF_001515625.1 Sinocyclocheilus rhinocerous
ATTTCGGAGCTCCATTGATCATGGCTTTTCAAAGTCGTGGTGCACGCGCTAAACTCAGAGTCAACATATTCAGAATGGATTGAACTAACTCTGTTCAGCTGTTCAGAAACCGAAAACTCAGAGTTTCCCATCTCAGGGTAAGTCAACTTGTTGAACCTCCTTTCTGGAATACACCCCTGATGTTTAACATTTGTATTGTAAAA
>NW_015651814.1:379-551 GCF_001515625.1 Sinocyclocheilus rhinocerous
ACACATACATGCATGTATATATTTAAGAAAAATATGTTACGTTTATATATTAAATATATGTATTTATTCCATGGCCTGTCTGAATACTGGATTCTGATTGGCTGGCAGGTATGCAGTAAAAGTTTAGCAGTTTAATGCACAGGTAGTTCCAAGTCAGTTTAATCACCGTTGT
>NW_015651815.1:0-474 GCF_001515625.1 Sinocyclocheilus rhinocerous
CCCGCAACCAGCACGCCACTGGCGCGCAAAACCCCACCTCCTCCCTCATTGAAATCTCACCTCAATTCACCACTGATGATCTCCTCACCATCCAAGCTTCGGATCCGACACTGCAAACTATTGCAGCTCACCTTTCGGACCCATTAACTCATCCCATTCCCACCTCCGACCTAGCCACTTCCTATGATCTCCGCACGCTCCACTCTATCAAGCACATGCTGCATCTCAAAGACGGCGTCCTCACATATGTCCCTGAGCCCCTCACTCGTAGTGAGCTCGTAGTCCCTCAGGGCCAAAGGGGGATAATGCTGACACACGCCCACGATTCACCATGCGCTGGACACCATGGCACCACGGCCACCTACGAAACGCTCAAGCAAGTAGCGTACTGGCCTGGCATGCAGCAAGACGTGGCGGAGTACGTAAAAAGATGCCTGGTGTGTTGCCAGTTCCAACCGGCAAATCCAAACCACC
>NW_015651816.1:0-1228 GCF_001515625.1 Sinocyclocheilus rhinocerous
CAGTAGTAAATCTCCATCATGTGCTTTCAGATGGAGCAACTTTTACAACACAGAGCCGTAGTTCACTGACAAGCTATTAGGGCTGCATGATAAATCGCAATCGAGATTAGGCAAAAGCTGCGATTGTCATGCGCATCTTGTCAGTGAAGCACAGTTCTGTGATCAGTAGTAAATCTCGATCCGAAGGCCAGAGGGTGCTCTCGTGCTGAAACTCCAAATACACCCCGCAGAAGGAATCGAGGAAATGTAGCTGAATAAACAGAAGATTTAACTGCTTTCATTGATTCAATATAACTACTGAACAAACGACTTCAACAATATATGGTTTATCTAACTTTGTCTTATTATAATGTTCATTATAATAAAGTATATAGTAATGCAATGCTAATCGACATAACACTCGACTGACGTTATGAGTGAGATTGGAGTAAAAACATTTGATTAAATGTGATATTTTCACTGGTCAGATGGAGCAGCATTTACTATACAGACAGAGCTGTAGTTCACTGAGAAGCTACACAAACAGCTTTCATAATCGCAGATCGATTTCTTCGATTTCATAAATCGTCTGCTTTTTTTGTTTTGTCAGTGAACTACGGCTCTGTGTAATAAATGTTGCTCCATCTTAAAGCAGGTGATGGAAATTTACTACTAATCACAGAACCAGCTTTACTGACAAGATGTGCATGACAATCACATTCGATTAATCATGCAGCCCTACAAGCTATGCAAAACTGCGTTCATAATTGCAGACCGATTTAATCGTGCGATTATGAAATGAAGAAATCGTTCTGCGATTATAAAAGATGTTTGCGTAGCTTGTCAGTGAACTACGGCTCTGTGTAGTAAATGCTACTCCATCTGAAAGCAGTGAAAATACCACATTTATTAACATGTTTTTACTCCAAACTCACTCATAACGTCAATCGAGTGTTTGAAATAAACCCCTCTGTGAGATGATGTGGCTTCTTACACAGAATAAGGCATGCAACATATTTCATAGTATTCTAAGCACTGTAGGGCTGCACGATATATCGTTTCAGCATCGATATCGTGATGTGCGCATCCACCATAGTCATGCGGGATGTGCAATGTTTAGTATACTGATCGTTATATTTATACTGATTGTTTTCTTTGAACATACAGACATATGTCTACACCGGACGTGACACGCCCCGCGCCACAACAGCTAAAGTCTGTCTACACTAGTTCTTCATAAAACTCTGCA
>NW_015651817.1:0-236 GCF_001515625.1 Sinocyclocheilus rhinocerous
TCAGGATCGGAAGGTGTGTCTGGAGAGTGCATGCGTGAGAGGGCGATGGCTTTATTGTTACGATTCCCAGGACGATAGGTGATTGTGAACTGAAACCTGGTGAAGAACAATGCCCAGCGGGCTTGGCGAGGGTTAAGTCTCTTGGCTTCTTTGAGATATTGAAGATTCTTGTGGTCGGTAATTACAGTAAATGGATGATTTGCTCCCTCCAGCCAGTGCCGCCACTCCTCCAGGGC
>NW_015651817.1:524-1240 GCF_001515625.1 Sinocyclocheilus rhinocerous
AGCTTTGTGAGAGCTTCGTGGGCGCTGGTGGTCCAGGACAGGGACTTGGGTTTTCCTCGGAGCATGGAAGTCAAAGGAGCAGTGTGGGAACTGAAATCCTTGATGAATCGACGATAGAAGTTAGCGAATCCTAGAAATCTCTGGAGCTCCTTTACGGTCTGGGGAAGAGGCCACTCCTTGACGGCATCAACCTTCCCCTGGTCCATCTGAATTGCTTCTTGGCCGACGGTGTAACCCAGGAAATGCACAGTGGGGCGATGGAATTCAAATTTTTCTCCAGCTTTAAGAAGAGATGGTGTTGACGGAGCTTCTGTAGGACCTGCTTAACGTGTTGGCGATGGTCGGCCACGTTCCGGGAGTAAATGAGTATATCGTCGATGTAGACAATCACAGAGCGGTGGAGGAACTCCAGGAACACCTCGTTCATGAATCCCTGGAAGACCGACGGGGCGTTGGCTAGCCCATACGGCATTACAAGGTACTCATAGTGGCCAGATGGTGTGATGAATGCAGTCTTCCACTCGTCGCCCTCCCGGATTCGAACGAGGTTGTAAGCACTTCGCAGGTCCAGCTTGGAGAAGATGCGCGCTTCGCAGGTCCAGCTTGGAGGGAGAGCAGGCCCCACGGAGTTCCTCGAGTGCGACCGGGACCAGGGGAAGTGGATAGGGTTCACAGTTTCACCGTATGGGAGTTCAGAGTCCGATAGTCGATACAAG
>NW_015651818.1:0-622 GCF_001515625.1 Sinocyclocheilus rhinocerous
AAATTTTCTCATTTAAGAACCATAACCAATCATTCCATAGAAGGCCGTTCAGACATTCAGATTCAAAAGTCCTTAAAACAAAATTATTCTCTTATCCAGTCATATTTTTCAAATTGTTACAAAAGAAGATATCCAAACCAAAGTTATTAAAAACCTTAGAAACATCTGGAGTAAAAACATCATAATATTCAATAATTTTGTCTTCTTGATAAAAGTAATAAAACAGATATTTAGCATATATTTCAACCTTTCCTTTAAAAATTTACTATAAATTCCAGATATTTTGCATATATTTCCACCTTTCTTTTAAAAATGTACCATACATTCATTAAAATATTTTCTCTTTTCACTAATACTCTTCTTTCCCATATTGCACTTTTCATTAATATTACCAGCAGGTTTATAATTTTTTTATTCTTACACTGTTTATCGAGCCCCAGCATCACAACCCTACTCCATTGAATATCCTCATTTTGTTCTCCCATCAAATCCTGAATCATGTTTCTACATTTTTCATTAAAACCATCCAAATCTTAACAGTGTAAAAACAAATGTAAAAAAACTTCATGATCATTAAAACATACTTTACACATTGCACTTTGTTCCATTCCAATTTTATTTA
>NW_015651819.1:0-507 GCF_001515625.1 Sinocyclocheilus rhinocerous
ACCATTAAAAGCCGTGCTTGCACAGGTTCTGCACGATCCTCTCCAGTAATATCCTCTGCGTCTCAATCAGGCTCAAACTGATAAGCGATATTAACGACGCCGCTGTTTACAATACAACCGGAACACATGCCGCTGAGGTGAGGGGCGGGACATTTAGACGCACACTAGAGACAGTTTAGCAAATCACAACACACTGGGCTAGCTAACCAATCAGAGCCCATCTCCTATTTCTGAAGGCGGGGCTTCATAAAAACAGGAAAAGATCAGCCCGTTTCTCAGAGAAGGGACAGAGAGGTGTGGAAATAAAGGTAAATTATGTGAAAAATAATGCGTTTTTTTTTAAACAAAGCATTAACACATGTTAGACTGCACCCCATAAACACAATCAAGCCTAGAAAAAAACCAGTGAACCACCCCTTTAATTTTTTTCTGACATGTTGGTGTTATATCTTTCTATAACCACTGTGTGTGTGTGTGTGTGTATGTATATATATATATATATATATA
>NW_015651820.1:0-444 GCF_001515625.1 Sinocyclocheilus rhinocerous
GACTTTGCAAGTTCTCTTGTAAAATAAAATAATAAAAAAACAACAACATCGAATAAACTGTGTACAGAAAGCGAGTAAAGAACTCTCAGCATTAGGCTACTAAAAAGGTCAGTTTAAACTAGCAAAAACTCCCGTTAATAAATGTTAATAAATTGTTTATGATGAATTCGGTGCTTGCACGTACACCTCTTTTTTTATTATTGCAGCTTAGATGTTCGAATAGCTGCAGTACTCCGACTTTGCCACAAGGAAAAGTGTGTACGCCTGCTAAGACCTGACGTGGCGGTAAGTACTTTTCCACGTCAAGTCAAGTCAAGTTTATTTGTACAGCGCTTTTCACGATACAAATCATTGCAAAGCAACTTTACAGCAAATTAAGTTTCTACAATATTTAGTGGTAGCTTATCAGTGGTGACTGTCAATTAATGTACATATGGCAGAACT
>NW_015651820.1:665-811 GCF_001515625.1 Sinocyclocheilus rhinocerous
ATTCTGGATCCAGACTGAAGGAAGCTTGTGTCCTAGTTACCACGAGATGTCAATACGTCGTCAATTAATGTCGTCAAAGACCGTTTTTATAAATATGAATGTTGCCATGGATTTTAGTGTACGCACACTCTAAGATCAAATCTGTG
>NW_015651821.1:0-223 GCF_001515625.1 Sinocyclocheilus rhinocerous
GATATTCTAGGTATTATCAAATTGCCTGAGTTTTGAGAATGCAGCAAACGTGGAGGACAATAATGCAATTATAGCTCGTTCAAATACTGAGGTGCTAAACCATTCAGGGCTTTATAAGTAATAAGCAAGATTTTAAAATCTATACGATGTTTAATAGGGAGCCAGTGCAGTGTTGACAGAACCGGGCTAATATGATCATACTTCCTGGTTCTAGTAAGAACTC
>NW_015651821.1:326-658 GCF_001515625.1 Sinocyclocheilus rhinocerous
TTACAATAATCTAACCTTGAGGTCATGAACACATGATTTAACATTTCTGCATTTTACATTGAGAGCATAGGTCGTAATTTAGAAATATTTTTGAGATGGAAAAATGCAGTTTTACAAATGCTTGAAACGTGGCTTTCAAAGGAAAGATTGCGATCAAATAGCACACTTAGGTTCCTAACTGATGACGAAGAATCGACAGAGCAGCCATCGAGTCTTAGACAGTGTTCTAGGTTATTACATGCAGAGTTTTTAGGTCCTATAATTAACACCTCTGTTTTTTCAGAATTTAGCAGTAAGAAATTACTCCTCATCCAAGTTTTTATATCGACTAT
>NW_015651821.1:951-1273 GCF_001515625.1 Sinocyclocheilus rhinocerous
TGTGGGTCCTAACGCCCCAGTATAGTGATGGGGACACTATACTGTCAAAAAGCACTGTCCTTCGGATGAGACATTAAACCGAGGTCCTGACTCTCTGTGGTCACAAAAAATCCCATAGCACTTCTCGTAAAGAGTAAGGGTGTAACCCCAGTGTCCTGGCCAAATTGCCAGGTTGGTGGTGGTTGAGGAGAGACCCCCCCCACATGATTGTAAAGCGCTTTGGGTGTTTGGCAATACACAATAAAGCGCTATACAAATACATCATTCATTAATCATTCAAGGGTAACATGTAAAGCGTGAAAAGTAACGACCCTAGTACTGA
>NW_015651822.1:0-262 GCF_001515625.1 Sinocyclocheilus rhinocerous
GGTTTCTTGGAATAGTCCGAGCTGACCAGAACTATAGGCGATGAATCGTAAGTACTGCTGTTCACTTTGGACATGTTTAAATGGCGGTCCTTCAGCATTTATGTTAACCCTTTCCTCTCTGGTGTATTGATTTAAAAAACAAGCTCAGAACATGGATCTTGAGTGTTTTAGCTTCCAAATGATATATAGTTTATGATAGTTGATTGAATATTGTTTTAAAACAAAGGTAATAAATAGCACAGACACGCCTAAACACGCCCTT
>NW_015651822.1:343-2308 GCF_001515625.1 Sinocyclocheilus rhinocerous
CTTTGGGTGTCTTTACTGTGGGTAACGTCAGCGTTCATGAATAAATCATCAGCAATGCACTGAACATGACTGGTGTTAAAATGAGATTATGATGATGGAAGTTCTCTGTCTGAGCAGAACATTTGAAGTTTGCCAAAACCAGACACTTTTGCAAGAATGTACTGCGGACAAAAAAGTAAAGTGCTTTAGGAACAAACCTCAAAAGAATCCCATCTCAACATAAAGTGTGAATTTTAAGGCCTCTTTACCCAGTTGGCTTGCAATTATTTTGAGAATGCCGATTTTCTAGAGCACCAGAAAACTTTACAGTCTTTTATCCAACAAAATCCATAAATATTGGACAGATGAAGCCATGAATATACATGAAAGCATGTTTTATTTTGGTGTTATTTCTTCACTCATACCCTCTTGTCAGGACGCAGCCAACAATCAAGTCTCTTTGCGTAATACAGAACATTTTGAAGGGTTCTCAAACTTTCAGCGCTTCATATCCTTATTTAATTTTCTATTTTAACAACTGTCACAGGCACTTGCGTTTCATCATGCTGTTAGGAAAGAATAAATGTCCTCAAATTTCCTGAGTCCTGTTTGTTAAATAAATCAAGCAAAATGTTTGTCCCTCACACTGATATCAGCGTTTCTAATTATGTATGTGATTTGTTTGAACAGCCTCGACTAATGCAAATGTGGCATCCATTTACATGCAGCTGCACAGAACTATATTCCACAAAGTCATACACACAATATTTATATGAACACATGGGGTTTTTATGTAGGTTTCCTTGCCTGAGTTATTTTGCATGTAAGGCCTGGAGAGTTTTGCATGTTCTTGACCATTTTGCTGCAGCGAAACGAGTGTCTATAAAAAGGCCTATAATCACCTATGCTATCGATTTCACAGCCAGCGATCATGTTACTGAATTTGAATGTGTCTCTGGTGTATTGATTTAAAAAACAAGCTCAGAACATGGATCTTGAGTGTTTTAGCTGTCAAATGATATATAGTTTATGATAGTTGATTGAGTATTGTTTAAAAAAAAAAAGAAAATAAAAAGCACAAACACGCCTAAACACGCCCACGGGCCGGTGCGGGTTAACAGGATAAAGCTGTTTATTATGCTAAAGTTATGCTTTGTAATTGCCCTAATGAAATTTACCATAGTTCTTGCATACTAGAGTTTAACTGTAGTAGGTCTGTTTGTAAGACCATAATATAAAACCTCATTACGGGTATATGGTTTCCAAAATAAATAATAATAATGAAATGTCTCAAATAAAATGAAAATGAAATGAGAAGTGTTGACTGCAGCATTAAATTTAGATCTGCTCAATGTTGCACCATGATTCTATTTCCACGTTTTTACAGTGTTGCGTGTTATAACCAATCACACATAAGTCTGTTGAGTTTTTGAATGCAGCGACTCAGAGGCGTTCAGATTAGTCATCGCTGAAACATTGGAGTTTTGTTGTTCAGTGCGCGCTCGCTGACTGAATTCTGCTATCTTGCGAATTCTCTCATCATAAACAACAAAGTGCAGATGTACGTATGATGTAAATAGGAGATTTATTCATCAAACAGTGTATCGACAGCTTTACTGATTATAAGGGGAGTTTTTTTGAGAGTGCTTTAACTCGCGCTAGACTGAAGTCAGTCATATACAGTTCTTTGACAGTGTAAATGTTCTTTGCTCGCTTTCTCTGTACAATTTATTCTCTGTTTGTATAACTTTGGAAGGTACAGGTAATAATAAAATTAATTAATTACATCAGAGAACAAAAGGTTAGGGGCGTGGACCATCCCGCAGCGTCGCAGATGTCCTGCATCGAGACACCTGTCAAGAAGGCCTTAGAGGCCGCCACACTTCTGGTAGAGTGAGCCTTGACCCCTAGAGGTGAAGGGAGATCAGAGGACTCATAGGCACTATCCACCGACTGAGGGTCTGTTTAGTAGCTGGAAGACCTCTC
>NW_015651823.1:0-562 GCF_001515625.1 Sinocyclocheilus rhinocerous
TTACTAACAAAATGCACATGACAATCGCATTCGATTAATCGTGCATTTTAAAACAAATCGGTTGATTTACGGATTCAACTCACTCATTAAGACAGTCACTTGCTGCCACCTACTGGCGGCTGTAGTTTCATATTTTAAAAAGTAGCTCATTATTTCATTTTTGCAATCATTTAATATTTCTACATTAAAATGTTGTATTTAAACTTAACATAACTTATGCAAAATCCATCTATGGATTTTGTTTATAGTGATTTCATTTGATTGTTAATAGCCGCAACATGTTTTTTTATTCAGATTGAATTTATTAAATTTAAGAATCTGACATAAAAGGACACAGATATGACAATACATTTTCATAATACATCTCTTTGGTTTTTTCTGCTCAGTGTTATTTCAAGGTTTTGATCTCTCAACTGAGAGATCACATCCTGTTTATTGTATTATAGTGACTATTTAATACTACATCTAAACTTTGAATAGACATGTTGTAATTGTATACAGTATATGAACCTGAAATCATATTTTAATTTTTGTGTATTTTGTGTTACTCCTTAATAATGTT
>NW_015651824.1:0-1346 GCF_001515625.1 Sinocyclocheilus rhinocerous
AAGAATTAACTTGACGGAGCTCAAACTCAAAACACACGGTGTTTGAACGACTTTGCAGTAACCAGCAGTGTGACATCACTGCTGGAACACATGACAGGAACATGAAACAAGGCAAAATATAAAAATAAAAGACATGAAAACCTAAACCAGAAACAAAACCCAAAACAGGCTTTACAGGCGGATGATATCCGGATTGCATTCATACTCAACGAGATTTGGCTGTAGAGCAGGGCTGTCCAAACTCGGTCCTAGAGGGCCACTGTCCTTCAGAGTTTAGCTCCAAAACCAATTAAACACATCTGACCAGCTAATCAAGGTTAACTAGGCATACTAGAAACGTTCAGCTAGATGTTATGGAGCTGGTTGGAACTAAACTCTGCAGGACAGTGGCCCTCCAGTACTGAGTTTGGAGACCCCTGGCCTAGTGATTAACACACTGACATATGGTGCAACTGTGCCTCCGGTGACCAATGTTCGAATCCTGACTCACAGTCTTTTGCCGATCTCGTTCCCCTCTCTTCACCCCCATGCTTTCCTGTCAGTCTCTACTGTCCTGTCCTAAAAAAAGCCTGGGGGGCTTACAAGACATTGTGCCTCTTAATTCTTAATCCGGGCCTTAATGGAACGGATCGGCCAGGCTCAGCCACCTCCCAATCACACTGAACACCTTCACCTGAATACTGATCACACGCACCTGTCACTAATCTGCAATCATCATCAGCCACCCTTCAAAAGCACACACCTCACTTCACTCCAGTGTCCGGTCTTGTTTCTACGAAGTGGATTCCCCCTATATCCTATCCGTGAGATACATCGAAAGACTTACCTTCTTGATATACTTACCTCCTGTGTTACCTCCATTGTGTTTTCCTGTGTTCCATTCCCCAGTACATTCCAGTCATCCACTCCGTGAAAGCTCCGTTTCCCCATCAGCTGAGGTGTGTGCTGTCCTCTATCCCCGATTCCACGATCTCCTGGAGGCCCAGTGACCGGGTTACTCTCCTCCTCTCCCTTTAAGGACTATATTCAGAGCTATTACTCACCTCCCCGATTCTCCTGCACTCAGTGTTGAAAATAAACTTTATTGCTATTTTTCTAATCCTCTGTGTGAGTCTCCTTCCGTAACACTTAATAGTTCATTCTTAATGTAAGAGTTTTTTATTATTATTATTATTAATACGTGTGTATTTTCATTGTTCTTTTGTGTTTTATAGCAGTTTATTTTAACGTCTCAATGCAAGTTCATTTTGAATACAATTTGTTACATTTGACCTGAAGAAATCCTGATGTTGCTGTCTGATTTGTTTAAACACACTCATGTGATCATAAACTCCACCCTCTTACAG
>NW_015651825.1:0-1395 GCF_001515625.1 Sinocyclocheilus rhinocerous
ATCACTGAATTCAATGATGAACTGCCTTTAACTGAAAAATTAGTGCTTACTATTGTCATTTTGCATTATGGACAGACTATTTTCCTAATTAATGCTGTTCAGTTGCTTTGACACAATCTGTATTGTTAAAAGCGCTATATAAATAAAGGTGACTTGACATACACTCTCTCCTTATGAGCTGCTGAGGACACGGTGGTTAAATTTCATTCAGATATTCAGATATGCAAATGTGACGCTGACGCATCCAACGCGTGAAATGCCCTCGCTCAGCTGTAAATTCATCATAGGTAAGTCGCAATGGCAATGCATTAGAGCAGGGGTGTCAAACTCAATTCCTGGAGGGCCGGAGCCCTGCAGAGTTTTGTTCCAACCCTGCTCCAACACACATACCATGTAGTTTTCAACTAATCCTGAAGGACACATACCATGTAGTTTTCAAATAAGCCTGAAGGACTTGATTTGTTGGATCAGATGTGTTTAATTAGGGTTGAATCTAAACTCTGCAGGGCTCCGGCCCTCCAGGAATTGAGTTTGACACTGATCCAAAGTTCACAGAAAGGAAAACGAGACAGCAGAAACTAGTTTATTTTGCAAAAGCTTTACAGTTTTATTTATTTTAAAGTTGTATTTATTTTGCAAATCTTGACAGTTTTGAATGATGTTTTGCTTCTATCTGTATAACTAACCAGTGTTGGTATGACAATATCATGCCGGCACCTCACGCGCACACAGACACAACATATTTCACGAGTTCACGCTTACATATAATTAGCTGAAGTATGGTAATGCTAATTTGGCGTGCTGTCTGGGGAAGGGCTCCGAGCTCGGGAATGGCCCGAACCTAGAGTACCCCCCAAAAAGCAAATGAGCAAAGGACAGCCGCCAGACTGAGAACCCCCCCAAAATAAGCACTGAGAACTGGCGGGGGCTTATGTTTTGAGAAGTCGCCTGGTTGGCAAGCCGGAAGAGCCTACGTACTCAGGTGAGAGCGACTTATGCGTTGGAAGGGTAGGCCCTACCGGCTGCTGGTATTGGACTACGTGGTTTGGGGCGCCCGGTCGGGAGGGCTTGAGCCGATGCTCAATGGGAGCTCACATCGTTGAAACGGGTGAGCCCTACCGGCCGATGGGGGAGAAGCAGCGTGATTGTATAGCCCTACCAGGAGGGCCCGAGTTGCCTCGACTGGAATAGCTTGCGGTGTCGGCGTATGGGCCCTACTGCCTGACAGGCCACTGCGCATCGGATGGATAAGTCTCGCTTGCGGGCGGCAAATATAGAAGCCCAACCGGGATTACTCTCGCCGATATCTGACGGGAGATCAAGACTCTCTGGATCAGACGGGTAAGCCTCGCCGGGCAGGGAGAGAGAAAAGGAAAACCCGACTGGGAGGGCTCT
>NW_015651826.1:0-615 GCF_001515625.1 Sinocyclocheilus rhinocerous
TATGTTTATATCATTCTAATAATATCTGATGGTTTGTACTTAATTCTTTCTCTTTAATCTAATGCTGGTGAAAAAAGGGCACACAATTAACAAAATGAAAAGGCACAAATACGTATTTCTTTTTGCAACTAAACTTTTAATGAAGAATATTTCTGTGGATGAGCTGGAGCAGAGAGTAAAGGAAAAGCAGTGTTTAATGCTTCCCATGATGCACCTCTTGAAGCTGAAGGTCCAGAGAGAGCAGAGCTGAAGATGTTTAGATTTGATTCACTTTGGTTTGGTAACATTCGTGTCAGCTACTGTCATGTTGAGGTGTGTCAGTCTCTGTTGTACATTGACATTTTTATCAGGTCATATTTCCTGGTTACCTGATTTGACCCAGTGTTTACAACCTGTTTTTTTCTATAACAATTAAAGTGAAAGCATTTCTGTCAATGATTCAATTAAAGTGAAAGAATTACTGTCAGTGATTCAGAAACACTGTTTTCTTGTGAAGTGCAAATGCAAAAAACAGAGTTTAATTTGACACAGATAATCATAGGGTTTATCTGTGTCCCTAAGCTTTAAATTACCCTTACGAAAAAGAAGTTTATTCAAGTGAGCTATTAGTATACT
>NW_015651827.1:0-1794 GCF_001515625.1 Sinocyclocheilus rhinocerous
GTGTTTGGTGCTTGTACATCAGTGTCATTCATCTATAATTTCCTCTGATTTTAGGGATTACTCATGGGTAAGGTTAGGTTTAGGTATAGGGATATGGTCAAGACTACATTTTTGGATTAAAATGTTTTTCCAGGGTCAACAAAATATGTTGACCTAGGAACACATCTAACTCAGCAAAATCAGGACGTGCTGTATGATATACGTATATAACAATACACATTACACAAAGAGATTGATGGTAGGACAGTAGCACAGAAATATTCACAGTACACACAGCATATGACACGGTGTAGTCTGATTGATTGTATTGTACATTATCAGTTGCAGTTCAGCAGTCAGATAGCTTGAGGGAAGAAGCTGTCCCGACCCGCAGCTGCCTGGTGCAGGTCCTGATGCCATGATAGAAAGTTATCAGAACACACAGTGCATCACAGTTTGCGTATGGGGCTGCGGAGCCACAGACTGCTTAGAGTGCCCATAATGACCCCTGTCCACCACCAAAAGTGTCTACAATGGGCACATGAGTGTCAGGCCTGGATCATGGAGCAATGGAAAATGTTTGCCTGGTCTGATGAATCACAGGACTCCGCTCGTGCCATCTCCAATGTACTATGGCATCCGAGACTGCTCCTTGTGTTTTTTGTTGAAGACATTCCAGTTTATGTCAACTGATTTAGATAAAATAGAGAACAAACAATGTTAAAAATAAGGTCTGAAGAAAGGCATTTACATAGTACACCGGTTTAAAGCAAACTCTGAAACAATGTTATGCATTATCTCTTGCTTGTTGTAAGAAATACTTTAAACAGTGCCTGACATAGAAAATTTCGAACAAGGAAAAGCAATATTTGCTTTGTCTGAAAAGTACCTAAGAGACTTATTTTTTTAAATAAAGAATATATATAAAAATTGTATGTGAAGTGGAATATAAACAACTGGTAAAATAAATGTTTATGATGTAGAATATGAACATATTATGAAGGTGTAAAATAAAACATCAAAGACAATCACACCTATGGTACTGTGTTCTTACGGACAATATAAATAAATTAGCAACACTTTACAGTAAGGTTTCATTTGTCAACATTAGTTAACAATGAAATACTTCTTAAGTATTTATTAATCTTTGCTGTTGTTAACTTCAACATTTACTAATACATTATTTAAATCAAAAGTATCTGTTAATATTATTTAATGGAACTCAGCTAATATTAACAATGAACAGTTGCATTTATATTAACTAACGTCAATAAAGATTAATGTATACAGTAACAAAAATATTGCTCAGTTAATGTTAGTTAATGCATTAACTAATAGGACGTTATTGTAAAGTGAAGGGTGAGTTAAAGTAATTTGGCAGTCTCTGCCATGGTAAGACTTCTGTTTACAGTATCATATGACATACGCTCTCTCTCTGTGTCCACACACACACACACACACACACACACACACACTTTGTGAACATTGTGGTTGCTATGTGAGATAAATTAGTATAATTAGGTCTATTTCATTAGCCTACATTTAGTTATTTATAGATGCACCAACATGATTAATGCATATACATATACAACATCAAGATAATAAAAAGATGTAATGAAAACATAAATTATGCTCATTGACTTACTGTTTTGTAATGCGTTAATGACGCCTATTACAAACATCCGGTATTAAAATTAGAGTCTTCTTCTTATTATTCGTTTTTATTGGCGGTTCGCAATCTTAAATAGAGCATTAGCTGTGGGTTAAAACCAGAGTCCGTACGGCGCATGCGTTTTAAAGACATGCATTACGTCA
>NW_015651828.1:0-853 GCF_001515625.1 Sinocyclocheilus rhinocerous
TAAAATATAACATCAAATTTTTATATTAGTGCTACCAGTATTACATCAATATTGTACATTTTTTGTAACATTGAATTTTTAATTTAGTGCAATATTTTGTCATTGCAACATTTTAGTGTAATTTTCACTAGCAACTGCAACTGGATTTATATTGTAAACCTAAGTTCAGTTATCCCACCGGTCACTATTGTGACCATCAACATGTTTACTCATTCTATGACCACACTCAACAAAACTGAATATATGTGAATTCATATATTAATACTAGACACCTTAAAGAAAATGTGTACAAAAAATCTTTGTCATATCTTTGTTAACATACTTTACAAAAATCTTTGTCATATCTTTATGCTATAACATACTTTACTAGCCTTTTGTGTTGGAGCTTTGATGCAGTCATCATCTTCTCAAACAGGAAATAAACTGCTCTGGTCATGTGACAATCTACACTAATCATGTGAAACTGCACATATTTCATCGAGACCCTTTATTTTTTCCATATTTGCAGGAAGTGCACTAAAACATCAGTCAGTAAGGTTTTTAGAGCTTTATAAATGAAAACCTTTTTTATGGTCACTATTGTGACCGGTGGGATTAAACGGGTAAAGTATCAAAATATTAGATACCTTAAAAAACCTGAATAAATAGTAAATAAACATTTTCTAACATAAAGTGCAAAGTAACAAGTAGAAAAAAAAGAAAAATGCACAAAGAACACAAAGAGATTTTTCCCTGACTAGAAAAAAAAAATGCACAAAGAACACAAAGAGATTTTTCCCTGACCTTTTCTCTGTAAATTAAGGATGCGCACTATTGCTGAAAAACACAATCACTACTCAGCAGTCAGATGTCT
>NW_015651829.1:0-276 GCF_001515625.1 Sinocyclocheilus rhinocerous
GCGTACGGTTGCTGTGCTGTATTAAAGCTTTAATCAGAATAAAACAATATATTCAAAGCTAACAGAAGCAGTAGCATTTACAAACAACAGCGTATCTAAAGCTCCAACAAACTGTTTTCCATTTATACACTTATTTTCACAGCTATGAGAAGCGTTATACATGGACGTGCGTACGGTTGCTGTGCTGTATTAAAGCTTTAATCAGAATAAAACAATATATTCAAAGCTAACAGAAGCAGTAGCATTTACAAACAACAGCGTATCTAAAAGTATGGG
>NW_015651829.1:357-605 GCF_001515625.1 Sinocyclocheilus rhinocerous
GATCCTCTTCATTAATATTCTCTGCGTCTCAATTGGGCTCAGATTGATAAGCAATATAGAGGACGTCATTGTTTACAATACAACCGAAGCACATTCTGAGCTTGAGGGGCGGGATGTTCAGACGCGCTCTAGAGGCGGTTTAGCGAATCACAACACACTGAGCCAGCTGACCAATTTCAGCCCATCGCGTATTTCTGAGGGAGGGGCTTCATAAAAACTGGAAATAATCGAGGCGTTTGTTAGAGAAG
>NW_015651830.1:0-357 GCF_001515625.1 Sinocyclocheilus rhinocerous
TTCCTAAATTCCATTTAATTTTTTTCAAAATTTCGTTTTTTTTTTCTTCTCTACTCCTTTTTAATAGTTCAATTAAATTGTATTCATTAAAAAGCATGTCTAATTAATTAAAATCATGAAACTTATACATTTTCACATCAATTTATTAAAAGTTTAACAAAAATTACATGTTTAGGGCCCTATGAAATGTTTTATTTTTTTGTCAAAATGTTTTATTTATTTTATTATTTATTTTGTTTTATGTTTTATTGTTACCAAATTCTGTGTTTTAGCATGTCTAATTATTTGAATGCATAAAACAACTTAATTTATTCTTTTTTTTTTCTTAAAGTAGCCTTATGCATTTTTTTCCCCCAC
>NW_015651830.1:476-623 GCF_001515625.1 Sinocyclocheilus rhinocerous
ATAATTTATCTTTTAATTATTGAAAATTAAGCAAACAAAAGATTTTTTTGCAAACAAAGGGGATTTACTATTGAAATTAAAACATGAAAGAAATGTTTTGTATGATTATTCCTTAAAAAATAATGTTTGTTTCATTTTAGTAGTAGT
>NW_015651831.1:0-930 GCF_001515625.1 Sinocyclocheilus rhinocerous
AAATAAAAAATAAAAAAGACTGCAAGTGACGTCGCTAGCGGAAGCACATGTCTGAGAGTGCAAGTCTGAGAATGCAAGTCTGAGAATGCAAGTGCAAGGCTGCAGCCAGACCCTTCTCCCATATGTCTGCTCTTCTCTTACTCCCACATATTGACATTTTTGAACGTTTTATGCGACATGCAGCAAGTGTATGTTAGCATATGTCCCGCCTGTTCATATGTACGCATCTAACCTCGTAACCATGCAGCAGATTCGTTCTGAATGAATCTCTTCCCAAATCGTCCCTCCCTAACATTTTCGTCTCGTTTTTATTCGAAAAACGTTATTTAACGTTATTTCTCGTTATTTAATTTACGTCATAGTTTTTGTCATTCAAATAGAGTTTTGGTTCGTTATCGTCTCGTTGTCGTCGGTGAGTTCATTATCGTCTCGTTGTCGTCGGTTAAAAAAAGTTGTCGTTGACGAAAATTATGATGAAAATTATTCGTCAATGAAATTAACACTGGTTGAGCACCACTACAGTTAAAAACCACAACGTAAATCTCAACAGTTGAAATGTACAATAGCCAGTGAGCTAACATGGACTCCAGTTAATCAGACCCACATTGTTCATTGTAATTCTTTCTTACAGTCATCCAAGTATTGTCTGCGCACCAGTTAGCCTGCAACTGTCCTAAATCCAAAGTCATTGCTTCCCTCTAGGTTCACAAAAGGGCTTCCAAGGCTTAATGAGAGTCAATGTTGGCTGTGGTTTTTTGGAGCCGTTTTTCTGCTGGCTGTCGCCTGTGGTGCCTGGTCCTGCTGTCAGTTGAGGGACTGTCGATACACAGGTGCCCTGCATGCAGACACCTCTGCAGGGTTATTTATAGTTCTCCAGGGCCCTCACCCTGTCACTGACTGATGCCTCCCAGCCTCCTGGCCCTCTGCGCG
>NW_015651832.1:0-947 GCF_001515625.1 Sinocyclocheilus rhinocerous
TAGGCTAATTCACACAGGCAACGGTCACCTCTCTCTCTCTCTCTCGAATAATTAATGTAGCTAAATGTTATAATTAAAATAAATGTGATCTTACCGCACTATTTCATCTCTTTCTGATCTGAAGCGGGCAGAATGCTGAGCTAACTCATTATTATTTCTTTAATAAAGGGAATTAAACTGTCCTTTGTCCATTTGTCTGTTTAAACTGTCCATTGGGGCAGTCGTGGCCTAATGGATAGAGAGTCGGACTTGTAACCCAAAGGTCACGGGTTCGAGTCTCAGGTCTGGCAGGGATTGTAGGTGGGGGGGTGAATAACCAACACTCTCTCCACCCTCAATACCACTGAGGTGAGACCCTTGAGCAAGGCACCGAACCCCCAACTGCTACCCGGGCACCGCAGCATTGGCTGCCCACTGCTCCGGGTGTGTGTTCACAGTGTCTGTGTGCATGTTTTGTTCACTACTCACTGCTGTGTGTGTGCACTTGGTTAAATGATGTGGACAAATTGCACAAATTTCAAGTATGGGACACCATATTGGCCACACGTCACGTCCTTTCCCTTTCCCTTTAAACTGTGCTTTATAACTCTTTTACACAATGTATAGCATAGAGATATATTCACCATACAGTATGTTTTCATAGCATTCAGTTGGCACGTTTGTTTGAAGGACAGCATTGGGCAGGATGTGGAATAGTGTGTTTTGTCAATAAAAAAAAAAAAGAGGCTTTTTATCTGATTAATCGAAAAAATATTCGGCCAGACTAATCGATTATCAAAATTATTGTTAGTTGCAGCCCAAACTAAAACCATAAAAAACACGCCATGTGAAACTAAATAAATGCTAACTGAAATAAAATATAAAAACCTTATTTTATTTATGCTAGTTGCCAAAACAACATTTCATTTTCATTTAGTTTAACTTAATGTACTAAAATAACTAAAACT
>NW_015651833.1:0-498 GCF_001515625.1 Sinocyclocheilus rhinocerous
AAGGTCTACTAACATTACTGTTCAGGCAAGTAATTACAGTAATTATTATTAGTTAGTAATTAGTTGTAATTAGTATTACAAGTAAATTAAGTAATTACAATTTTCACTGTATGTATTGATAGATTCATGTTTATTAAAGCTATGTAATTCAGATTAAGAGCTGTGAGTGATTTTGTCTTTGCATTTTGTTGTTTGATTAACTAATGGCCCAAGCGCCAGTCTGTCATTTTAAGACTTTATATTGACACACATCGGATTTTCTCCCAACTGTTCTCGTCCACTTAAGACATAAAATGTGTTTAAGTAAATACTCTCCAAGCCGGCCATTTGGACATATTTTGTGTGTATTTGATCGTTTGGACGCGCCCGAAGCTCAAAGTATAATTAGCTTGTCTGTTTTGGAGCGCGCCACGAACACACATTTCAGCCTGGGGAACAGCGTCTCTTGTGCGTATTGTGCTTTCCACGTTTTATTATCAAACATGTCCCGCAATTTAG
>NW_015651834.1:0-2510 GCF_001515625.1 Sinocyclocheilus rhinocerous
TAATTACACCATAAATGCATATTATTAAAGTCTACTGTGTTTCAAGGTCAACACATATGGCTTTTTGGCTAGGTTTAAAGGGAAAGAGCATTTTTAGATAAGGCAATAATAGATGGCACTCGTGGAGGTAGGAAAACAAAGTTCTTTATGAACCACAGGATTGCTTGTAATAAAGATTTCAATGCAAAAGGAAAGCCAGTAGAGCTGACTATTTCTGTCAATGGTAAGTTTGTGATAACGTAAGAAAAAGTAGTTTAAATGTTTTGCCACTTGCTTGAGCAAATTAATATATAAATCTATAAGTAAATGCAAAAGTAAAAAGCATTGAATAATGTGTTGCTTATATTTATTGTGTTTAAACATGTCTGTGAAAGATTGTATTACTGTACTGTAAAAAAAGAATCACAATGCTGAAAACGCATTTTCAGTGACAATGTTTGGATTTGAAATCAAAATAATGGATAAATGTTGTGTTTGTGGTAAACAGCCACGGATCAGTAGCGGACTCCTGTGTGAAAGCTGCTTCCCCTCTCACAAGAGTCAACTAAGAGGGGGATTGCCCCCATTTTCAAAATGAAATTCACGCCCTGAATAAATATCTAAAAATCCTGATTGGAGTATCACTATAAATAGTTATAAATGATAAAAAGAAGGCTTTAAAAGATCGGTATCGGTGGTCTGTATCGGCAGATACTGCTTTCTGTGATCGGCGATCGGTGATAGGCCTCAAAAATCCTGATCGGAGCACCCCTACTGATTACAACGTGCACGTTAACTTTCCTCATGAAATGTGTCTGTGGGTCTGACAATAGCCTCCACGATGTCATCGCTCGTGGCCAGTGCACTCTTAAGCAGTTACAGTGGGTACGGAAAGTATTCAGACCCCCTTAAATTTTTCACTCTTTGTTATATTGCAGCCATTTGCTAAAATCATTTAAGTTAATTTTTTTTCCTCATTAATGTACACACAGCACCCCATATTGACAGAAAAACACAGAATTGTTGACATTTTTGCAGATTTATTAAAAAAGTTAAAAAAGAATATCACATGGTCCTAAGTATTCAGACCCTTTGCTGTGACACTCATATATTTAACTCAGGTAACTCAGGTGCCTTCTGATCATCCTTGAGATCGTTCTACACCTTCATTTGAGTCCAGCGGTGTTTGATTATACTGATTGGACTTGATCAGGAAAGCCACACACCTGTCTATATAAGACCTTACAACTCACAGTGCATGTCAGAGCAAATGAGAACCATGAGGTCAAAGGAACTGCCTGAAGAGCTCAGAGACAGAATTGTGGCAAGGCACAGATCTGGCCAAGGTTACAAAAAAATTTCTGCTGCACTTAAGGTTCCTAAGAGCACAGTGGCCTCCATAATCCTTAAATGGAAGACATTTGGGACGACCAGAACCCTTCCTAGAGCTGGCCATCCGGCCAAACTGAGCTATCGGGGGAGAAGACCCTTGGTGAGAGAGGTAAAGAAGAACACAAAGATCACTGTGGCTGAGCTCCAGAGATGCAGTCGGGAGATGGGAGAAAGTTGTAGAAAGTCAACCATCACTGCAGCCCTCCACCAGTCGGGGCTTTATGGCAGAGTGGCCCGACGGAAGCCTCTCCTCAGTGCAAGACACATGAAAGCCCGCATGGAGTTTGCTAAAAAAACACCTGAAGGACTCCAAGATGGTGAGAAATAAGATCCTCTGGTCTGATGAGACCAAGATAGAACTTTTTGGCCTTAATTCTAAGAGGTATGTGTGGAGAAAACCAGGCACTGCTCATCACCTGTCCAATACAGTCCCAACAGTGAAGCATGGTGGTGGCAGCATCATGCTGTGGGGGTGTTTTTCAGCTGCAGGGACAGGACGACTGGTTGCAATCGAGGGAAAGATGAATGCGGCCAAGTACAGGGATATCCTGGACGAAAACCTTCTCCAGAGTGCTCAGGACCTCAGACTGGGCCGAAGGTTTACCTTCCAACAAGACAATGACCCTAAGCACACAGCTAAAATAACGAAGGAATGGCTTCACAACAACTCTGTGACTGTTCTTGAATGGCCCAGCCAGAGCCCTGACTTAAACCCAATTGAGCATCTCTGGAGAGACCTAAAAATGGCTGTCCACCAACGTTTACCATCCAACCTGACAGAACTGGAGAGGATCTGCAAGGAGGAATGGCAGAGGATCCCCAAATCCAGGTGTGAAAAACTTGTTGCATCTTTCCCAAAAAGACTCATGGCTGTATTAGATCAAAAGGATGCTTCTACTAAATACTGAGCAAAGGGTCTGAATACTTAGGACCATATGATATTTCAGTTTTTCTTTTTTAATAAATCTGCAAAAATGTCAACAATTCTGTGTTTTTCTGTCAATATGGGATGCTGTGTGTACATTAATGAGGAAAAAAAATTAACTTAAATGATTTTAGCAAATGGCTGCAATATAACAAAGAGTGAAAAATGTAAGGGGGTCTGAATACTTTCCGTACCCACTGTATATATAATAAAA
>NW_015651834.1:2918-6112 GCF_001515625.1 Sinocyclocheilus rhinocerous
TTCGGCCCGAATCAGTTTTCTAAAGTGTTTTTGAAAAATCACATACCCTGCCTTTAATGCTTCATTTATAGAGCTATAATATAGATCGCACTTTCTCTTTCCGTTTGCTCGTTTTTTAAACACCGAACTTTAAACTCATCTATGCCTTATTGTTCATTCTTGAAGTAAACTTGTGTCCGTTTGGTGATTAAATAAACTGTTTTAGACCGCAGCTCGAGTTGAACGCGATGCGTCCGGAGTGTGTGTGATACCGATGAGTTCTCCTAGACTCAGTGCTGCGCTTTTATTTTGATTAGATAATCATCAGGTGTTCAAGAATAGAAGCAGTTAAAGTGTGACAGTATACATACAACATCCATATGTATATAATTTTAATGCTATGGCCTTTGTGTATATATTTAAAGATTTGCATCTTTAAGCATGCCACTTGAAATGGTAACACTTTAAAATAAGAGTCCATTTGTAACATTAAGATTAATGAAAGCTGTGTAAGTATTGTTCCTTTTTAGAGTGTGTTAATGTCAACATTTACTATTACTATTATTATTATTATTATTACTACTACTAGTATGGTTCAGTACTGTTTTTTTAATAAAGCACTATTTTAGTTTTTGTTCAGTATCTATTTTAAAAACTATTGGTTAGTTAATCGGTATCGGCCAGTGTGGTCCATCCTAGCTATCGGTATCGGCAAAATCCACTATCGGTCGACCTCTAGTTATAACCAAGATTTGTGAGATTTGCGATGAACTGAGATGTCTTTTAGAGATTATAAATGCAGCGCTCATTGCTGGCATTCTGCAATGCCAATCACCTGTGCCATGACAGGTTGTCTGGTGTGCCGTGGAAAATGATTAAAAACTTTCTATTTTAATTATATTTCGTTATTATTATTTTAAATCAGTGCTATTGGTCATCGTTATGTCTGTTTGTGGGTTTTACAAATATTTAACCAATGAAAAGCATTCAAAAGAACTTGTGACTATACCTCTAAACGCCATTGGATACTCAAATTGTCAGTCAAAACTCATAACTCTACCCGCCTCCATTCAGAATGAAACGCGCAGTTTGAAGACAGACTACTTTTTCGCAATGCAAGAACTGATGTTTGATTAAGTACAGCATTTTCTTTACTCAAGTAACACTGTCTATAAAGGCTAATGTTTTGTAATGTAGAGCGGAGAAGAGTCTTAGCATTTGCCGTCTAGTTGTAGCCAATACACTTTTGTATGTTTTAAATATCCAGTGCATACCAGTTCATCTTTTATATCATGATAATTTGGCCAGATGTATTGAACAACAAGAAAAACTGAACGCCCATATAGCTACTAGGGCTGTCCTCGACTAAGGATTTTTCTGGTCGACTAGTAGTCGTTCATTTTAAGCATTAGTCGACTAATCGCACGTTTATTAATAAAACTATTTAAATCATTATTATGAGCCTTTAATTGCCATATACGCTCAAGCGCACGAATAAAGCTTGCCACAGCGCACCGGCAGAATTAATGGTTATGAATGTGTCAGTGAAAAACAGTAAGGAGACTGCATTATCATTTTAATAATTTAATAAACTAGTGCTTTCTTTGTTTTCGGTTTAAGAGATGAAGTTGGCGACACAACTGACTCGTCATCTCCACAGTATGATGCGCCTGTATTCATGTTTCATACAGATAACATAATCTGAGAATGTGTTTTCCATTTGAATTGTTTAATTTGAAAGTAGACATTTCACTATCTATAGATATATTTTTCATGTCCGTAAGGTAAAGATATAGGCTACACGGTGTTTCGCGCTCACTTGCACTTGCTCACAAGCAGCGCTTCTGAGAAATGAGAAAAACAGAATCAAATAATAAAAAAGAATAAAATAAATAGGTGTACACTAAATATATATCAAATAAATAATTAACTAATTAAGATGACAAAATTAAAACACACACTGAATCCTTCTATGTGCGTTTAAGAACGGCAGTCATTTTCCCGTCAGACATAAAAATATTTACAGGCCTATCTCAGTGTACGTGTCTTTTTCTTATTTTTGTATTTATTTTTTTAAGTAATATGTCGACATGCTGTAGGCCTATGGATAGACTGGAGTGCTGCCTGCGAACTGTTAGAACCGCGACAAAAACACCATCACAAAAACCACAATTTGTGGTTCGGGACTTTTCATCCACTGGTCATATGTTTCTTCACAGCGTGTTTGCAGCAGCGTTTAGCAATATAGCCAATCACAGACATATTGATTTCATGAACGCAATCCACTCACCCCACCCAAAATGCAGCTGTTCAGTGAAGTTCTGCTGAGTTATACACGTTCGCGAATTCTCTCATAAAACAAAGAAAGTGTAGACATGATGTAAATAAGAGATTAATTGTTCAGTGTAAAGCTTCTTTGATTATTTTTAATTAACTTTGTGAGATCGCGATAATCTACAGTAAGATGAGTGACAGATTTACAGTGATTATGAGGGAAGTGCCCATTGCGCACTATAATCCATTCAGAATTTAGCCTACATACAATAACTCACGGATTCACTCTCTGATTACCATTTATTCAATATTGCCACTTGCCATTGTGTTACGTATACTACATCAGTTAACTAAGTAAAGGTGAAGCAGGTGCTTGCTCAGCGAAATATGTCTGTGTGCACGCTGCACATGTCGACACGTGCCCGCGAGTAAACATACTCTATGTATAGCATTATTTTTTCTTTTACCATGCAGCAAACTTAAAAATATTTGTGAAAAAAGAACATTTCAACAGTTTAACTGATAGTATTAATCGGTTAAAATTCTTACTTTCGGTTAACAGTTAAACGGTCAATATGAGCATCCCTTGATTTAAAGCGTTTAGGCTATATAATAGTGTTGTCAAAAGACCCGGTACTTCGGTACCAAGTCGGTACTAAAAAAAAAAGAAAACGTTACAGTACCAGGCTTTTTTTAAGTATCGGTGTTACCGAGTACCCGGTCAACCCGGTTCTTGATGCGCTATCCGAAAGGTACGCAGATGCGTTCTCTTCATAAAAGCACTGAGACATGGCGACCTCAAAATGAGGAAACACATCAAACTAACAAAACACTTTAAAGACAGACACCCGGATTAAATGAAAGAGTTCAAGCAGGTAAGTTTCATTTTAATTTTTAATATTTAGATTGTTTCCCATACATTGATTTATTTGTGGCGGACC
>NW_015651834.1:6510-6861 GCF_001515625.1 Sinocyclocheilus rhinocerous
CGTTCTCTTCATAAAAGCACTGAGACATGGCGACCTCAAAATGAGGAAACACATCAAACTAACAAAACACTTTAAAGACAGACACCCGGATTAAATGAAAGAGTTCAAGCAGGTAAGTTTCATTTTAATTTTATTTTAAGTTTCATTTTAATGGTGCCCGCCACAATATCAAAACTCACTGCCACAAATAGATTTTCCAAAAGGCTTTGGCTTTGTTGAATAAACATGAGCACTGCACGTGTCAAAGTCGAAACCCGGTTGCGGGTGTTTTTAGATCTCTGTATTTCTGAAGGAAACCGACTGTCCTCAGAAAATTATGGATGTCATTTTCATTTCATCTTGCCTGTAATG
>NW_015651835.1:0-539 GCF_001515625.1 Sinocyclocheilus rhinocerous
GGACCAAAAAAGAAAACGATACATTTGGTCCTGGTCCACTGAGCGCTCATACTGGCAGCGAACAGCGAACCTTTTGACAGCGAACCTAAAGATACCGAACCTAAAGGCATAGTGATACGTTCACATCCTGATTGGTCGGGTTGAATGATGTATATTTCGCAACGGAACTCACCAAACACCCCAAACAATAGGTGTGTTCGACTTAAAGCAGGGCTGCGCAGACCAAACTGTATGACATCAAAGTACCCATTCACCGATTGGTCTGCTCAGCGCCGCTTTAAGTTGAACACACCTAATGCCGTCTGCTGGACTAAGCACGCTCAATGCTGCTTGTACTTATGATTTTATTTTCAGCACCTGCGAACTCACGAAGAGCTCATAAAAGGCACTTTACCTCCTCGTTGCTCCACGTTTGCCATCTGCTCATTTTGTTTCATATACACCGTTCGTTCCGCGTTGTCAAATCATGTCACATAGCATCACATCTTGTCATCACTTCCTGTTTTTGGTTCGTTTAGAAGTATTTGGTCCATGTTGCA
>NW_015651836.1:0-964 GCF_001515625.1 Sinocyclocheilus rhinocerous
GAGGAAAATATCAATATGTCATCCAGGTAGACATATGAACTGATCAACCATGTCTCTCAGCACGTCATTCACGAGTGCTTGGAAAACCGCGGGGGAGTTGGATAACCCGAAGGGCATAACAAGATATTCAAAGTGCCCCCTGGGGGTATTAAACGCGGTTTTCCACTCATCCCCCTCCCTTATGCGGACCAAATGATATGCATTACGCAAATCCCCTTATGCGGACCAAATGATAAGCGTTACGCAAATCCAATTTGGTGAAGATGGATGCTCCCTGCAACCGCTCGAAGGCTGAAGACATCAATGGCAAAGGATAAGTATTCTTTACCGTGATGTTGTTCAACCCTCGGTAGTCAATGCACGGTCGCAGGGAACCGTCCTTCTTGGCCACGAAAAATAATCCTGCCCCAGCGGGAGAAGAGGAGGGCCAGATGAGCCCGGCTGCTAGAGAATCAGAAATATATTTCATCATGACCTCCCTTTCTGGAACAGAAAGCGAATATAACTTGCCCTTAGGCGGAGACGTACCTGGCACTAGATCTATGGCACAGTCATAGGGACGATGCGGAGGAAGAGAAGCAGACCGGGACTTACTGAACACTTCCTTCAGGTCAAGGTACTCCTCGGGCACGTTAGACAGATTCACCGGCTCATTCTGCAACAAAGAAGAAGACACAGACGAACAAGCAGACATCAGACAAGAAGCATAACAAGGTTCACTCCACGCCGATATGGAGTTACGACCCCAATCTACCCTGGGACCATGCTTAACCAGCCAGGGATGACCAAGGACAATAGGTACCTGTGGGGACTCTGTGAGCAGAAAGGTGATCTCCTCAGAATGATTGCCTGAGGTTATGAGGGTGATAGATCCCGTAGTGTGTGTGATACTGGGAAGGTTATGTCCATTAAGTGCGTTGACAGAGATCTTGTGGCAGAGAGGAACTATGGGGATTTGAAGGTG
>NW_015651836.1:1335-1875 GCF_001515625.1 Sinocyclocheilus rhinocerous
GGCGGTGGGAGTGGCGCAGTGGGTAAGCTCAGCTGTTGTAGTTGGGTGGTGAGCTCGGACACCTGCGCTACCAAGGCTTGCACCGCCCGTCCCGTAGCTAGCATCTGCTCCTCCTGACGATCCATGCGTGTATTGTTGTGTGATAAAAAGTTCTGCAGATCCGTAGCATTCGCTGAATCCATAATGTGGTCAGATCGTTCTGTCAGGGAGAAAGAATGAGGATTCAGTAGCGAATGTTCAAAACAACGTTTATTTGGGAATGCCCAACAAGGAAGATGACGAGAGTCAGATAGGTGAAGGGTTGAGGTAACTCCGGGTAGCGCAGGGACACCAACGGGCAGCCGACGGTCGAGGTATCGTGCAGCGAAGTCCTCGGCAAGGAGAAAAGGAAACTCCAGGAACTGGTCAGGAACAGAGAGACACGAACTGAACACGGAGACACCATAAAACGATCTGACAACACAGGACAGAAAACACAGACATTAAATAGGCCAGCTGATAAGCCACAGCTGGCGCTAATCAGCTGATGGCGCTGATCAC
>NW_015651836.1:1965-3335 GCF_001515625.1 Sinocyclocheilus rhinocerous
AATGAGTCAGCCCATGAACCGTGACATTAACAACACTTCTACAGCATTTATTAATCTTACTTAATCTTAATTCCAACATTTACTAATGCATATTAAAATCAAAAGTTGTGCTTGTTAACATTAGTTAAAGCACTGTGAATTAACATGAACTAACAATGAACAACTGTATTTTCATTAACTAACATGAACAAAGATGAATAAATACTGTAATAAATGTATTGTTCATTGTTTGTTCATGTTAGTTAATACATTAACTATGGAACCTTATTGTAAAGTGTTACTGACATTTTTGTTTGCAAGCTTCAATCACATTTTAATGGAATAATTGATTTCTGTACGGCATATGGCCAATTAGTCTCTTTTGCATTTAAGCAACATAATGGAGCCAAACATAATGGGCAGAGATCATGCTAACTGTGAATGAGCAGAAACACATGCCCTATTTACAAATGATTGTAATTCGTTAACATACATGTTTTGTTATCAAATCTCTTTATGGCGTGTGAACCATAAGGAGGGTTTTCGGGAAGGTCCATTTTTCACACAAATTACTCCAATTTTACATAACTCATATATTTTTGAACATTTTGTGAATGAGGCCTTTTGCACATGCATACATATTTACATTCATTGAAATACCTGGATTTACTTCAAGATCATTCATGCTTGAAAAGTCTCACCTAGTCAAAGGACTGATTAACTTGCCTCCTCCTCATCCATACAGGCTGTCAGGTTCTCCAATGCATCTGTACACTTCAATCAGAAGATCCTGAGACAGGAAAATTAGACCATGTACTTAGTCTTACTAAATCTCTCAGTATTTCATTGAAGTAGAGTGTGTGAGAGGTGCAGAGTGGAAGTGTATCAGGGAGTGTAACTCCAGTGAAGAGCAGAAAAAATGGAACAATAATTATTTTTGAGAAGTCTTTGCAATATGCTTTGAGCAAAAAAAGAGAAGTGGCTGTCACTCCATTCTACTTAAATGCTCCGATACCAATCACCCACCTGGAGACTGATGCCAGAGTCTTCTAAACTCTTTTCATTCACACTGATGATGGACAGTGTCTGGCTACTACTCTCCTCAAACGTGATCTGTCTCGACACTCGAGACTGTGACCTGAGACAAACACATGCAATTGGTCACCACACAACTCTGTAAAACAACTAATGAATCTAGAGTATAGTACACTCTGATTATGATTACAGTATGCATGAGGTAGATGACACATTACATATAGCCTAACAGTATGCAGGGCGTCGCTGGCAATACCTTCGGCTCTGCTCCATATTGGATCTGATCTTGTCCACATAGATCTCAGAGTACAGGAGAGCAGTGAAATGGGCGGAACACATCTGGGCGGCTCCAGCCA
>NW_015651837.1:0-585 GCF_001515625.1 Sinocyclocheilus rhinocerous
AAAAAGCCTAGTTGTCCACGTAAAATGCACGAGAAGACAGGATAATGCAGAGATACTCAATGGAGAATCGGTTCAACACTGCATCTGGAATTGCTTTCCAGTTCAGTGCTGAACAGAGTAAGGATCTGTCTCAGCACGTTTAAGAGAAGTCGGACTGAAAGCGCACTCTGCAGTGACCAAGCCTCTCATCAGTAGAACAAATCAAAAGGCTAAGCTCACCTTTGCTGAGGAGCATGCTGTGTGGGCAGAGGAGAACTGGTCCAAAGTTCACTTTAGTTATGAGAGCAAGTTTAATTTATTTGGGTCAGAATGGAATCCTTATGTTCGGCATCAAACTGAGGAAAGACTGAAGCCCAAGTGCATAAAGAAGTCAGTGAAAGGTGGAGGAGGAAGTGTCATGGTTTGGGGAATGTTCTGTGCAGCAGGAGTTGGGTCTCTTATACAGATAAATTTTCTGCAGAAGGAGTTGGGCCGCTAATACAGCTACATGGCAGGGTGAATGCAAATGTTTATCAGAACCTCCTTCAGCAACATGCAGCACCTTCCCTGCAAGCATCTCCCAATCAGCCTGCAGTTTTCATGCAA
>NW_015651838.1:0-1686 GCF_001515625.1 Sinocyclocheilus rhinocerous
GAATACGCGCCCTCTAGAGGCGAAAATTACATATTGTGCCTTTAAGTAGTTTAGTTTTAAAATTAAAGTTTAATACTGTGCCACCAAAATGTCATGTTTTAGCACTTCCCTTTTCAAACGTATTTTAAATTTTAATTATTATGCTGCAGCTAAATAAGAGTCATTGGGCAAAAAATTTGGTAAATTGTGTAAGATTGCACATCAACATCTTTGTGGAGATGGAGACTAAAGCAATTTTTTTTTTAAATCAATAAAATACAATTTTATATACTGTATGTTCCTGTGGCTCAGTGGTAGAGCATTGCGTTAGTGGCGCAAAGGTCATGGGTTCAATTCCCAGGGAACACACATACTGATAAATAATGTATAGCCCGAATGCACTGTCACTTTGATTGCGTTAGGCAAAGGTCATGGGTTCAATTCCCAGGGAACACACATACTGATAAATAATGTATAGCCTGAATGCACTGTCACTTTGGATAAAAGCGTCTGCTAAATGCATAAATTTAATTTTAATTTAATTTAATTTAAGGCAGGAAGGGACAATGCCTGTCTGTACAGAACCATTAATAATAGAAAGTAAGCTAGGCAAAACAGAGGGCAGAACATCCTTCAGCAGCTTTGTAGGAACAACATCACAAGAGCAAGTAGTTGATTTCATATTTAAAATAATGTCTGACAACTCAGAAAGTGAGATAGCTTGAAAGTTTGAAAACACAGAGGAGCTAGTGTTTTCATATTGAAAATTCTGGGATAAATTACAAGAAATCTGCACCCTGATAGAAGCAATCTTGTTAATGAAGAAGTTACAAAACTTCTCACATAACTCCAAGCTAGGATCTGGGCCAGTTGGTCTAGATGGGTTTAACACAGAATTTAGCGTAGAAAACGAAATCTTTGGACAATGAGAATTTTTTTAAATTAAAACCAACACCAGCTGACTCTGCAATGCGTGTGTGTTTAGTAACATGATTACTGACTGGATGACTAGATGTAAGATAGATGACTAGTACATGCAACTTCATCAAACTGCTCCCAAACCAGCCTAAATTTTGTCCACCTGCAAAGTCAAATTCAAAAAAGATTGGTTGCAACTATCTGTTTGTCTGACCTGTGAAAGATAGGGAGAGTGTTTGAAAACATATTTTTGCAGTTCTGTTTATGTAACAATAAAAGTGTTGTTTTTGTGTCCATTTCTTATTTTCTTATTTACTGCCGAGGTTCTCCTTCCAAACCTGAAAGAAATTACGATGCAATCGAAATATGAGTCGGAAGCCAAATTGCATCCTTGCAAAGTATTTCACAAATGAAATGTGCTAGATATCTGCCAGTGAAATAGAGACATTATTGTTTTGAGACCCGCTGAGCTCAGTAAGCTGCAGGAGCTGGGAATATGCACCACAGATGAGTTTTAACCCAAAAATAACCTGGCTTTGACTGCGGTGGGGGAAGATGCTGACGTCTCCAGCCGGGCCCAGATGAGGCAGTAACTCAGCATGTCCTCCCCTGCTACTGTTTTATTTAGCACCAATTCCTTCCAGACTTCCCTCGCCTGTTGCTTTGACACTATGTTTTGGTTCATTGTCTTGCTGCATGATGAAGGATCTCACAATCAGTTTGGTTGCATCTTTCTGTAAATTAGCAGACAAAATGTTTCTGTAGACTTCTGAGTTCATTTTGCTGCTG
>NW_015651839.1:0-280 GCF_001515625.1 Sinocyclocheilus rhinocerous
GGCCCTCAACAATCTCCTGGAACAATCAGAAGCTTCCAGAGTGCCGTTCATAATTCATCTTGTGTTCAGGAGAGTTATTTTTGTAGGATTGTCATAACAAAATGGGCCTAAGAGTGAATTGTTCATTTGATTGTAATGCTCTCTTGGCGGGCCTTCCCACATGTACTATCAAGCCTCTGAAACTGATCCAGAATGCAGCAGCGAGAGTGGTCTTCAATGAGCCAAAAAAGCTCACGTTACTCCTCTCCTCATCAGGTTACACTGGCTACCAGTAGCCGCT
>NW_015651839.1:442-606 GCF_001515625.1 Sinocyclocheilus rhinocerous
CTCACGGACCTTTTCCTGGACTGTGCCCAGCTGGCTGGTGGAATTCCCGATCTCAATCCGTGCAGCTGAGTCTTTAGCCATTTTCAAAAAAACGTCTAAAGACTCATCTTTTTCGCCAGGCACCTGACCAACTAATACTAGCACTTACCTATTCTATTCTGTTC
>NW_015651840.1:0-487 GCF_001515625.1 Sinocyclocheilus rhinocerous
CAGTTGGAAGTATGTGGCAAGACGTATGGAATAAAGAGTCAAAAGTGAGACACTTATTTAGCATTCAACAGAAGTGGGGATTGAAAGAAAGGTATATGGAAACAGAAGAGAAGATACTGTTATAACCAGGATCCGTATAGGACACTCTAACCTTAATTATTCATTGTATGTAATAGGAAAAAGTGAGTCAGATAGCTGCAGTTACTGTGGAATAACAGAAACAGTTGAACATGTGCTTTTACATTGTGAGGCATATAATAGACAAAGAAAGCAACTTGTTGAAAAACTAAGAGATATGGAAATCAATGACATTTCAGTTATGAATATATTTCAGAATGCACAGAAACATCTAAGGGTTTATGATTTTCTTCTAAAATATCTGAGAGATACAGATTTGATTAGTCTGATTTGATTAGAATTTAGTTTTTTTTTTGTTTTTTACATTTTTTTTTATTAGTAGTATATGATATATTCGTTCATCGAGGCC
>NW_015651841.1:0-2012 GCF_001515625.1 Sinocyclocheilus rhinocerous
TTGAAATTGACCTGATCTCCTTGAATCTTTAAAACCCCATTTTACAGAGGCTGATATTGCAGCAGCACGTATTCATTTTAGCTTGCGCTTCACTGTCCGCTCCTCCTGATGCACCAGTTCAGTGCATTTTCTAGCAGAGATCATTGTGAGATCGCAGGTCGGAAGGATGACAGATCGAGTGTATTTCTCGTTGTTTGCTGTTTTATCGTGTCTGTTCGGATACTTGAGCATAACTCACGCTATTCTAAGACGAACCACAGGTGAGAAGATCTGTTGACTTCATTACACAGCCTGAAGAAATGCAGAAATAAATTACTCTGTCTTTGAAAGTAATTAACACCGTTTAGGAATGAATAGTAGGTTTTAAAACACTTTTGATTTGAAGCAGACAAATATGTAAAATTTGTATTTAGGTTTGAGACTCATTGCGAAACCCCTGATTTACAAATACTAAAACTAAGCTCCCTGGCCTCCCCTAATGATCCACTTGTATCCTCTAGTGGACTGTTTATGTCCGGCGAGGCTGACGGTTGTGCCGTCCCATCGAGGACGTTCTTCTGATAAAGACTGCACTGGAGGACTCAAATGCTGTCGATTTGACTGGGCCTGTTTGCGTGCCGCCTGTTTTCAGTGAGTTTCAGTTAAGCTAAGGGTCCAAAAAAAAAGCGCACGCACACGAGTAACTCATTGAATTCAATGCAAGTTTTAAGCAGAGACTTTGCCTATTGTTGTTCTCGTCTAAAATAGGTTTGAATCCATCCCTTTGGATAGTTAAGCACAGGGTGGCTTTACAAAATAAAGAGGAATAATACTTAGAATATAATTAACTCCGTCGGTAAAACTTGCTATTCATGCTTTGAGTGTTTCGTGCTGTAGATTGAAGTGGCATACTGTCCATATGCACAAACTAAAGCTGACTATCTGTGTCCACGCAGTGAAGCCGGGTCAGTGTCCCATACCGGAGATGATTCCGCTGTGTGCTGAAAGCTGTTTCCATGATGGGCAGTGTCCTGCCACACAGAAATGTTGCCCAACCACCGGTGGTTTTGTACGCAGTGAACCACGTGGTCAGGGAAGAGGTCGGGCAAGTTGCCAGGGAAGCGGCCAGGGCCAGGGAAGCGGACAGGGAAGCGGTCAGGGCCAGGGAAGCGGTCAGGAAAGCGGCAAGGGAAGTGGCCGGGGTCAGGAAAGCGGCCAGGAAAGCGGCCAGGAAAGCGGTCAGGGCCAGGGAAGCGGTCAGGAAAGCAGCCAGGGTCAGGGAAGGGAAGCGGTCAGGGAAGCGGCCAGGGCCAGGGCAGCGGCCAGGGAAGCGGTCAGGGTAGTGGCCAGGGAAGCGGTTATGGCCAGGGAAGCGGTAGAGGTCAGGCAAGTTGCCAGGGCAGCGGCCAGGGCCAGGGAAGCGGCCAGGGCCAAGGTGAGGGCAGCGGCCAGGGCCAGGGAAGCGGCCACGGTCAGGGAAGCGGCCAGGGAAGCGGCCAAGGCCACGGTCAGGGAAGCAGCCACGGTCAGGGAAGCGGCCACGGTCAGGGAAGCGGTCCAGGCCAAGGTGAGGCAAGCGGCCAGGAAAGCGGTCAGGCAAGCGGCCAGGGCCAGGGAAGCGGTCAGGGTAGCGGCCAGGGCCAGGGGAGCGGCCAGGGGAGCGGCCAGGGAAGCGGCCAGGGCCAGGGAAGCGGCGAGGGAAGCATTCAAGGCCAAAGTGAGGGAAGCGGTCAGGGAAGCAGTCAAGGTCAGGGAAGTGGCCAGGTGAGCGGTCAGGGAAGCGGCCAGGGCCAGGGGAGCGGCCAGGGGAGCGGTCAGGGAAGCGGCCAGGGCCAGGGGAGCGGTTTTGGTCAGGGAAGCGGTCACGGTCAGGGGAGCGGCAAGGGCTAGGGGAGCGGCCAGGGCCAGGGAAGCGGCCATGGAAGCGGCCAGGGAAGTGGCTATGGTCAGGGAAGTGGTCACAGCCATGGCCAGGGAAGCGGTCAGGGAAGCGGCCAGGGAAGCGGCTATGGTCAGGGAAGTGGTCACGGCCA
>NW_015651841.1:2048-2309 GCF_001515625.1 Sinocyclocheilus rhinocerous
CTCAAGTCATCCTAGGTGTATATGACTTTCTTCTTTCAGACGAATCCAGTTGGAGTTGTATTAAAAATTGTCTTTGGTCTTTGAAGCTGTTTAATGTCACTCAGTGGGTGTTGTAGTGCATCAGTCCAAAATAAGTGAAATAAAAAGCGCCCGTCCATTAAGTGTCTCACACGGCTCCGGTGGGGGGGGGGGAATCGATGTGTTTTTGGAAGAAAAATATCCATGTTCAAAACGTAATCACTGTAGCTTGTTCCATCAGTT
>NW_015651842.1:0-575 GCF_001515625.1 Sinocyclocheilus rhinocerous
TCGTTAATGTTTGCATCTACAGGGCCTCCAGGAATCCCAGCGCTCACCACGGCCAAAGTCACGACCAAAATCGACACAATCATTTTACAATACATGCTTGAATGGGATTAATTGACTCGCCCTGTCTTGATTCTTCCTTGCTCCTTGTTATAGCGACAAGCAAACTGCAAACAATTCTGTTCACTGAGATTATATATATACCTTCGTGTAGGGGCGTTCTGTTCACTGAGATTATATATATACCTTCGTGTGGGGCGGGGCGTTGTACCTCTACCAATCAGATTCAGGGAGAGGCAATGGGTTTGGAAAAATTAATTGTTTTGTCTTTTTTAATTTAATTACAGCCTGTGTAAGGCGTGCACTGTATTGGAACATTCTTTTTAGTCTTCCTCTTTGCCCATTGCAATTAACTGACATTATTTTGCAGATAATTTTAGTCTTATATGTGACCCTGCACCACAAAACCAGTCATAAGGGTCATATGACTTGTATATAATCTAAAAGCGGAATAAATAAACTTTCCATTGATATATGGTTTGTTAGGATAGGACAATATTTAGCCGAGATACAACTAT
>NW_015651843.1:0-273 GCF_001515625.1 Sinocyclocheilus rhinocerous
TGAATCCTGGTAGTGGGAGACAAAGAGGAATTGGAGGGGAAAATATAAACGAAGGGGATAAGGTAAAATTGCATTTGTTCCTGTTGAAATACAAAGCACTATAGTTGACCATGTTCTTCTGCATGGACTGACCATGAGGGAAGTTGGCCTACAGGCTCATCTAAAAGGTTTCAATGCTACTTACACAATACACTTACAATATAATTACAGTACATAGCAGCAGTACTTCAGATGAGAGAACTTTCATTATTCTATGTACAGTAAATACTGTAG
>NW_015651843.1:442-550 GCF_001515625.1 Sinocyclocheilus rhinocerous
TAAGAACCTGCAATAACAAATTAGGATACTACCAATACTGTAAAGCAATTTGGCTGAGGCTGCTGAATGAATGAATGAATGAATGAATTTATTTATTTATTTATTTAT
>NW_015651844.1:0-500 GCF_001515625.1 Sinocyclocheilus rhinocerous
GTGCCCTAAAATCACATTTGAGAAGGACACATTCAACTGACAAATCAACAGCAGAAGTACTTTTTTAAACCGTGAACTATGCACTTCTTGTTTCTCCACTGAGAAGGATTACTTCCAACATCTTGGAGTTCATCTTAAGAAAAATGAAACCGTGCACTGTGTCTTTAAAGACTGCGATTTTTACACAAATGTGTATGGAACATTTTCATCACACAGATCCCGACAGCACACAGCACATTCTTTAAGTGACTTTCGGGCACAAATTGTACTTAAGTATATAGATCAGTCAAATATTACAGATGATATTGTTGAAGCACATTGTTCAGATGCATATAAGTGTCCGGGAACAGATGACTGTTCAGGAGAGTATGAAACGGAAGAATTGAAAGAGGATGAAATTGAACTGAAATAGGCCACCTTCTGTTAAAATTAGAGAGCATTTACAATGTGCCAAGCAAGTGCATTAATGAAGTTGTAGCAGAGCTCCAGTTTATATCCTC
>NW_015651845.1:0-1239 GCF_001515625.1 Sinocyclocheilus rhinocerous
ATGCTAGTAACTTGCTAATCATGCTAGCAACATGCTAGTCATTTGTTAAACATGTTAGCGACATGCAAGTCACTTGCTAATCATGCTAATGACTTGCAATTCATGCTAGCAGCATGCTAGTCACTTGCTAATCATGCTGGAAACATGCTAGTGACATGCTAGTAACTTGCTAATCATGCTAATGACATGTTAGTCACTTGTTAGACATGCTAGCAACATGGTAGTCACTTGCTAATCATGCTGGAAACATGCTAGTGACATGCTAGTCACTTGTTAAGCATGCTAATGGAATGCTAGTAACTTGCTAATCATACTACCGACGTGCTAGTCACTTGCTAATCATGCTAGCAACATGCTAGTCACTTGCTAATCATGCCAGCAACATGCTAGTCACTTGCTAATCATGGTAGCAACATGCTAGTCACTTCTTAATCATGATAACAACATGATATTATCATGCTAGTCACTTGCTAATCATGCTAGCAACATGATAGTGGCATGCTAGTCACTTGCTAATCGTGCTAGAAACATGCTAACGACATGCTAGTAACTTGCTAATCATGTTAACGACATGCTAGTCACTTGCTAATCATGCTAGCAACATGATAGTCACTTGATAATCATGCTAGAAACATGCTAGAGACATTTTAGTAACATGCTAATTATGCTAGCGACATGCCAGTCACTTACTAATCATGCTAGTAACCTGCTAATCATATCTATCTATCTATCTATCTATCTATCATAGCAACATGCTAATCATGCTAGAAATCTATCTATCCTAGCGACATGTTAATCATGTTAGAAACGTACAAACAACATGCTAGTAGCATGCTAATCATGCTAGCAACATGCTAGTCATGTTAGAAACATGCTAGCGAAATGCTAGTAACTTGCTAATCATGCTAGCAACATGCTAGTCACTTGATAATCATGTTAAAAACATGCTAGCAAAATGCTAATCATGCTACAAACATGCTAGCGACATGCTAGTCACTTGCTAATCATGCTAACAACATGCTAATCATGATAGCGACATGCTAGTCACTTGCAAATAATGCTAGCAATATGGTAGTCACTTGGTAATCATGCTAGCAAACATGTTAGCAGCATGCTAATCATGTTAGAAACATGCTAGCAACATGCTAGTAACTTGTTAATCATGCTAGCGACATGCTAGTCACTGGTTCATCGTGCTAGAAATATGCTAGCGACATGCTAGTAACTTGCTAATCATGC
>NW_015651846.1:0-1735 GCF_001515625.1 Sinocyclocheilus rhinocerous
CATGCTTACTTGAAGTGCATTGAAAATGTATTGAATTGCTTTTTAATATACATATATATATTTAATATATATATAGTATTAGTAAATGTTGCAATTAAAATTGTTAATCAATGTTTTATAAATATTGTGTATCGAACCTTTGTGCTGTATTTTTTTGTTGGCAATTTGATGTGTGTGTGTGTGTGTGTATTATGCAACACTTTCAGTTTCTGATATGTCATGTGATTTCAAATAACACTGGTATTGTTTATGTCTTTAAAAGGCAGCAGAGAACTTTCACTTGCTGTTTGGACTTCAACAGATGACAGACAGAGAGAAACATGAACACTCAGGTTTGATTTTATTTCCTAATAATATGAAATGTATTTATTTGTTTTCAATTATTCATTGTCTGAATATTTTAAATATCGGAATCAGGAAGTAGTTATTTGCCATGGTAGGAATTAAGAACTGAATTTGTCATTGAACATAAGTTACTGTACATTGAAAAGATATAGGACAACACCATACATTATAACAATGTTTCACAATACACACTTTATGCATTGTTAATGTTAGTTAATACATTAAATATAGTTAACAAATTGAACCTTATTGTAAAGTCTTACCAAGTAACCTTTATTAAAGTTCAAGTTGTAAGTCCCTCTGCAGTCTCACTGCTTTGGCAAGATAAATGAAATGATGACAAAATGATCATTGGTTGGTAAACTATCCTTTTAAAACATTCTGCTCGAATCTTTTATGGTTGCAGACTGACGAAAGTACACCACAGTAGTTCGTAAATACCATGTGATTTACTGAAGCTCTTATTTCTGCATCTAAGCAGCAAGAGTTGAAGCATTACATTACAAGCATTATTCTGCGTACATGTGCTTGCTTCTTGTTATTGTAATGTTAGTTGGAGGTTAGTGTTTTGCTCTTACCAGGGGCCTGTTCTTCGTACGTCGCTTATTACATCTGAAATAAAATGACACATCCAAGATGATATCATTCGCGCTAATCAGGATCTGGCTAATTCGGTTCTTCGAACGCACCTGTTGTTGATGATTAGTATGGCTGGATTGAGTTATCTGAGATAATTGCGTGTTCATTGGTTGGTTTAAAAGGGGCTATGTATGATACTCGAAACCACGATCAGCAATGCAGCGATTGGCTGGCAGCAAAACAAAACTACATAAATGTTATAATAGATCAATGAAATGTGCATTGCTTTTATTTTATTGTATTTTTTTTAACATTATTTCCAATTATTCATATTCACGATTCTAATATTTGTAAAGGCTTTACACTTTTATTTCAATGTATCAATTAGCAATTAATTTAATTTTATCTTTGAAACAGATTTGTTACGTGACAGCATTAGTTAAAGGGGTAATATGATGCGATTTCAATTTCAATTTCAATTTTCGATTTCAAGTTTTCCTGTTACAAGCTCTTGGTGCATAAAGAATATCTGTAAAGTTGCAAAGACTAAAGTCTCAAATCCAAAGAGATATTCTTTATAAAAGTTAAGAGTCAGCCATGCCTACCTAAAACGGCTCGTTCTAACACGCCCCCACATATCTACGTCACGATGTGGGAAGATTTGCATAACGCTGCCCAAATGTTCACGCAAAGAAAGAAGGCATAACTTTGATTCTCGCTGTGGTATTGTTGCCGCTGCCACCATGTCGTGAAGATCTGTGTGCTACGTTGTGAAAGCTAAACTACTTTGTTTGGTCTTCCAAAAGAGGAC
>NW_015651847.1:0-869 GCF_001515625.1 Sinocyclocheilus rhinocerous
CATTAAGAAATGTATAAACAATAAACTTACGTATTTTATGTATTAGGCTTAAACGATTCCTTATCCTATGGTTCCCTCTAGTGGGCAACGTTAACATCACAGCCTTCATTCCTCTGTTGAAATGGCTGATGGTTTAGAGCAGGGGTTATAAAACAAAAAATACAATTATAATAGATTAATAAATTTCTGATGCTCAGGAGGAGAACATCCAATTCTAAAATAAGGGGTTCTCAACTGATTAGTGTTGGAGCTAAACTCTGCAGGAAAGTGGACCTTGAGGACCAGAGCTGACAACCCCTGATTAGAATTTTCTAATTCTAATTCTAATTCTCCTCCTGAACATCAGAAATTCATACAGCTATACTCATTTAACCCATATTTTATTGTGGGTTACAAAAGTTTACTATGAAGACCACCCACTGCTGTAGTGCAGCAGGGGTTCCCAACCATGTTCCCATTTTATGTTTTGGAGTCTGGACATTTTGTATCTCTCGCTTATCTGACATACACCCACTTCAGGTCTTGCAGTCTCTAATGAGCTGAAGAGTTGAATCAGGTGTGTTGATGAGGGAGACATAATGTGCAGTGCTGGTGGGAAACATCCTGGATGTTATAAACATTCCCTTCGGTAAAGAAGTTAAGGCAATGATCAAAAATGAAATGATGAAGAAATGGCAGGTCAGGTGGGACATGCATAATAGTGGAAGAAAATATTACAGTGTACACAAATTTGCGCTGCATGCATAATGAAGAAAATATTACAGTGTACAGAAATTTGTGCTGGATGTGACTAGAAGGAACAGAAGGGAAGAATCCATTTAATCCCAAGTGAAGATTTGATTTGATTGTTATTTTCAAAGCAATAGCCT
>NW_015651848.1:0-1071 GCF_001515625.1 Sinocyclocheilus rhinocerous
GCTGAAAATACAGCTGCGCATCACAGAAATAAATTAGATTTTAATATATATTAAAATAGAAAAACGTTAATTTACATCATAATATTTCACAATATTAAATTTTTTCCTGTATTTTTGATCAAATAAATGCAGTCTTGATGAGCAGAAGAGACTCCTGTAAAAAACATTAAAAATCGTTCTGATCCCAAACCATGTCAACGTTGCACTAATTTGTTCCCTCATTTAAGTAAATCGTAGCAACCTAGTACTAGTTTGTTACCTTGTTTTAGTTAAACTGCGTCCACGTTGTACTAATTAGTTCCCTTGTTTTAGTAAATTGTGTCCACGCTGTATTAATAAGTTCCCTTGTATTAGTAAATCGTGTGTAAATCGTACTAATTCATTCCCTAGTTTTAGTAAATTGTGGCCATGTTTTACTAATTCAACCCTCATTTTAATAAACAGAGGTCACTTTAGAATAAGAATTCGTTCCCTCTTTTTGGGAAAATCATGGTCATGCCGTATTAATTTGTCCCCGTTTTGGTAAATTGTGGCTATATCATACTAATTGTGACCCTGCAGCACAAAAGCAGTGTTAAGTCGCTGGGGTATATTTGTAGCAATAGCCAACAATACATTGTATGGGTCAAAATGATACATTTCTCTTTTATGCCAAAAATCATTAGGATATTAAGTAAAGATCATGTTACATGAAGATATTTTGTAAATTTCCTACCGTAAATATATCAAAACTTAATGTTTGATTAGTAATATGCATCGCTAAGAACTTAATTTGGACAACTTTAAAGATGATTTTCTCAATATTTAGATTTTTTTGCACCCTCAGATTCCAGATTTTCAAATATTGTTCTATCCTAACAAACCATACATCAATGAAAGATTATTTATTCAGCTTTCAGATGATGTATAAATCTCAATTTCAAAAAACCATACATCAATGGAAAGCTAGCTTATTTAGCTTTCAGATGATGTACAAATCTCAATTTCCCTTATGGTCCAGGGTCACAATTGATTCATTATGAAGGTAAAAATCTTAAAGGCAGAGTAAGTGATTTCTGGTAGCCAATGTTG
>NW_015651849.1:0-1609 GCF_001515625.1 Sinocyclocheilus rhinocerous
CGGGTCCGGAGTCATCAAGCTCGGCATTGACATCTTCATCTGAGTCTCCAGATTTCTCTGCCGTTTGTGTATGTTGTTAAAAATGCGGAATATCATTTTATGCCACACAACAGGCAAGCATTATACCAGTCATCCACCAAAATGCAGATTCGTCACGTGACGATTCTTATGCAAACGAGATCGAGGGAGACGTTAAGTTTGTTTTGATTTATTAATTTACTTACAATAACAATTTAAAATGTATAAACTTTTACATGTATTATTAACTACATTATATGCATATTTACTTATGTTCTACGTTAGACGGCCGCAAACAACTTGCCCCGCCCTCAAACATTTGCTGTGTCCCACGCTGTGAAAGTAAATTTAATTTATTTTTTACTTCCGAAAGATGAGGCTGCAAAGAATCAGTGGTTAAAATTCACAGCAGTACAACCCCAATCTTTGTTTGTGTTTCTTCACTTTTCTAATCTCTGAGAGTTCAAAGAGGGATTCACAAAACGCTTTGTACTTTAAAGATGAGCTCAGTCCCCAGTTTATTTGGACCAGCTGACTCCACTGAATCATAACCTGTAAGTATGATAAATAATAGATGTTTATATTTTTATTGAGCGTTCAAAATACAGAACTATGGCAATGTGTGTATCGTTTCCGACACGCGCTGTATGCGGTAGACCAATCACAACAGACTGGGCCATCTGACCAATGAGAGCAGAGTAGGCTCACAGAAAGGAGGGGTTTAGAGAGACTGAATCTTAGAACTGCTTTCAATGAATCGTTTGAGAATCGTTGGAAAATGAGGTGATATTAAATGCATATTTAAAAAATGGCATAATAGGGGCACTTTAAAGGTGCTGTATGTAGGATTGACACCGAGTGGTTGAACTAGGTATTGCAATTCAAATTCAAAATATTGGAGAGGGTTTTTTTCACCCGGCCCCTCCTCCTCAGAATTGATGCACACGCAGGTTGCCAGATTGACGACACCAACAGGAACGAGCGCACTTGATGATGAACGGAATACGCTGTGTTTTCTGCCAACTGGCAACCCGGGGTGCCGAAATACAATTGGGTAAACTGGCAGTGGACGGGTTTCACAAACCAAAACAGAGACCGACATTCCGGCCCGGAACGCACATTTTCAAAGGAGAATAACTGACTGTAGCATTGTTTTTCAGATAAACAAGTATGTTAACTTAGCATTTTTCTTAAATATCTGCAAACATATTATGGTATTTTTATGCTTTAGTAGAGTCAAAAACTTGCATACAGCACCTTTAAATCCCAATGAGTCCTGTTTTGACTTATTGAATGAAAAGAACATTGTAACGCGCCTCCCACCATATAAATTGCAATAAGCCTTGATATGAAACAAAGTCCTATTTCAAGACTTATATTCTGTCCGTTTACAAAATTCAAACAGTTGTTTTGCTGCTCTTTAATGTGGCATGACAGATCGCTGTAGTGCCTCAGTACAAGCTAAGTGGCAATGCAAAGCGCGCATGACCCGATCATCTCTTCCGATTTACTACTAGCAGAGCTGGGTAGATTACTTACAAATTGTAAGCACTTGTTAAAATTACAAATGACTTGCTTCTTGCGTCAGACC
>NW_015651850.1:0-390 GCF_001515625.1 Sinocyclocheilus rhinocerous
CATTTATGATTGTGTTATTGTGGACATTTCTCATGAAAAAATGTTTAGTGTGAGTTTCTTTTAAAGAATTTACTTTTGACTTTTTTCCTTCTTAAAAATTATTTGTATATTTAAATATTTAACTGTTTAAACTTGAACTAGAGCTTTTAGTTACAAATTTTTTTTGATAATCTTTAAATGTTTTGTGATGTAATGCACATTGAATTGATTCCAGCTTCATCTTCTCTTCTGCAGGTTTGTGGGTCCTGCTGCAGATGAAGGCTGTCAGTATGTGACTGGAATTGTGGGTAAAAACCCGTTACTCCTGAGAGAGCTGAATCTGAGTGGACATGAACTAGGAGACACACGAGTGAATCAGATCGCTGCTCTACTGCAGGATAAACACTGTAC
>NW_015651850.1:441-1573 GCF_001515625.1 Sinocyclocheilus rhinocerous
GTGAGTATCTTACATCATTTCACATGTTACATGACTAGTAATGTGACAGTAGTCTATTTTAATTCTCATTTGAGTCCGACCCCACGTTATAAAGCTTGGAAGAGCCAGGACATTTTTTTTTATATAACTCTGATTATATTTCTCTGAAAGAAGAACTTCATATACATCAAAAATCATGAGCAAATCATTGGGTAATTTTAATTTTTGGGTGAACTATCCCTTTAAGTGCACAGGGGTTGGAGAAAAGAATGTGAACACATTAGAAATAGCCAGTATTTTATTCATGTGTTTACCATTGTTTGCCTTTAATACAGCTTCCAACCTTCTTAGAATAGATTCATACAACTTTTGAATAGACTTCAGTTAAGTTTAGTCTCTAACTTCTGCTGTGACTGCTGAATGTGATCATGTTTACTGACTACAAACTGAGGATTGAAGACTAATTTAAAAACATTGACCACCAACCAGTAATACCTCCCTCACAGATGAACTGAACCCCTTTAATGCTTGCTTTGATCGTATAAACACAGAAGCACATCAAAGCTGAGCCCCACACGACGACCTGCCGCTCTCTTGTTTAACCAGTGAGGTGTGCTTCTACCTGAGCAGGTGAATGCACATAAAGTGTCTGGCCCTGATGGTCTTCCTGACCGAGTGCTCAGGGTCTGCACAGAACAGCTGGCTGATGTCTTCACACACATTTTCAAGCTCTACTTGGTCCCCACCTACTTCAAAACAGTCACCATTGTACCAGTCCCAAAACACTGCAACTTTGCACTCCATAAAAATATATATACACATATATATGCATATTTATATTCATAAATGTAGTGCCATTTGCACTTCTGGTTAGATGCTAACTGAATTTCATTGGCTCTGTGTTTACTCTGCACAATGGCAAAATTAAATCGAATCTAATAATTTTTTCTTTGTATTTATTTTTTTTGTGACAACTGAACTGTTCACAACTGCTTTCAATTTAATGTTAGTATTTCATAAAATGTAAAATCTCTAATTGAAGGGCACCTATTATGCAAAATCCACTTTTACATGGTGTTTGGACATAAATATGTGTTGGCAGAGTGAGCACAACCACCCTACAATGATAAAAACCCACCCACTCCTTATTTTT
>NW_015651850.1:1900-5468 GCF_001515625.1 Sinocyclocheilus rhinocerous
TTAATGTTCAGTTATGTTGGACAGTTTCTGTAATGTTTGTGAATTTTGTGGTTATCATTATGCAGAAGAGTGGTGTTTGTGCTTAGACTGTGACACTTAGTGACTAATAACTATTCAAATATCAGCACTGACACCAGTTTTATTTATTTTTCATTATTGTGTATAATTATGAGTGCAACTGCTTGTTTAATAATAATAATAATAATTATACCTCCGTGAATAAATAAGTAAATAAATAATAATTTGTTCCCACATAAGATTTTGTTTGACAAATGTACTAAAGGTGAGCTAACCCAAACTAGTGTAAATTAATTTAATGTAAACCAGATCAATTGTGTTGACCCAACTAATCAATTTTAATTTGAATGAAATTAATTAAATTGTAAAAACTTTCTTTAGTAAAAATAAATAAGCGTAATGAATTTATTTTTTGACTGTATGGCATTTACTTATGATGTATTTATTCACACATAAACTTAACATGGATCTGATTCATTGTGTTTTCTCTTTCTGTCTTCAGTCTGTGGGGATGCAGTATTACAGAGAAACAGTGTCTCATCCTGACTTCAGCTCTGAAATCAAACCCATCACACCTGAGAGAACTGGACCTGAGCTGGAATCAAATAAAAAACACAGGAGTGAATCACTTATGTGACGTACTGAAGGATTCACACTGTAAACTGGAGAGATTGAGGTCAGTAACATTCACAGACAAGAATCAAATTTTTTTTTTAATTATTAAAATCACTTTGTTTAACCCTTAAGCGCTGTTCAAGGTCTTTCGAGACCCCAAATGATGTTTGCTGAAATAAAAAAAAAGAAAATGTTCCCTTTAACTAAATGGCATGAGACTCTGTACGGTTGTCAACACTTGGTAGCTCTACAAATAGAGAATTAAACTGGATTGATATCTGGTTGTGTGTTAGTGTGAAATAAACAGTCACTCTCTGGAGACCCCACATTGAAATGAATGGGGAAATGATCAAATCAATACTTTTTCTTCTTCATTTATCAAACAAAATCAATAAATCCACCACAATTCAGACCACAAAATACACAAAAATGTTGCCTCAACACACCTGACTGGAAGTTTCTATGTAAGAGCTTGATTAGCTGCTTCATGTGTGTTTAATTAGTGTTGGAGCTAAACACTGCAGGACACCGGCCCTCCAGGACCGAGTTTGGACAGCCCTGCTCTAGAGCCATCTGTGGCTGTAGTTAAAATGTAGTGTTTTTTATTTTAAAAGTGTTTCTTTTCCAATAGATGGAAGCAATTTGGCATTAAACACATTGGCCATGTTATCCCCATTAATTAAAATTAGGAATGTGGGTCTTTTATAAAGTGAATTTTACAAAAAAAGCTCTTTTTGTATAAAAACCTATTTAAAAAATATTTTTAAATCTATTTATATAAATTAAAAAAATATAATATATCCTTCAAAAAACTGCACAAATGTGGAGTAAAAAGATTAATAAACTGAGTAAAATTACATTTGTTTAAAAAAAAAAAAGGGACAAAATTAGCTTTTGGTCCCTGTGTTCTCTGGAGACCCCAAACAGCACGAGTGTCCTCCCCAAACCAACAGCGCATAAGAGTTAAACAACACTTTATACTCAATATCTCATGATGAGTGGGTTTGTGTTCACATTATATTTGTGAAAAATTCTTCACTTTAATGATTTGTTTGTAAGATGATCTCTCTTCTTCTGTTTGTCTCTTTCTAGTCTTTATAACTGTGGCATTACAGATGTTTCTTCTTTAACTCAGTCTTTGACAAACACAAAAGCACTGCAGTTTCTAAAAGAGCTTGATCTGAGAAACAATATGATTAGAGACTCAAAGCAGCAGCTCATTGATGTGCTACGAGACTCAAACTGTAAACTGAGGTGAGTAAACTTCACTTTGTGATATTAAAGATCTTCATTTAGCTCTGATATGTGAACAAATATATACTTTCAAATATTTCTTAAATGAGATTATCAAATTATCATCAAGCTTTATTTCAAAGGGTTTGTTTCAGAATGAAATGTAAAGTTGATCAAATGTTGAACACAAAGGAGGAAAGAGAACAAAAGCACACCGTCACAGCTTTATACAGCAGCAGCTGCTTTATTAATACATCAGTAATAGTGAATCATTACAGTTTGAAATAGATTTGTTCAGATTGTAGGAAAACGCTGGTAAAATCAGAGCAGATTCCAGCTTCAGCTCACAGTCGTCCAGCATCACATGATCAATGTCTCTGTCTCTTGTGTGTTTTTACTTTGACAAGCAACACGTCACATTACTTTACACTTACTTTATGTAAGAGATAATGTACCTGCAGCCGCTTGTTATCACAGAATAAACCCGACGGTGATCAGGACTTGTGTCCTCCTGAAGAGGCTTATTCTGTGATAACATCCGGCTGGATGTGCATTATCACACTTATTATATGCTTTCTTGCCACATAAGTGAATAATTAGACACAAATTATTGATTTGAGTTTAAATACTGTTTAGCTCTTTAAACGCAAAGAAAAACAGTTCCTAACAAACGGCTGTGAACCTGGAAGTTCAGACAAGACGGACATTTAAGACATAATGTACAGTCTCTGTATGAATGTATATAAACTGTTTGAACACAGCAGATGCTTTCCAGATGAAGCCGTCTTTAACAGAAATCTTGCAGGTGTACGTGTGCTATCTGGGGTTATATCATTAATTACACATCTTTTCTCCACATAAATAAAGATGAGGACATACAATGTTATTTGAGAAGAAAGCCTTTTAAAAACACAAACCCTGTGTCAGAAATCGCTCCATACGCTTAAATAGGGCACTTTTTGAGTGGACAGCCATTTGCAGTGGTGTCCGAAACCTTAGTGGACATTATCGAGTGCACTCATTCAATCCCACAATGCACAGCAATAACAAGTGTACAACTGATGTATGGCCAACAGCTAGAGAATACCCATAATGCACTGCGAGAGTCGCGCACTGAATGAATTCCCGCGTCTCTCCAGAAGATGAATCATCCATCCATTCATTTTACAAAGTGCTCGTCCACTGCGTCATACAATACAGATATAAATTCATTGTAAATTGATTATTAAATAGTTTAATTAGGGTTTATACATAATTTCCATGACAGAGTTCAAGATAAATCATTTCATACTGGAGCTGCTAGTTTCAGATGATTATTAAACAGCAGCACAAACTATGCAAAAGCAGCAGAATGGAATTAATGTTCAAATGTATTTAAAACACAAATATTGTTTTAGAAATATCTATGCAAGATCATGTAAATTTAACTTTTTAACTCAATTGAAACTGCAATTGAAATAGTAACTGATTTGCAATTTGTTCTGAACACTGATTTTCTCTCTCTCTCTCCTGTTCCACCTTACAGTGTTGATTAAGATTTATTGTCAAGAGTCCCTGATAGAATTCAGAGGAGGAAGAAGCTCAGATGAGTCTGTCTGGCTCTTCAGTTTAATAATATCTGTATTAAACTCATTCATAATGATTCAGATGTTTAAATGTGATTGTCAAGTGCAGCACTTAAATGTATCAAAAGATATAAAGC
>NW_015651850.1:5580-7709 GCF_001515625.1 Sinocyclocheilus rhinocerous
ATATTAAGTAATGTGTGTCTGTTGGTAATGTACAGAAGTCCAGTGTATTGGGCTTGCTCTGTGGATGCAGTCTCGCCTTCATCAGTTCAGATCAACTAAACATTTCACCAGTGAACAGTGTTTGTGTCGTTCACTCTGCTCTAGATAGTCAGATACATTTAGTCTGTTTCACCACATTTATATTTGCATGTAAATAAAATGATACATACACAGTTAAAACATTTGTTTTGTTTGTTTTGAAAAGTTCACTTGTCTGTTTTAAGTATTATTGAAGCTTCATAAGCAGTTTCTCGATCTTAAACACAGGGTTGTAGACATGAAACATAAAACATAAATAGCTAGTGTATGAAGACAGAAATTTTCCCATTATATGTATATTTAAAGGGACGGTTCACCTAAAAGTGTAAACTGTCTCGTCATTTACTCTCCTTCATGTCGTTTCAAACATCTATGATGATATTTTGAGAAATGTCTCAGTGTCTTTGGTTGCCAACGTTCTTCAAAAAATATAGTATGTTCTACAGACAAGTGAAAGAAAGCAAGAAACATACAGGTTTAAACTCTATGAGGGTGAATAAATGCTCACAGATTTATTTATTTTGTTTTATTTATTTATTTGGGTGGGGGGTGGGGGGGTGAATTATCTCTTAAAGAGATTTAGCACTTATGTTTTTTTTGTTTTTTTTTAATTAAAATTAAATGATACCATCTAAATTATATCAGTCTAAGCATCAGAGTTTTCCTCATGAAAAAAATTAATAAATATCTAACAAAGTAAGACTAAACCAATGTTTTTGGAAAGAACGTAGTATTTTGTGGCTTGCTGAGGGTTTAAAGAGTCGTGTAACTGACAGAATCAGATGGAGGCATAAATGATGACAAAACTATCAAACAACAGATATTTTGACTTTAAACACTCAGAATTAAATGAATTACCTACAAATATCTATAAATTGTAAATCAAATCACTGCAGAAGTGTTAAAGTGTTAGTGAACCAGAAGAAGAAAGTCTTCTGTATCAGCAGTGATGTTGAAGGAGCTTTTGAGGCTTCAGTTCCTGATCTTTATGAGGATTCATCAGTAAAAATACAGAAACTATCAGCACATGTACAGTAGAAAGATAAAAACTTTCAGAAAGTATTGAAGAAATGTCAGAAATGATCCTGTAAATCAGAGAAATCTGCTGCAGATTTGTCAGTAATTCACTTCTTGTGGAAATACTACACTGATTTTAAATAGAATAAGATTTACTGCTGTATGATTAGCTCTGGTTATATTTTTAACAGTAATTCATAAATGAAAACACTTCAGAACCAACAGCTTTTATGAATTCAGTGTTTATACACACATGCGATATTAAATGTAAGCAAATAGCATTGTTTTAACAAATGTAAAGTGTATTATACTAAATCTTGTTATGATTTCTAATGCATACAGGTGAAACAAATTAAACAATGCAGCATTAATATAAACATACATGTACACATGGGTGATATTGAATAACATTTCAGTCATAGTACAGAGTCTGCTCTTTTGAGGGTTTCTAATGATATTTTACATGGTTTGAGCTTAGATTTGATCTGCAGATGAATGCTGTTGTAAAGTGGATCCTGTCTTTTGAGGACATGGAGAAAGTTGCGCATGCTTTGTGTTCTCGTCTTTGGATGATATGATAAGTGTTTGTGAATCAGGCCTCTCTCTCTCGTCTGCAGCTTGTTCAGAATTCAGCTGCTAGGCTTTTAACAGACACTAAGAAGAGAGAGCACATTACTTCTGTGCTTATCATCTCACACTGGCTACCTGTACAATACAGCATTTATTACAAAGAGCTGCTATATGTTTTCAAAGAGTATGTTTCTGATTTAATCAGTCTGCATCAGTCTAACAGGTCTCTGCATTCAAATAATCAATAGCACTTTCTAGTTCCTCGATCTCAGTTAAAATGCAAAGGTGATCGGGTCTTTTCTGTTGCAGCTCCAAGGCTTTGGATTGACCTTCCTCTGTCACTTCAGTGGAGAAGCATATATCCATAAGAAAGTTGTGGTTTGTGACTAATGTTCCTTTTGGTAACACTTAGATCAGGGAACACATATTAACCATTAAGAGTTTTCCCTCAATAAACTCCCAAT
>NW_015651851.1:0-463 GCF_001515625.1 Sinocyclocheilus rhinocerous
ATTTAAGTTATCATGTGAGGCTCCTGTTTCCTTAAATGAAATTAGTGATGCAATAAAATCAATAAAAAAGGGGAAGTCGCCTGGCTCCGATGGCCTTACTTTAGAATTCTTCATACAGTTTTGGGAGTTTTTGGAACAACCTTTTTTCTTAATGCTTCAAGAATGTATAAAAAAACGGAACAATGACTCCTACTTGAAACAAGGGGTGGATATCTCTCATTCCCAAACCAGACAAAGATGTAACTATAATTGATAATTGGCGCCCTATCACTCTTCTTAATTTTGATTATAAATTAATCGCTTCCATATTCGCCAAGAGATTAAAACAACATTTACATCATATCATTAATGAAACACAGACCGGATTTATGAAAGGTCGTCATATTAGTTGTAATACTTGACTTGTTCTGGATCTTACTGATTATAGAGATGAAATCAAGTCTGATGCAATTATCTTATTCCT
>NW_015651852.1:0-516 GCF_001515625.1 Sinocyclocheilus rhinocerous
TATATCCAAGTTCTAGAACAACATATGCTCCCATCCAGACGTCGTTTCTTTCAGGGAAGACCTTGCATTTTCGAACATGACAATGCCAGACCACATACTGCATCAATTACAACATCATGGCTGCGTAGAAGAAGGATCCGGGTACTGAAATGGTCAGCCTGCAGTCCAGATCTTTCACCCATAGAAAACATTTGGCGCATCATAAAGAGGAAGATGCGACAAAGAAGACCTAAGACAGTTGAGCAACTAGAAGCCTGTATTAGACAAGAATGGGACAACATTCCTATTCCTAAACTTGAGCAACTTGTCTCCTCAGTCCCCAGACGTTTGCAGACTGTTATAAAAAGAAGAGGGGATGCCACACAGTGGTAAACATGGCCTTGTCCCAACTTTTTTGAGATGTGTTGATGCCATGAAATTTAAAATCAACTTATTTTTCCCTAAAAATGATACATTTTCTCAGTTTAAACTTTTGATATGTCATCTATGTTGTATTCTGAATAAAATATTGAAATT
>NW_015651853.1:0-865 GCF_001515625.1 Sinocyclocheilus rhinocerous
GAGAACCAGTGTTAATTTCGTCAATGAAGACGAGGACGAAAAATAGAGAGTATTCTAATGCTACTTCTAATTTTATCTGCTTTTTTTATTAAAAACTTGACCCTCTAACATTTGCACTCTCTATTCTATTTCTATTCTAACCACTTGTTCCCTTTCGAAAGGGAACTCCACGCTGCGTCCTCCAGAGGGCGCTAGGGGAACGCCTCCAGCGTGACCAGTGTCTGAAGCATGAATGAAAAAACGACAATGAACTTGACATTGGCAGGCGGCAGCCTATGACGTAAACAATAAAGCGAGTGCGGGTATAAAAGAGCACCTGCGGAAAACGTCATCCTCTTCTTTGTCTTCAAGCCTTGGGTACGGAAGCACATGCGTTTGACTCAAGAGAGATAAGGATGAGCTCACTGTTTGCATTCGCGGAACTACTAGAGCAGAGGTCTGTACTCGAGTTTTTGTCAGCGTTTGCACGAGCGCGTTCGCGTTCGCCTCTCGAGGGAGTTGAACAAGCTTAATGCGATGCATTCGCGGCGGTTTCTGTTCTTGCCTGATTCTTGAGAGAATTTAGTGTTTGAACAGAGTGTGTTTGGCTCTCGAAGGACATATAGCCATGCTGCGAGATGTGATCGCATTCAGAATGCCTTGTATGCTTGATTCTCTTTGAGAATTGAGCTCCTCTCACCCGCATTTCGGGTCTCGCGGCTGCACCCGCGTTTCGGGTCTCACGGCTGCTTGCTGAGGCAATCAGACCGATTACGGGGATTGTAAGCGGGGCATGGAAGGAATCTGATGAGGAGTGCTTTCAGAATTCCTTTTTGGTTTATATTTATTTTTACAGAATAGGAACTGTGTATAATGTGGGATATCT
>NW_015651854.1:0-1242 GCF_001515625.1 Sinocyclocheilus rhinocerous
TCAGTAATTATGTCCCCACTGGATGCTACAAATGCCTCGTTTGTAGTGGGTTTTAATGTTTTTGTCTCGTCGCGGCGGGACACGGCATCACAGTATGGTAAGGGGCGTAACATTTCCGTCACACGCTTCAGGTATTCGGCCAATCACAACGCACTGGATAGCTGGCCAATCAGAGCACACCTCACTTTTCAGAACGATGAGCTTTGTAAAAATTGACGTTTCAGAAAGGCGGGGCATAGAGGAGAAACAATAATGTACAGTATGTGGAAAAGAATGTGTTTTTTTATAGAGGAGAAACAATAATGTACAGTATGTGGAAAATAATGTGTTTTTTGAACCTTAAACCGCATAAACATTTCATTACACCAAATACACAAAATAATGTTCTTTTTTAGCAACGTCATACGACCCCTTTAATATAGAGGAACAGAGAGTCTGATCTGGGTGCGTTATTGTAAAATGTGTGCTGAATTTGTTTTTAGATTTATTGAAGCAGTCTGGTACTTTAAAATCCAACTTATTTTTGTCACACTGCAGTTATTTGTCTTGTTTTTCACTACAAATGTCTAAATATTCTTTTATTAAGACACAAGACACATTTACTTAAGAAGAAAAATAACAAGATATTAACTAAAATAATATTAACTAAAAGTCGAAAATAAAAAGACATTTTGGTATAGTTTTTATTTTTTAAAGTACATTAATTTTTTTTTTTCCGTCAATGATATTGCATGTTGATACAGTCACAGTTATCGTTTATTGACCTTATTGTCATCTCATCATCATCTCGTCTTAGTCGTGGGAAAAAACCTAGTCAATGAACATTTTTCGTCATAGTTTTCGTTAACGAAATTAACACTATTTGAAATGAAGTAGTAGGTATATTTTAAGGATGTGACCCTATTGAGGTTACCGCAGTAAATGTGGTGTCCCAATTATAAAATAAAAAATGCCAATCTGACACAAAATTCTGGAAATTACCATCACAAAATCTGTCATTTTGATAACAAAAATCACATACGCACACAAAAATGTGAAATCCTGATGGGACTGACTGGCAAAATTAAAAAAAAATAAAAATAAAATAAAAATGATGAACCCCTTTCATATACTGTGATGAAGTGTTTCCACAGTTATTTTTACACACTTAACATTACACAGTAATTACAGAAAAATGGTTAATGCTGTTGGAAAGTCAGAGAAATGCTACCGTGGATTTTTTTCTTTTGCTATTGAAGCAAT
>NW_015651855.1:0-675 GCF_001515625.1 Sinocyclocheilus rhinocerous
GTACGTCTGTTTCAACTGATAACAAGTCTTACGGCAAGAAAATCAAAGATAAATCCTGTCTTGTTTTTACCACTTTCATTCCAGTTAGATATTTGCGTACGCATACGTGTGTGTTTTAACTGATATAGCATGCTAGAAGTTAAGATTGACAAAAATAAAAGACAGATTAAAGGAATTAGGCTACTAAATTAAGTGTGAAGTGTGAATAACTAAATAAAATAAAATAAAATAAAACAAAACAAAACAATTTTTTCCTGTGGCTTAGAGGTGTTTGTTTAGAAGAAAACTTGTGTAACCTAATTTTTAGAGTGAAAAAAAGTCTGGGGTATACAGCACGCCAGAAGTCTTAAGCTTGGCAAAAAACAAAGAGTAGATAAAGGAATTAGGTTACTAAATTAAGTTTGAATAACTAAAATAAAATAAAACAAAACAAAACAAAAACAACATTTTTCCTGTGGCTTAGGCAGCATTTGTTTAGAAGGAACACTTGTATAGGCTATCCTAATTTTTAAAGTAAATAAATGCAGGTCTATTGTTAAAAACAGGTAGAATGTTTTCATCAATTAAGAAATGACGATTTATTAAAAACATTACTTTGTTTAATGCTATACATTTAAATCTATCTTTACATTGGTCTCTCCTCCGGTGTTAGGGGTAGTGGGTGTGGCCTGACCG
>NW_015651856.1:0-497 GCF_001515625.1 Sinocyclocheilus rhinocerous
CTTTTGGCCACAACTTAGCACGAGCTTCGCGATCTTCCTTTGAAAGGTCTTCTTTGAATTGTATGTTCATCTGTTTACACACTCTTGCCTCTCTTGATTTTTTCCACACTTCATCATGCACAGTCCGCATTGCAAACTGAATGATCACTGGCCTGGGTAACTTATTAGTAGCAGCGTCGTTTCTTTTTCCTATCCGATGCACGGTATCCACCGACTGCCGGAGCTTCTCCACTGACCACGGAATCACCCGGGTAAGAATTCCCCGGAGCTTCTCCACTGACCATGGAATCACCAGGGTAAGAATTCCGATCACCATTTCTCTTGTGTCTTCTTTTTCCTTTTCTGGAAGACCGATCAGTCTGAGATCCCATCTTCTTTTGTATCTGGCATGCTCCAAACACTGCTGTCTCTGAGATGTTCTCTTTCCTCAAGTCTGCTACTTCCTTTTTTATTTCGCCAATGTCTTCTTTATTCTCTTTAACTGCGTGTGCATTTTC
>NW_015651857.1:0-154 GCF_001515625.1 Sinocyclocheilus rhinocerous
GCCATGGATGAGCCAGTGGCACGCCGTGATCGTATAGTGGTTAGTGCTCTGCGTTGTGGCTGCAGCAACCCCTGTTCGAATCCGGGTCACGGCATCCCTTTGCCGTTGAGCAATGGGGACGGCTGAACCCTTTTTTCCACCTCATCCTTCAGCT
>NW_015651857.1:236-556 GCF_001515625.1 Sinocyclocheilus rhinocerous
AGAGAGCAGGCAGGCTGCAGCCAGGTAGTCGTGGCCGAGAGGTTAAGGCGATGGACTTGAAATCTTTTGGGGTCTTCCTGTGCAGGTTCGAACCCTGCCGACTGCGGTTGGAGTTTGCTGTACCGCTCTCTGTGAAGATAATTGTGCCTTCTAAGTCCTTTGTACTTCTTTCTCTCTGCCAAAATTACTTGTGGTTTTCATTCCATAGCCCGTGTGGCAATTGAGTTTCTTCTGGGTGGCTTGTGGGAAAACTGCTGTTATGTAAAACGTAAGAGGCATCCCAGATAGCAAAATGACTCCGGAGCGGATCCGCCCCGGAG
>NW_015651858.1:0-3545 GCF_001515625.1 Sinocyclocheilus rhinocerous
ACAGAGTAAAGTGCAATGCTATTTGGCCCTAAAGAGAGAGTACAGCATGGCAGAGTATCTGTACACAGTGTCAGATAAGAAACTGAGAATTGACGAGATACAGACTCAGTGGACACAAGCTGATGATAGAGACGGGCAGACACAGAAAAACATGGCTGCCACCGGAGCAGAGACTGTGTTCACACTGTGATCTGAATCAGATGGAAACAGAACTGCACTTCCTAACAGAATGCCCCAAATACACAGATATACGGACAGTGTTCTATGAGAAAATACAGCAGATCCATCAGACATTTAAAACTCTTTCAGACCAGGAGAAACTGCCGTATCTGTTAGGAGAACACCACAGGAACTGCTGTGTGTTTGCTGTTCAATATGTGTCTGCCTGTCACCATAGAAGAGAAAACTCTCAATCTGCCCAGATCTGATGTTTCTAGCACATCTACATTATCTTATGCCATATTACTCTATTATATTATTTAGATGTACATTTTGCTTCTGTAAATCTAATCCCTTATCTTATTTTTTTATTTCTAGTTATATACTTAATAGTAATTAATTTTGCACGACATGCTTAATACTTTTTATATATTATTATTATTATTATTTGTTAATACATATGTGCACTATTTGTAAGCAGCCCAGCTGCAATTGCTTTGGCAATACAAATGTATAGTTTTTGTCATGCCAATAAAGCACAAAAGAGAGAGAGAGAGAGAGGGAGAGAGATAACTTTACAGCAAAAGATATTTCAGTTTGCCATGATTATTTTTAACTTGCTTAAATTACCATATTATTTGAATTTTCTATCCACTATATGTGCAACGTGAAACCAAAATGTAAAACATTTTAATTCTGTGGTTGTACAGGACTTAACACATGATAAATCAAACATATTTAACTAGGCTAAATATTCCTGTATATTAGACATTTAACACGATTCAAGCGGTTTTTAATCTGTGACAATCTAATCACATTTATAGGAAGTTCTACTTTGTTTTGCAAAGCATTTGACATGACAATAGTGAGAGAAAACACTGCTTGTTGAAAAGTGTTGTTTTTTTCTGTGAAAGCAGACTCAGTCTTACCTCTGTTTCTGTGAGAGACTCATCTTTCCTCTCTTCTCTGACATACTGCAGATGAACAGCTCAACACTGAAGACGATCAGATGCTCATCATGACCTGGCCATGACAATGAGATCAAGATCATGATAGTTCAGAGCAATAAATGATGAAGAAAATAACTAGTGGTGAATCTTTGAGTTATTAAGCAATCAATATAAAAATAAAATATGCTACAAACATACTGCCATGTCATGATCTCTTCAGATTACAAACAACACAGGTCTTTATTTACATGCACATTACTGAAGAAGTTTAAAAGAACATTAGTTTAGCTCGTGTTTTCCTGTCAATCCAGAAGAACAGGTTTGACTTGACCACAGAATACTTTCAACCTTGCGTCTTAAAATGGAAAAATAGTTAATAAAATAACACTTTTAGAATTATTCTTAATGCTACATGTTTACAGACTTGTAAAAATGTTTTAACACGCATCGTCTTTAAACGGTTTGATTTAGTAATATCTTTCTGCTTCTCGGTCGTTTGTTACTTCAGCGACAGGTATAAGTTATAACTTCACAAATCACGCTTCATACAGCTATGAAACCCGTTCATCATTCTCCTAAATAACTGTAATATAGTGAATATTCAAACTTACTCACAGTAGCACAGACGATCTTGTGCTGCAGGAACAGAATCCAGAAGTCTTTCAAACACTTTCGGTTTGTGATCGCGGTTAAACACCTGTGCGATCTTCACGATTGATGTTTGTCACCTGACACGACTTCATCTTGGAGAAAATCAAAGTTCAGTTAACAACAGATCTCGTGCATCAGCGCCACCAACTGGACAGGAACGTGAAGCATAAACACACCTGCTTTCTCCTTCTTCCTTCTAACAGCAGATCTCTCACAAACTAAAACAGTGCACTAGCGCCACCTGCTGTTTCTTCATATTCTCCCTCTGCTGCAGATAATGCTCAGTCTTCTCCTTTCACCTCGCTCTTCAACATTTGTGAACTTTGAAGGGTTAGTTGAATAATGACAGACAAATCATATCAAATAATCCAAGCCAAACATATAAATCTGAAAGGTAATAATTATTATATAACAGAATTATATATTTTTATTTGAAGAAATGTCATTACATTCCTTTCATTACAGCAATAGCTATGAATTCAGATTGAATGATTTCATTCAGTTAGCCTACAGGTTATGATGAATAATTAAGATATATGAAATCTATGATTCAATGAATTAGTTCAGAACTCATTTAATGTTAATGAACTTTCAGTTTCTACATACAAATACATACTTATTTTCTGAATTGACCATCTCTGTTCAGTTTTACAGGTTGCTGTGATCTAGATATTTGTGCTTTTCACAATCTGTCATTTAAGGTTTAAATAGTTTTGAATCTAATGTCTGTTAAAAGAGAAAAACTGAGACTGTAACTAATAAACTTATGTGGGTTTGAAAAAGTCAAAACAGCACATTACCTCACAATCAAACATTTAGTTATAATTTATGTATTTTAAATCCTGCATTTAAGGAAATATTAGACTGACTAATGAATTTAGAGTCTTCTTCATAATTGACTGGCTCTCTGTACTCTTCTTCAACATTTATAACACTGTTTTTATGTAATTTAAGTGTAAATGACAAATACCTCAGCTGTCTTATTTACTCTCAATGTGATTTATTCTCTAATATTTTGAGCTCATCTACATATTCCTGTCTTTACCACTGTCCTCATAATCCTGCATCAGAATCAGAAAAACAAAAGAGAAGTAGATAAGCTAAGCGTGGCTTACAAGAACTAAAACTGATGCACCCATCAGTCAAAATGTGTATGTACAGTATGTGCTATAAAAAAGTGTAGTTTTCAGTCAAACTACAGTGAAAGACAAATCACAAGGTCCAACATGATGTGATATTCTCCATTCATTGCTGGTCATAATGATTTCAGAAGAATCCAGAACAAATACATAACAAACATTCACAGTTTAACGTGGAATATCACAGGATTTGTCAAAGTTTGGATGAATTAATCAAAAGTACATCATTACACTTTAATCAAATCACGGTATGGACTAGTATCTGTAAATATTAAGCCGCAAAAGAGCATTTTAAATATGAATGTTCATGTTCTGCGTGTCTCTGTGTGGATGAATGCTTTTGTTTACTGCATGCACTGAAGTGCGCGTGACGTGATTTCAGCTTCTGCTGTCTCTCTAAATGAGGTCATAAATACATGAACTGCTATGAGAGTCACTCCATGAGCGTTTTACTGTTTTATTTGAGTAAAACTAGCGTCATATCATATAGCAATGGTTATTAATAAAAACTATTACAGTAATATGTATTGTTTCATGAATAATAAACAAAGGAAACAATTATCCACCCCTAACCTATAGTAAATATTAACAAATATTGATGCAATAAATATGGTATGATTGCAGTGATCATCACTCCAAAACAGAG
>NW_015651859.1:0-564 GCF_001515625.1 Sinocyclocheilus rhinocerous
AATTAAATTTAAAATTAAGCAATAAGTACCTTGAAGTAGGGTAACTCAACCCTGATGAGTTACAGATGAAATTAAAATTTCAGAGCACTATTGACAGTTAAGGATTAAAATCTTAATGATGTTTGTCATTAAAATTATCAGAGCAATTACAATTGAACTGATCAGCAAATATTTTTGCAATATGGAAACAGGAACTGTAATTAATTATTAACTGAAATTATTAAATTAAATTGGAAACTTTGAATCCCTAAGGATAGCAAGTTACTAATACCCACTGATGTTCCTACAATAATAAGGGCAATTATAATTAGCTTAATCCGTACCATCCCAATTACTTACGAATGCAATCAAAAATTTCCGTACCATCCCAATTACTTACAAATGCAATCAAAGATTGCAGAGCCCTATTTATAGTTAATGATTAAAAATTCTAATGTTGTTGTCATTAGATTATAAGAGCAATTTATAATTAAATTAATCAGTAGATATTGTTGCTATGTGAAAGCAAGAACTGAAATAAAATTTTGAAATGAAATGTAAATTCCAAATCTGTAATTAATTATG
>NW_015651860.1:0-561 GCF_001515625.1 Sinocyclocheilus rhinocerous
ATCCTTTGGTTAAAATTTCTCAATTGTAGTGTAAAACAACACCATGTTTACCCTGTCAAAAACGAGCCGTTTCGGTTCCTTTAAATGCTAATGAGCTGTGTTCACCCCGCCTCTTGCTTCAGTGGGGCGACAAGCCACTCTCACGAGACTGTAAACTTTAGCCACATTTAGCCGCAGAACTCGCTAACTAACACATTATTAGGTAAGGCGATTTGCAAAGATTCATAAAAAAAACCCTTATACTCACTTCTTCTGTAGATGAAGCTGGATCATGATAAAACCTTATACTCACTTCTGTTGGTGAAGCTGGATCACAAATGATTTGCGCGAACATAGACTCATTTAGGTAGATTGGGGGCACATTCCCTTCAAAAACAAAATCAAGCCGTCTTTAGCAGCTCAGATGTCAGGAGTAAATGACAACTTCTGTGTTAATATTTACATTCAATTAAATTCAAGTTTATTTGTATAGCTCTTTTCACAATACCAATCGTTGTAAAGAAAGCAGCTTTACAGAAAGTTTCTACATTACATTTAGGAGTATGTTATTAGTGGTGATTT
>NW_015651861.1:0-976 GCF_001515625.1 Sinocyclocheilus rhinocerous
TCATTTGTTATTTATTTATTTATTTACATTCTTTAGAATTATTGCTCAAAAGTTATTATCACCCCATTATTATTCTAAATCTAAATGAGTTTTCCTTCATAGTGCAGCTCCTGCTAAGCACCCTCAAAGAAAGCTGTAATGAATTATCCATGCAGTATGTGTTTGTGTTTGCTCTGGAAAACGTGTTTTTGCAGTGTTGAGCAGAATAGCCAATCACAGACATATCCAGTGCTGAGTCCTGAGTTCTGCAAGCTGGAGAATCATCTTATTATAACAAAGTGTAGACATTATGTAAATGAAATATTCATTGTGTAGTGTAGAGAGCTTCATTGCTTATAATACAATTTTGTGGTTGATTTTAAGGGAGCACTTTTTGGCTATATACAGTATAATTTGGAATTTGTATAAAACCTTGACATAGTGATCAACCAAAGCAATGAACTGGACTAAAAATTATTTGAAAATGTGAATCAAAGCTAGAGTACGCTCAGTGCTTTAATTCTTGAACAAGGGCTGATAATATAATACATAATTTGCATTTACTGCTGTACTAGTAGTTGCGTTTTTTTTTTTTTCCATTGCAGATAAATAAGAGAAAAAAAACAGAAAACATGCTTGTTTATGCTTTTATTTTAGTGTGATTTTTTTCACTAAACAAAACCTCCAGTCTTTCACGTGCATCTTTAAAAAAAATTTGAGTGTAAAATGGTGGCGGCACGACAGTGTTTTGCCTAAAGCAGCAGTTGAGCTTGTGCCAGTCCTGCATATAACAAATATAAAACACAATATAAGATGCAAAAAAGAGACAATGTATGCCCTTCATAAGACAAGCAGTGTGGAGGATGATGATTCTGTCACCCTTACAAAAGTTTAAAAACAGTTGCTTGCAAAAAAAAGAGGGGAAAAAAGCCTTTTTATATAAGTAATTGCATTGGAAACATCATTGAGAATTATCTACAGGCAAATGATAGAGAGT
>NW_015651862.1:0-211 GCF_001515625.1 Sinocyclocheilus rhinocerous
ACATGTGGTTGCCGCAAGCCCGCCGGCCGCCGCTCACTCTAGCCAGCCGTGTGTGACGCTGTGTGTGACACTTGTGAAAGCGAAACTACTTAGTTTGGCCTTCCAAAAGAGGACACAACTAGAAATCAGTGGTTAAGTTGTATTTACAACTCTGTTCCAGAACAGTTCAACCCAAATATTCAGATATGTGCAGCACATTTTATGGAGGACT
>NW_015651862.1:337-774 GCF_001515625.1 Sinocyclocheilus rhinocerous
CTGACGATTCAAACGCGAGTTTTGAGCAGTGTAGAGTAGCGCTTGTTGTTTGTCATTTCTCCGATCACAAATGCAGACATGGTTTTATGTTTTATGCAACGCATAAAAAGACAGTATAAGTCATTATAATCCGTTATTATGTCCCCACTGGATGCAACAAATGCCTCGTTTATAATGGGTTTTAATGTTTTTGTCTCGTCGCTCCATCACAGAAAGGTAAGGGGCGTAACATTTCCGTCACACACTTGAGGTATTTGGCCAATCACAACGCACTAGATAGCTGGCCAATCACAGCACACCTCGCTTTTCAGAGTTTAATGAAGCATTTGGAAAAAAACAATGGTGCTTTATAAAGCCTGTTTTACAATATAATTGAAAGATCAGACAACAGAATGTATACGTACATACATTGTAAAAAAAAAAAAAAAAAAACTGAA
>NW_015651863.1:0-1491 GCF_001515625.1 Sinocyclocheilus rhinocerous
TTGAGCAGCAAATCAGCATATTAGAATGATTTTTGAAAGATCATGAGACAGTAAAACTGAAGCAATGGTTGCTGAAAATGCAGCTTTGAAATCACACGAATAAATAATATTTTTCAGTAAATTAAAATCAAAAACATTTAAAAGGCAATAATTTACTGTTTTTACTGTATTTTGATCAAATAAATGCAGCTTTGGTGAACATAACAGACCTTTGAACAGTAGTGTATATTCTTCAAAAAAAAAAAATTTAAAAATTAAAAACATGTTCATTGTGTCATCATAGAAGAGGTTTAAGTCACTTTACATATGAATAGTGTTTTTAATGTATCTGGACAAAAAAAACAAAAAAAGAGCATCACATCATTAACCCATAAGCAAAATACAGCAATATAAATATCCTAAATTAATTATATTGATAATCACAGACGTTAACTGAGGAATGCAGGGCCCCTAGTGAAGTATGATTGGAAAATTAATGTTGAGGCATGACTGGCAGCGGTGACAGTGGGACATCATGTCAGGGTACACAACAAAAACCCGTTCAGACCACGAACTAGACAAGCATCTAGTCTCTACACAAGAGCGGAGTAGCTCTCACTATTCACTTTTAGGCCATGCAGTTCCCCCTCAGAGGGCTGTGCTGTGTTTCAGCCTCTTTCTGTCGCTCTCGGTTTCTTTCTTTTTTTATTCCTCCCTCTCTCCTCCCTCCAGCTCTAACTAATGGGCTGTATTGAAGAGAATTCCTCTGCCCAACATGTTTTTTTCATAGCAGAAGAGAAATTTCTCAGAACTCTGAGTTATGGGCCATTACGCCAGTCCTCTGTGGGGCACGGGAAATGCCCTTCTCCTTTTAACCACTGCTCCAAATGCCCTGCTGCATCTCACGTCAGATCTGTTTCCTGGATGAACAGCGAAGAGTGTCTGTCTCGTCCAGCTACACATTAGCATCAGTGACAGACACACCACAGTGTGAGAATCAGGCTTGAGATGAAACTCACAACTCCTGCACTTAAATCTCTTATTCAGGGTTTGCATGGATTTGGAATATACTATCAGATTTACACAGACTTTTATAAACCATTCCTTTAAAGAGGTGCAATATAAAGTATAAGCCAATAAAACAGTAATATTGCCAAATATTATTACAATTTAACAACCACTTTCCAATTTAAAAATATTTAAATATAGTTTAAAATTTGAAAACTGTTTTCCATTTTAATATATTTAAAAATTTAATTTATTTCTGTCATGGCAAAGCTGAATTTTCAGCATCATTACTCCAGTCTTCGGTGTCACATGATTCTTCAGAAATCATTCTAATATGCTGATTTGGTGCTCAAGAATGGCATTTACTTGAATTACAATTTTTGTGACATTACAAAATGTATTTACTGCCATTTTGGACAGTAATTTAATGCATCCTTGCTGAATAAAAGTATTAACTTCTTTAAAAAATATATATACAGTGGGTACGGAAAGTATTCAGACCCC
>NW_015651864.1:0-167 GCF_001515625.1 Sinocyclocheilus rhinocerous
ATTATTATTATTATTATTATTATTGTTATTATTATTATTATTTAAAAGATATTGGCCCTTAAATCACATTATTGTAGATCAGGGGCGTTTCCTCCGAGGAGGCAAGGGAGGCAGTGTCTCCTCAAAAAGTTGGATGAGAAAATAATCGATATTACAAAAATAAAACA
>NW_015651864.1:238-607 GCF_001515625.1 Sinocyclocheilus rhinocerous
TATTAAAAGTCTAAAAGTCACTCGTTTTTATAAAGTAACACTATCCAACAGCGACACCCACAGGTAAAGTTACAGCGGATGCTTGCCTCCCTTCAGTCCATTGACTTTCTACAGAGACCCCAAAGCATGCCGTGACTTTTCTGGAGGCTCATTGAGATGAATGGGGGAAAGTCACGCACGTGAGAGCAATGCCTCCATCTCACTGTAATTGGATATGATCGGTTATGATTGGATGTGATTGGTTCTTGTCATAAATCCCGCCTCTTGTTTTCGTGCAAGCTCTCAGTCTGAATGAAGAAAATGATGGCGTTATTGACTAATTATAAAGTGTAGCGTCTGGACCAATCAGACACACCATTTTTCATTTGA
>NW_015651865.1:0-4835 GCF_001515625.1 Sinocyclocheilus rhinocerous
CATTCATCTTTCCCTCGATCCTGACTAGTCTCCCAGTTCCTGCCGTTGAAATACATCCCCACAGCATGATGCTGCCACCACCATGCTTCACTGTAGGGATGGTATTGGCCAGGTGATGAGCGGTGCCTGGTTTCCTCCAGTTTGTTATCTTGGCTGTGTGCTTAGGGTCGTTGTCCTGTTGGAAGATGAACCTTCACCCCAGTCTGAGGTCCAGGTTTTCATCAAGGATGTCTCTGTACATTGCTGCATTCATCTTTCCCTCGATCCTGACTAGTCTCCCAGTTCCTGCCGTTGAAATACATCCCCACAGCATGATGCTGCCACCACCATGCTTCACTGTAGGGATGGTATTGGCCAGGTGATGAGCGCTGCCTGGTGTCCTCCAGACATGACGCTTGCCATTCAGGCCAAAGAGTTTAATCTTTGTTTCATCAGACCAGAGAATTTTATTTCTCATGGTCTTATTTCTCTTTTTTTTTTTTTCTTTTTTTTTTTGCAAAGATTTCAAACAAACTTTCCATTCCATTTTGGAATATAAGGCTGTAACATAACAAAATTTGGAAAAAGTTAAGCGCTGTGAATACGGATGCACTGTGTGTAAACATACATATATATATATATATATATATATATATAAACAACTAATAATATGCATATATGTTTTGTATATGTTTTTATGCAGGTATGATGAGTTGGATACCTCCCTGAAAAATGATCTCAGTGAAATTCTTAGAAAGAGTAAATCAATTGTAGGACCCACTACAAGATTTATACTCAACACAATGGTCGTAGCTGACACAGAGTTAATAAGGAAAGAGATAATTGGAGAAAAAAATGACAAACATAGTAAGGTCGTACTGATGGTTGGAGAAACAGGATCAGGGAAGACCAGTCTAATCAATGCAATGATCAATTACATCCTGGGTATCAGATGGGAACACAAGATTTGGCTGGAGGCAGCTGAGGCATATGAAAACCAAACTGAGTCTCAGACAACAGCAGTTACTGTTTATGAGGTTTATGCAAAGGGCAGTCCATTCTCTCTCACTGTTATCGACACACCTGGGCAGGGTGACACACGTGGCCTTGACAAAGACAAACTCATTCCTGAAACTTTGCAGCTGTTGTTCAGGTCTGAGGACGGCCTTCATGAAATTGATGTAGTGTGTCTCGTGCTAAAGGCAACAGATGCTCGCCTCCATGAAAGACAGCTGTATATTTTGGATGAAGTTCTGTCATTATTTGGAAAGGATATAGAAAAACACATCACTATACTCATCACAAATGCTAATAAAACTGTTCCAAAAAAACCCCTTGAATGCATCAAAAAAGCCAATCAAAATTCCATGTGCAAAAACAACGAATAATCATCATCTGTTTATTTCAAATTTGACAACTGTCAGAGTGAATCCTATGATGAGGAAGACAGAAACATTTACAAAGAATCATGGGATAGCGGAATTGAAAACTTCCAGGGGTTCTTGCTTATCTGAATGGGATACACCCCAAAAGCCTAAACATGACTGAAGGTGTGCTTAGAGCCCGAAAACAGCTGGATGCCAATGTCAACAATTTCATGTACAGAATCAAACTGACAGAACTCAAAAAACAAGAGCTGAAGCAAACAAAAGAAGCTTTAAAGAAATGGGAAAATTACAGAGAAGAAAACAAGAACTTTGAACATGAAGTTGATGAACCCTACAAGGAACTGGTCAAAATAAAGTTACCATGGTGGTACTTAACCACTCAGGCAACCCGTTGCACTGTCTGTGAGGAGAACTGCCATTATCCAGGATGCTGGTGGGTCAGTAATCTTTCGAAATGCAGTGTGATGTCAGAGCAGGGAAAGTGTACAGTCTGTACTAAGAAATGTCTCCCCACTAAACATGAGAAAGATGATTATATATATGAGATTAAAACCAAAAGGGTCAAAAGAACAAAAGAGGATCTGAAAAAGAAATATGAGAAGGAATTCAGAGATAAAAAGAAATTAGAAACCAAATTAGAAAATGAGATAAAATGGGAAGAGGCAGAGAAGATCAGACTTGTGGAAGAGTGTTATCAGTGTTTTGAAAAATTAATGGAGACAGCATTAAAATCTACATCCATGTCCTCTATCCAACATCTGGACTTCATGATTGAGAAAATGAAAGAAACTGGGAAACAGGAAAGAGTTCTGAAACTTGAGGAGCTTAAGAGAAGAGCACAGGAGGAAAATAAAGGATTGATTGGTAGATTATGTCATCAGATAAACGTATTATGGAAAGATTCTGCCTAAAAAAAAATAAAGAAATGTCATAGATAACACATGGAGGGTAATGAAGAACTGTCCTGTGTTTGTAGTGACTGTGATTCATTAGTCTTCTTCATGTTTGTTTGGTGTTTTCTCTTATATAGTGAAGTGATGTCTGCTGTGTGAGCAAAAAAAAAAACTGCACTTGCTGTGGTGTGTTCATAATCCCGCAGACAATAATATGATTTTAAACTGAGAACATGACGTGCATTTAAGAATATTGCTTTTTTTGTGTGTGTGTGTTTAGAAAAAGTGGTATTTACATTTTGTTTGCTTGTGTAAAAACAACGCTTGTTCTTTTAAGGATATAACCACTTTAAAATACTATTTAGTTTTCTTATAATAATCAAAAATTGTACTAGAAAAATATGCATAGAGTTTAATGTAATTTGTGATTTGATTGAACTGTAAATAAAAGAAACAATTACTACAAGAGATTGTTTAGTCCATATATTTTTTGCAAGAATAATGCATACACACACACAAATAAATATATGGACATATTTCTCATTTGGATCCCAGTGTAATGATTCCAAATGGCATTTGTTCTTTACTTTGATTTGTCAAATACAGCGAGCTATTGTAATGTGTAAACCATGCAATGGCATGTTCGCACAAAAAATACCGAACAAGTAACAGTGGAAACTAAGGGTTTAAAGGTGGGGTAAGTGATTTTTCAAAAACACTTTAGAAAACTGATTCGGGACCGAGGTACGTATGTGTGGGGCAGAGCTATCAAAATAGGGGCGAGACCCTTTTAGGATAGGGGCGTGTTTATTTTGATGATTTGAAATATCAACATTGGCTACCAGAAATCACTTACCCTAACTTTAACCCACACCTTTCAAAAAGCAAACAAAAAAGTTTAAGGTGCAATAGCTCAAATGAAGTGACTTATTGTCTAAAAGTAAATGGTGTCCATCATACCATCCCAACAAATATTTATTACTACACTTTACATTATACTACATAATCTTTGAAATCCTTAGGTGGTTTTCTTTTTCTTAAATTAAGTCGAGCTTTCAGCACCATCTTTCAGCATATTTCTTCTTTGCTCTAGCTGGTGGTTGGGAAGGGCCATCTTTGTCTTCTCCTTGGATAGGGGTGTCTTCCTTTTTTGTTTGTCGTTGCTTTGCGACAATGCGAGGACTGGACTGCTGCTCTAATGCTCTTTTTCTGATGTTTGATGGTGGAGTTTTTGCTGGAGAACCAGTCCTCTTCTCTTCTGCCTCCTCCTCCTCCTCCTCATTGTAGTGTCTCATTGTTGTTTGTCATTGCTTTGCGACAATGCGAGGACTAGACTGCTGCTCTAATGCTCTTTTTCGGATGTTTGATGGTGGAGTTTTGCTGGAGAACCAGTCCTCTCCTCTTGATGGAACAATGCAGTGTCCAGGCCCCATCCAGGTTTGTCAGAGAGGTGCTCAGTCTCGGATACTTGAGGAATGTGGCTCTCTGAGTGATGAGTCTGGATTCTCAGGAAATGTGCAACAGTGGATCCTTCAAGCTCTCGGCTCAGGGCAGCAAGACGTTTAAAGAAACGTGCATTTGTACCAATTATGACAGGCAGCTGTGAGGGACCTTTGGGTTCTGGGTATTCCAGCGCCAAGATGGACAGTGACTCTTCCACACCAGTGACGGAGGCAGGGAACGTGACATCCACTACAGTGTAACCCTTGTAAGGATAGCTGGAGGAACTGAGGCCCCATATGGATAGGCCAGTTAAAGAGTGAATGGGCACATCACTCAGGTTTTTGGAATACCAGCTTTCAAACACTATGGTCACTTGTGAGCCACTGTCTAAGAGAGCTTGACATAAACAGCCATTGAGCATCACTTCCACTGTCGATGCTGGACCCACCAGTCCTTTGGGCAGACTACCTGACTCGTAGACCTCTTTTTGGCTCCTTTTAGAGAAACATACTTGGTCTGAATTCTTTTCACGGTCACCCGTTTCATCAGGCTTTCCACTCTTGGCCCTTCGTAGAGAGTGAACCAGCTTCTGAATCACCTGATCAGTGTTTGGAGGATCTTGACACTTGGTGGCTATATGGCCGTGTTCGCCACAGCTGTAGCAGAAGTAATCTTTGTTTCTTGTCGGCTTGGATCTAGATGATACAGAAACTGTCTGGGACTGAAGAGATTTAGGTTACTGTTCAAGAATCGGGGGTGACTGCTGAGTATGACTGACACTCATAACTGCCAACTGTTGCTGCAGCTGTTGAACTTGTCTTCTCAGCTCCCAAACTTCAGAATCATCAGCTTTCTCAGTCCTCTTGAATGGCTTTTCTTTAGCTTTAAGCACCATGGATGACGTGGCCACAACTTGGAATTCACCTCCACATATGTGTGCCCTCAACTCCTGAATCTCCGACTTAAGTTCTTGAAGGACGGAGCGGCTAACTCTTTCATCCTCATGAGATTGTATCGATTTGGCTTTTGCAGTCATCCTATGTCGGGCTGCTTCATTTTCCTCAGCCTCACGTATCTCCTTCAACAGACTCAGAAAAGAGGGTGGGCATTCTCTTCGTTCGCGGAGCCCTAC
>NW_015651865.1:8427-9819 GCF_001515625.1 Sinocyclocheilus rhinocerous
ACTGCTGCCTCTCCACAACTGCACGAAGTCAAGCAAAGCTAGAAGACCTCAACTGCTACAGAGAATACGTCCCATGATCCAGCATGCCCATCTGCCGAAAGCATCACAGAAGTACAAAACCCCACCTCAGCAGAGAAAAGAAAACAATGCAAAAAAAAAAAAAAAGATGGAGAAACTGCTACCTCATCTTCTCTAACTCCAGTTGATGAAAACATGACATTAGACTACATTGCAAATTTATTTGATAACTAGTTGATTTTTTTTTTTTGCATATTTAACATTTTAACAAGTTAACCCTTTAACAGTCACACTAAGAAATACATTTTCAAAAAATTATTTATTGCTAAAAGTATGTTCCTGACACCACATTGAGCAACTTTTCTGTTTTTTTTGTCAGATGACCCCTTCACTTAGCGGATACACAAGTCAAGTTAGGGTAATTCTCGGCATGTACTCATTTGTGCACCTAAAGTTGAAGTTTTTTTCATATAAAAACATTACAGACAGTAGAATATGTTAACAACATCCATTAATTTATTTAAAAAACATGTTTTTATTATAACAAACAATAAATACATTGTATAAAGTGCAAAGGTCAAAGAAATATAATAGAAATTCAATAAAATGTAGTAAATACAACAAAATAAAGGATAATAAATACAAACATAATAAATAATTTATATATTATATTATAAATAATTCACATAATAAATAATAAATTTAGTGATAATCTATATAAAATGTATGATAAAAGACAACTAGCCAATGTAATATAAAAGAACAAATTACTGATATGGTGTATAGATATGATATGTAATATGTAACAAATCACTGTTTTTTTGTTGTTCAAACAATGGAACCACTTCTTATTAGCTAACTCTGGAGATAGATTATAATAAAAAATGCATCTAATGTAAAAAATAATAAAATTAGAATAAAATATCAAATACATACACTGTATGGGTGGAAGTGTTGGGACGCCTGACCATTTGCACCAACAGGAACTTTAATGACATATAATTCTAAATACATAGACATTAACACTGAGTTGGTCCCCCCTTTGCATCTATAACCGCTTCCACTCTTCTTGGAAGGCTAAGTCCCTGTTGGTGTAATGGTCAGTTGTCCCAATACTTTTGTCAATATATTCAACTCTGGTGATATGCAACAAAGCACTGGTTTTTGTTGTTTAAACAAAGGAACAAATTCCCATCTCCACATTTGGAACACTGCCAACGCGACACTCCACCTTTGCACAAGTTGCACCTCCCTCGATGAGTGCCAAATGTGGGCCAGTGTCCAATGCCATCATAGCGGACCTCCAGGCTGGGATGGAGAACTCGAGGTTTAGGGCGACGGACTTGCGGCTTGTGCTTTGCACTTGGGGGCCGG
>NW_015651866.1:0-2979 GCF_001515625.1 Sinocyclocheilus rhinocerous
ATAAAAGCAAAAATGTCAATAAATTCAAAGAAACAATGATTGTAACAAAATATATAATGCAAATTAAGGAAGAAAAAAGAGAAAAAAACCTAAATAAATCAACAACAAAAAATATGAACTATATACAGAGGGGTATTGAGAACAAATCCATATCTCTAACTACAAAATAAGTGCAAAGGTCCTTAAAAAGGATAAAGTTTCAAGGCTTTACAACAATCTATAGTCTTTTTTGCTTTAGAGTTCCTTACATCTTCCATCACTTTAAGATACTGACAGAGCTCAAATTTTAAATTGTAAAAAACTAGGTGTACTCTTTGACCATCGACATTTATGAATGTGATATTTCCCTAATATAATAAACAAATTAAGAACAAAATATAATTTCTTCTCTAAAGGCTTATCATAATAAAAAATATTCTAAAGTAATGTCAATTCCCGAAATCTCTTCAAAGAAGTTGTTCTTTGTTTCTGTTGTTGAACGCCGCGCACAAATGACAACGCTGTCGACCGGCTTACGTCACTTCTTAGTACACACTCGGTGCGAATGCAACCCTTTAAATAGTACTGGGAAATAGTTCGCGCAAAATCGTCCCAGTACTTTAGTACTGTACATTTAGTTCTGGAACTAAAGCGGTGCGAAAGGCCCTAATATTAATCAAATAAAAGGACACTTACAGAGTTCACTTTAATGACGACGTTTCTTAACACACTTTTAAAAAGTGCACTTTTATATTAATGTCAAATTAAAAGTTTTACTTTAAAGTACATTTTAAATCATTATGTTTTAATAAACTCTCCTGTGATGTGACCCTGTTCCACACACACACACGACGCGTTACTCTGCGCTGTGCAAAACTCCGCATTTGAACAGTCAATAGCAAATACTTAAACTAATAACAAAACATTTAATTTCTTTTTTTTTTTCGTAATTGACCCCCTTTTTTTTTTTAGAAGTAGCCTTTGTGCATAGCCAGCCTTGTACTCTTCTAGGTTCAAAAAACTGTCGTCCATAAAATGCGTTGCACAAATTCGAACATCTGGGTTGTGCTGTTCTGTTGTAAATAAATCTTAACCAATGATTCCTAGTTGCATCTACTTCCGGAAGGCCAAATAAAGTGCTTTTGCTTTAGCACTGAAACACAGCGTCTCCCTGTATCACATCAGCTCATTCGGCCTGTATAAATTACAGCTGTATGTGGGAGATTAATAGCAGCAGGCCAATGCCAGCTAATCCACACTGTGCTAACGGCTAGATGTACATACGCTAACCTTCTCATAGTTTGTTAGTGAGCTCAGCCATGTACCGCTTTGGCATGGAAGTCTGTAGTTGATCACCTTGTATTATAATTGTAAAAGGGACATTAAAATTGATAGATGTATTTTCCCTAAACTTTTAAAAGTGCTATTTAATGTTACCATTAATTCTAATTTTATTATTATTAAAGTTTTGTGCCACAACAGAACCATTTTTTTCTCTCTTTTTGATACTTTGTTGTTGTCTTTAAGACTGACAGTCTCTACTCCTATTGGTTGTCACTCCTGAAAGTCAAGGTCATATAAACATATGTGCCCTACAAGTGGAGTCAGAAATATCGTAATTATAAATTCTGTATGATAGGGCTGTCACGATATCAGATTTTTCACATCACGATTATCGTGATGGACTGCATTATAGCATCGATCGAGTGTTTGAAATAACTTCCTTCCATGAACGGATTCTTATTTTATGGTATTCTATACAGTGATAAAGGCTATGTCGATTAGCATTGCAAAATAAATATACATTATCCATACGAAAATACCTGAGATGGCTTGAAGAACGCAGAAAAGACATATACTTTTGTGATCGTGTGCTGATTCTCATGTTTCATCGTACAAAACATTTATTTCTGCACTTTATTCAGCTGCAGCGACAGCTGGATGCCTTTGTCCAGAGATTTCCTGGAAAGTTTGTTTCATTACTTCTTTGAGTCTCGCTTGTGGACTTTCTGGGTGAGGGCGCCCTCCGGTGTCGAGTATGAATGAAACAAATCACACGTGAGAGTTTAACACTCCATAGTGGCACTGCCGCTAGATTATTATGTGTCATATTATTGTATGTGTTGTGTACTATTAATTTAAAAATATCGCCAATACCGGTATATTGCGACACACCTGATTAACATGATAATTCATTATTTGAATTTCACGATTATCGTCAATACCGGTATATCGCAACACCCCTAATTCTGAGCACATGAAAGTTGTATTTACTGTTAAGAAACTTTTGAAAGGTGAATCTCTAAGATGAAACTAGCAATTCTAGATGAGTTCAAGATGATACACTGACGGTAAAAAGTGAAAGTGAAAGTGGCGTGACATGTAGCCAAGTATCGTGTCCCATACTTTGAATTTGTGCTCTGGATTTAACTCATCCAAGTGCACACACACACAGGGGCAGACTTAACCAATAAGCGAGGTAAGCGGCCGCTTAGGGCCCCCGGGGAATCAGGGGGCCCCATCTGATAGGCCTATTGGCGAAACATATTTGTAGCATTGAGAAATGTAGCCAATCACAGACATATCGTTTAATTTCTTGAACGCAATGACCCGAAATGTTTAAGTTAGAATCCACTCACCGCTCAAAATGCCAAGTTTTTGTCAAGTGCTGAGTTCTGCAAGCTCGGGAATCCTCTCATTATAACAAAGTGTAGCTACGATGTAAATAAGAGATTAAATTATAACAAAGTGTAGATACAATGTAAATAAGAGATTCATTGTGCCGTGTACAGAGCTCATTAACAGAATGCGTGAGATCGCAATGAACTGAAGTGAGTGACAGCTTTAAGTGATTATATGAGGGAGCGCTCTTTTCGCGCATTCTAGGCTGTATAATACTGTCTGACTGTCTCAGAACAGGGATATTCACCTCAGTAAAGAAATTATTGTGTTTCAAGTCATAATTTTATTTGTCTTGATGTTTCAAAATGACTCGCTGGT
>NW_015651866.1:2989-7134 GCF_001515625.1 Sinocyclocheilus rhinocerous
GTATAAATCCACGAATGCAATGACTGGAGATTTTCGCTTAATAATAAGCTAACTTAGATTACATTTTCGATTTGTTTCTCGGCAAACCCTACCGTATGCCTTCAGAACACTTGGAATATGAAATAAGTTGCATGAGATAATTTTATGTTAGTAAAAAGAATGAAAAAGTTTACAATTTATTAAATGGACAAGTGAAAGCATTTTTTTGGATTTTCTTTTGTGATCCAAAAAAAAACAAAACAAAAAAGATAACCTAATATGGCTTTATAACAGCATCAGGCTGACTTATTACTGGTTGTGAAGGGATAAATAAACTATAAACTATGAGAGCGAGCGAACAAAATAAGGGTTAGGTGTAAAAGAGCACATAGTTATTCCGTTGGGGCCCCATACCTGGAATTTGCTTAGGGCCCCTGCACACACACACAGACACACACACACACACACACACACACACACACACACACACACACACACACACACACACACACACACACACACACACACACACACACACACACACACACACACACACACACACACACACACACACACACACACACACACACACACACACACACACACACACACACACCGTGAACACATACCCGGAGCAGTGGGTAGCCTTTTTATTTATTTTTATTTTTTTTGCTTTGCTGCGGCGTTTTGTATTGGTCAGTGTGGTAAGCACTCTCATTTATTGTGAAAGATACATGAAATCTTAAATCAAATATTGCAGCAAGTACACTAGATGCACCTTTGAACTTTCTCTATCCATCACCTTTTGACTTCTTTTTGATGATACGCTTTCATTTAATCTTGATGAAAAAATTTCATTCTCCCCTACCTGATGAACATCATAAACTCTAGAGACTCACAGAGGTGACTAATTTGTTTCTTTTCTCTATTTTAGTAAAACTGTGTACTCATTCAATTCAACTCCTTTACAGAGAGAAGTATAATGGAGTCGTTTTTGGCAAAGGATTGCAGAGTCTCTCGGTTTCCTAGGTATCACGTCAGCCTGCTTTTTGATCCTGCCTACGCCTATTGAGCACTACAGAGAGAGTAATTACTGCCTCCATTGAGTGTCTCATTTCATCCGCTATAATCTTTTTCTCCATTAATGTATTATTAGTTGGATTTAGTACAAACAGATTAAGCATGGGGCGAGAAAGGCAGAAGTCATTTGTTAATTGCACAGGCACCTTTTATTTGGCTTCTTTCCCCACTCAAAGTAAGTAAGGCGTAAAGAATTCCACCGCTGAGTTTGTACTGTAGATTTGGGCATGGGGTTAGGCGAGAAGAAATGAAAGAGAGAGAGTCTAGCTGAATGGCAGAATATTGCTCCAGTCTACCATGTCTTAGTTTCAATGACATTCAGATTTTTATCAAATAATGAATTAAACCTTGATTTTCTGTCTACTCAGCAAAGAGAAACCCAGCAGTCTGTGGCATTATTATTTTTTTACGATATTGCAAGGTCTACTGGAAAATTTCTAAAGGTATTCAAATATACATGCTAGAGTACATGCATGTACATTTTTCCATTCTTTATTTATTTAATTTTATGAGGGCCTGGAATTGGCTATAGAATGCATTTGACATCAGTGTGTATTCCTTTAATAATTCATTTCCGACCCCTCCTCTTAAGATCATACGTGTTTAGACATGGTCTCTGTGGATACCTGGCTATCAAAGAGAGGGAGAGAGCGGGAAATAGCAAATTAAACTCCATCAGCTAATGTGTTGTCAGGTAATGAAATAACAATCTGACACCCACTCATATTGAAATGCAAAAAAAGGGGTCTCACCATTACCCTGGCAATTTATCATAAAAGACGGTGAATTTCTACTTAATATACATGAGGTCTGCGAGTTATTATGGGACTCCACAGTCTAACAAACTTCTCAAAGTCTGCATACAAAAGGGTCAAGCACATTATTTTCACTTGCATCATATGTGGACGACAAAATGGCTTTCTGGAGAACTGAAAATTGAGTCTCACTTTGAACATGCTACAGCCTATTCTTTCTCCATACAATGCTCTCTCTCCTTCTCTGTCTTTTTGTGGATGTTTGGAATGAGAAGCAAGAGAGATAGGCGTGTGTATGTATGTGTGTGTTAACTGGCGGTATCAGTGGGAAGGTGGAAAAGGCTATTTCCAGTGCTCTAATTCATCTCTGCCAACAAAGTCTCCAGGCTTTGCCTCTCTCAGCTCTCCACCTTTCTCAAATGTGGCTTAGTACTTCTTGTACCCTGTTCACCTTGTTTTTCTGTTCCTTTGGGTATTGGGTCATTTCCCTGTACCATTCTACATTTCACTCTCTTTCTTTCTTTTCTTTTTGTGTGTGTGTGTACTGCTCTCTGAAGCAAGGAGACATGCCCCTCAACCATTAATGTCAATTCCATTAATGTCAATTGGATAAGTAGTGTGATTAGAGATGGGGGAAGTTTCACCACGACTTGACTTGACCATCTATGGACAAAACAACATTAAAAATAACTTTTCATTCTTGGAGTGACACAAGGGAAGAAGAATATGTAGGGTAACATGTTCTATGACACTTTTATGTGGCCCTGTAACAATATATAGGACATATTGTGGGAAAAAAAGAATATGATAATCTACAACCTTTCAAATATCCCCTGATTTTAATATATGGGCATGTTCAGTCACAACTATGTGCATAACTATAATACTATTATAATACATATTATAATAATATTTTTATTGTAGCAATATTATTATTATTATATTATAATATTGTTAAATTATAATAATTTCTGTAAAAAAAAATAGAAAAAATATTAAAAATTTGTGGGACAAGACCAAAATCAAGTCACATACATAAAAGCCATTTAAAAAACAGCAAAAATAAATGAGATATATCATAAAAACATAAGACAGTTTTAATGTGACATTCATTTAACAAAAGGAAACATTTCTTCATTTTAATGAAGAAACACCCCCATTTCTTGAGCCGTAGGGTACCAAGGACTAAAGAAACACAAGATTCATATTGGTCTGGTAGGAATATCCATGACTTAGGCACAATGAAGCAGCATTTCAGCCTTGGATTCTGTAGAAATATGTTCACATTTACCAGACTTAGTGGGGTCACACTCAGGGTTGAGTGTCTAAAAGAAAAATGGTGGACAAAGCAAATGCAACATAATACAGCTTAAGCTGTTCTTAATGTCTTTCTGTGCCCGTTGCAGTAGGAGGATGTTTAGTCCTGCATTGTTTACCATCAAACAACCTCTAATGAAACAGCCCACTTCAGTATTACTGAAAGCCGCTATATGAGGCCTTAAGGGAGGGAGGGGGATTTTTCGTTTTCATGGTCCAGACCGAATTTCACTGTAGACTGAGAGCTGTCATATCAATCTGTGGGGCATACCGCTCTATGCTAATGTATAATTTATATGGCACATTTTTACTGCAGCTGGCCATAATGCCATTATATTATTTGAATGTCTTGGGCTTCCCTCTGGAGACCCCACATACAAATCAGTCCTGTCTCTCACCAAGCAGGGCCAAAGATTAATGACAAACGTGGCAAGGACAAATGAGAGTGCCTGACAATATCTTGCAAAGTTTTGCATATGAACTGCCTCAGCAAATATCCTGAAGCCCAGAAACAAAGGCAAGTGTTCTTGAATGGCCTGGGATGACCCCCACTCCACTCAAACCCCCCCCCCCTAGTTAGCTTACACCGCTAAATTCAGATTTTATCCTGATTACTTGTGTCTTATTTTAGTTGTAATTTTGGAACTGTAACTCTTTTCTAAAACCCTGCCTAGACAGCATTTTAAGATGTGAACGCTGCTCCAAAAGGTAGGCAGCAAAATGATGCTGCCCTCTGAGATCCCAGAATGCATTGCTGAGCAAGCTGAGTGAAAAATCATTGACGACAGTGGCCGGGGAAAATGTAGTTCTGGGACAGAGATGGTGGAAATGGTCATGAACAATTAATTATAAAATGTTTTTTGGTGCATGAAAAATGGACTAACAGTCTTATGGCGCTTTTCCACTGCGTGGTACGACTCGGCTCGACACGGCTGACTCTGCTTCAGTACGGCACGGCATGGCTCGGCTCGGTTTGCGTTTCCACTGCAGTTTAGTATCGCTTTTATCGCTTTA
>NW_015651866.1:10224-17900 GCF_001515625.1 Sinocyclocheilus rhinocerous
AAAAAACACACACACACACACACAAGGATAACACGCTTCTTCAGTGTTCTTTTTCTTTCAGTGTTCTCCTCTGTGCTTTTGTCTTATGTGTATGAATTTCCCCAATATTATCATGAACAAGGAGGCCTATAATATCTAGAGAGAGTGATCCATTAACATTCCCATTACTCTCAATGACAGCTGCTTGGCTGTTGCAGGAAGTATGCTTTTTGGAATCTACCATCTTTGCTCACGAGTGCTCAGTTCTGCAGCCAGTTTGACTAATCACTCTGGAACCACAGGAAAATTATGTGATAAAACATTGATTGGCTGGTACCAGAATATATCATGCACTAATGCCGCTTTTCCACTGCGTGGTACGACTCTGCTTGGCACGGCTCAGTACGGCACGGCATGGCTCGGCTCGGTTTGCGTTTCCACTGCAGTTTAGTATCGCTTTAGAGTGGGCGGGATTATTCACATGTCGTTATAGTTGCGCCACCTCTACTGCCTCTACTGCTCCTGAAAAACTTTTTCATTCCGCCTCGCCCCATCAAGCTCTCGATGGATCCACTCCTCTACTATCAACGAGAGGAACGTCTGTACTTTCTCAACAGACCATGAAACAGCCATTTTTTGCTTGTTAAAAAAAGGTGCGCTAGTTCAAAACAGTTGCGTTCGATCTTCTTCTTCTTCTTCTTCTTTGGAATTTTTGGGCGTATTCCGCACCATAGGCACATACCGCCACCAACTGTTTCTAATCATACATGGATGATAGTCCCGCCTCTAATCATATTTTTTTTTTTAATTGTCAATTTTATTTCTGGCTCAGCCAAGCTGTATTTCTGGCTGCTGCGTGTTCAGCTCCCATGCCAAAAAACCCAGCTTGTGTGTTCCCCTATTCCTTTGCTTTATTTATTTATTTATTTATTTAACTATCAAATTCGTTTATTGAATCCCATTTCTACTATATATTCCATTACTATTCTTTGATTAATACCTTCTCTTAATCCTTTTCCTAATATCCAATTTATCTTCTTTTTTTCTTTATTATTACCATTTAAGTTCTTTATCATTTTAATTCTCTCTATATTATATTTCCAACATTTTAATATTACATGTTCAGCGGTTTCTATTACCCCACAAAAAGCACATTTACCTGTAATATGTTTACCTATTTTGTATAGTGATGCATTTAGTCCGGTGTGCCCAAATTGCAATCTATTTAAAATCACCTCATCTTTCCTACATCTTCCAAAATTGTATACTTCTTTGTTGCATTCGATCCTTCCGGCTGTGCTGATTTAAATCTTCTTCTTCTTTTCTTCTTTGAGGTTTAATGGCGGTTGGCAAACCAGCTTTGGTGCATATTCCGCCACCTACTGGGATGGAGTGTGAGGCATTGATATCAGAAGAGAGACAGAAAAAAAATATAAATAAATAAAAGGAAAAAAAATTAATACCACCTACCCTACCTTTCTATATTTTCTTATATAACTTTGTTGCTTTAAAAAAAAAACAAAAAAAACAAGAGCTTCATATCCTTTGTAAGAACTGTTAAGTATATTCTGCAAAGTTAACGAGTTTATGCCAACAGAAATTAAATTTTTTTTTCATTGAATTCTTTCCCTTTCATATGCCATACAATTGATTATTACATGCTCTGTAGTTTCTGGAAGTCCACATTTATTGCACTGACCAGAACCATGTTTCCCTATCATTTGAAGTGAGGGCAGAATGACCAATTCTCAGACAAGAAATTACCTTATCTTCTTTTCTGTTGCCATAATTAATTCTAACTAAACCAACTTGTTTAAAGTTGAAATATTCACTCTCAAGATGCTGTTGCACTACTATCGCTTTATGTTCATGATAGTTCAGCTATTACAGGTTCAGTTACAGATATATCATTAGTAATTCTTTTTGCAGCTCTATACTTAGAAAGAGGGATATACATAGTTGCAGCTGTTCGTCCAGTTACTGGGTCTTTGGAACCATCTGTAAATATCTGTAAAAATTGGAAATATTCCAACCTGGTCTCATGGCAAAAACGTACCCGGGGGCACATTTTCGCGAGACGCGAAATACGTACCAATAAGTACATATCACTGCAGTTTCCAAAAGAAATTAACACTAGAGGCAGTAAAACTCCGACACCTTTTATTCCTTTTCACACACATTTACAGAGTTTCGATTAATAAAGCGTAATTTTCGCACAATTACTTGAAGAATATCATGTTATGACTTCAAAACAATTTTAATATGCTGGGAGATTTGAAAACTGATGCTTTTGAACGTTAGCGCCGCACATATCTAGCTTCATATCAATGGGTTTTCATTGACTGTAGGTTTGTTCGGTAGCTCACGGAGTACGGAGACATACTTGAGAGGCGAGGAGCTCCAGTTCGAGTCCTGTGTAACTACGGTTCGACAAAACGGTTCAAATCTGCATATAAGTAAGTTCAAATGACACGGTTGCATCAACAAATCAAAGCTTTTCACCTGAGATTGTTCATATTCCCAGCAATTTCCCCAAACATTTTTAACTGGATGATTTGAAAAATGACCTTTAATATTTGACCAGTATACCAGTCTTAGCTGGAGCTCACGTAAATCCAAAGGCATTTCTCCCATCTCTACCTGCAGTGATGTTACAGGAGAGGATCTAACAGCTCCACATCAAATCCTTAGGGCTTGACTTTGAATTGTATCAATTTTTGTTAGCAAAGCATTTGAAGCTGATCCATAAATTATCCTACCGTAATCAATCGATGATCTAATTAATGCGCAATATACTCTCTTTAGTGAGTGTCTTGTGGCACCCCAGTCCAGTCCTGCCAAACATCTTAATACATGAACTCCTTTCTTACATTTATCAATTACCTTTTGAATATGTGTTCCAAATGTTAACTTTGAGTCCATCCATACTCCCAAATATCTAATAATAGATACTTGCTCTAAAGTTTGCTCATACAACTTTAATTTTACTTCAGGAATTTTCTTATTTTTTGAGAAACAAATTACTCGAGTCTTTGCTACAGAAAGACGAAATCCCCACTGGTTAGTCCAGCTTTCAACAGTATCTATTGCTTTCTGCATTTTCTTCTCTAAATATCTTAGATTTCTTCCTCTTATCCATAAGGCTCCATCATCAGCATATAAGTGACCTTCCTATTTCTGATCCTATTTCCTCAAATATACCATTTATCATAATATTGAAAAGTACCGGACTGCAAACGCTACCTTGAGGAGTTCCGTTATCTATTATGTAGGTATCATAGTATTCTTCTGATTTAAATTTAAAAAAATTAAAACGGTTCTGTTGTGTTTGTGTCGCAAGTTCAGTGACGCAGGTAGTGACGATTCTCCCCGGCCAATCAGTGATCAGCAGAGTTTACATGTCACGTTTTGGTAACTGTACGGTTCACTTGGAACCTCAACCGAGGTGGTACTAAAAAAAGTACCAGGTGCCAGGTACTGTACCCAGTGGAAAACCCCCCAAAAGTGAACCGTACCGAGCCGTACCGTGGCGTATCATGCAGTGGAAAAGCGCCATAATAGAACTAGATCTACAATAACATAATAAAATATTTGGTATTTAAATTTTGCCAAAGTCAATTACATCACAATATGTGACTCATTTTAATGGCATCCGCAAACTAGTAAATAGTATAGTTACAGCATTTACCAGCAGGGGGCCATGTTAATCAGCCAAACCTTAACCCACTTATCATGACAGCTATTAAAAGAAACAGGAAGTTGTCATTGCATACCCAATCACAAACCTCCACAATCAAAACCAGTGTATATGTCATCATCAATGCCAAAGTCAATTCACTCGGCAGCCATCTTGGGAATGGAACTAATTAAATGAATAAATACCAATATCTCAAAAACTGCTTGCCAAACTCACATTTCACTATTGAAAAGAAATCTGACACAAATAGCATCTTTTTTTTCTTCTTTTTTTTTTTCAGGTGGGTCAGCCAATGTAGAGCAAAGGCATAAATTATACGATACCAACAACTTTAACTGTTGTTCCTGTGGTATGTGGAGCTGCTGTTATCAAACAACAAGAACTAGCTGGTTAGCAATTGCCCCCCACCCCCCCTTTTTTTTGCTAGAGGCATGTGTCCTTTTTAACAACAGGGAAATATGTGGAAGGGGTGCAATGATGACAGAGGAATGACAACAAGAGGATTGATTGTCACCTACAGCCAATGGCTCTTAAGATGGATGGCTTCGCTGCTGTGCCGGCAAGAAGCTGTTCACTTCCATTTCCATCCTGCTGAAGAGTCACAGCAGATTAAAATATCCACACTGCTCATTCCCATTAACCATCCACTCATTTCCCACCCAACCTCAGCCCTGCTCTCTCAATTAAAGAGCCCCTGCCCATATTAATGGACCCGGCAGAACGACAGCACATGGAATTACAAACTCCTCCACTTTCATCCTGAGAGCCAAGAAGCAATTTGTTTCATGTTTACAGGTCTAGGCTGAGACCTGGCTATGCCTGCTTTCAGTGATAGTTCTACACAACAGTTTGCTCTTGTTTTGCTACATATCTTTACTCACACAGGAACTAAAACCGTCAACATCTGTGTGTGTTCTCAGCCTGTATCATTAGTCTGACATAAAAGACAGGCCTTGGTAGTCTGCTCTCCTCAGGAAAAACAAAAACAAACAAAACCTGTAGATTTTAAAACCGAGCTGCTGTCCATGACAGATTAAACACTGTTAGGTGACGATACAATAACACAATCTTCTCTTGAGTCATAAGACACCAAGATAAACTGCTGTCCTTATGTTATCCATACCGTAAATATTAGAGCATTTTGCATACACAACAGACCCTTTCCTGTGCTACAGAATGGCTATAAACATAAAGCAGCAGGCCTTTCAAAGAGCCAATGTCCTCTTCTATACGCTGAGCTCAAGCATATCTGGAGCGAAACCGCTGAACTCTTATGGTGTATTCCATTGTGCTTTGAAAAAAGCCCTTTGAAATGCATTAGCGTTAGACACTATGGATACGGATTTGAGACACAGCAAAGAAGCACAAAGAAATGGGACACTGAGAAATGTATTTATATATAAAAAAAACAGATCCTCTCAACCCTATAGGAGGCTTTTCTTTATTGTTTGGTAACAATTTGATACCTCAAAGTTCTATCTGTATTTTCTTTTTTTTTTTAAGCTCCCAAATCACTTTTTTCTCTTCTCCTCTCAACCGCAGCAAATTAGTTTTCAGTCACCATAAAATAGCCTTTTCTTATTTCTGAGCAGTGCTGTATACTGTGGAAAATCTTTCACATAATGTATCCTTAAAAGCACATTACTCTGTCTCATACATCGTTACGAGTTAAGAGCGTAGTTAATATTTACATTTGTGAAGACAGAGCGAGCGAGAAGGAGGAAAAAAAGACAAAAAGAAAAAAATGGGGAGGAAAAAGAGAGAGGATTTTGCCGTGGAATAAAATTCCCCCACCCACATATACACACTTGCTCTCTCTTTGCGGCAGTCAAACAATTGCTATTCACAATCCTACCCTTAATGCCTAAGAACCGCATAAAAGCGGAGAGTTTAAGAATATAGGGATAAGCTCTTTCAGCTTTTCTAAGTCTTAAGGCTGGTTTATGCTCTGTGAATACTGAGCATCAGCCGCCACTGCTGTTGCCACTCTAAATAGATATTACAATGATTTGGGAACAATGGATTCTTCCAGACACAAAAATACATATATGTGTATATATACTGAATAGGAGGCAAACATTAGCAGTGCTCTGACAATGCGAGCTCATGAGAGATGGAGAAGAAGAGAGAAAGATTACTGTCTGTGAGAGAGAAAAGGTAAGATGGCAGTCGGGGTGTTGGCAGGAAAGCTGGGGCTGGGAGATGCTTTCAGAAGCTAAATCTCCCCCAGAGCACATGCTGCTCCGCTGATACAAGCAGCAGACATGGGGTCACCTCCCCTCCGGGAGACAAAGGAGCTGCGCTGCTTGCAGACGAGAGATGAGCACCAGCACCTCTGCACCACTGGCTCAGCAGTGGAAACTTTTGCTTTATGTGCTCATATTGTTGCGTTTGTTTTGCAATCACTGCTGTTGGTAATTGGGTGTTTCTGTGAGCATTTTCAGTACTGAGGACTTTTAGTAAATAAACTCCCACTAGTTTATTTAATTTTGCTACTAACAATGACTTTATTTAACAGTTTTGTTATTTTATCTGTAAGTCATGACCTTTTCTATCACATCTTATATTATTTATTGGTTTTAACAGCATTTGTTTTTTGTTTTTGTTTTTTTAAGCAGACACAATTTTAGCAAACAAATGCAGGACTTCTTGTTCTTCGGGTCTTGTTCTGTCTTGTTGAAGCTAATGTCATGGCTAGTATTTTATCTGTTGTAAATACACACAATTAAACAATGTTTTAAGTCGTTTTGCAAAATTTGAGAAAATTACAGCTTTGAAATTGATGCAGCAAAAAAAAAAAAGTATCCTGCTTACAAGTTATATTTAATTTCTTCTTTACTTTTACTTTACTTTTAGTCATTTAGCAGACGCTTTTATCCAAAGCGACTTACAAATAGGAAAAAGTAATTACAACTAAAAGTTAAAACTCTATAAATACTATATATATACATATTTAAGAAAATAAAATAAATTAAATAAAAATGACAAATGCATACAACAACATTTCAAAACTAAAACATTTAAATAAAAACAAAAAAATAAAGCTAAAAACAATTCAAAATATTAAAAGAACAAAAGGTATGAGTATAATAATGATTCTAACATAACACTAAGCCAAACACCAAAAAACAACTACATGTGTGTATGTACAGCCACACACATATACATATACCAACCCAGTCTCATAAAAATACGTACCTCTGCGTACATTTCTGCAACACCGTTTTTACGTACCTTACTGCAGGTTTCGCCGCAGTTTCTAAGAGAAATGTCCACTGAGTGGCACTAAAACACGGGTTCAATACGTCAACCCTGGCACGTTTTTATTACGTTGATATAGGTACGTATTGCTGTGTTTTTATTGCGTTTCTTCAGGTACGTATTGCGGCGATTCAGAATTCAAATATCCGGGGACTGTCGCTAAAAGTTAATGCTCTATCGTGTTGGAAATATGCCCTACACCAAACCCAACCCTAAACCTACCCGATAGTGTTAACAAATGCAAAACTGATATAAAAACACATATTTTGATGCAACCGTGCCATTTTAACTTTCTTATATGCAAATTTGAACTGTTTTGTTGAACCGTAGTTACACGGAATTCGAACCGGAGCTCCACGCCTCTCAAATACGTCTCCGTCCTCCGTGAGCTACCGAACAAACCTATTGGTTATGAAAACCCATTGATATGAAGCTGGATATGTGCGGTGCTAACAATCAAAAGCATCAGTTTTCAAATCTCCCAGCATATTAAAAATGTTTTGAAGTCACAACATAATACTCTTCAAGTAATTGTGCGAAAATTACGCTTTATTAATCGAAACTCTGTAATACATGTACACTATATATATATAAATACATTCAATATATATATACATATTATTTCATTTCCATTTTGTATGTTGAAGTACTGAAATAACTCAAATTAAATAAAACTAAAACTTAATAAAAAACCTATATAGACATAATAAAAAACTAATAAAATGACAACATTACTTAC
>NW_015651866.1:18234-23302 GCF_001515625.1 Sinocyclocheilus rhinocerous
TATCTATCTATATATATATATATATATATATATATATATATATATCTTCTCACATCACATTTCACCTCAAGATTGCTCTTCACTTACACTCTCTGTTAACCACACTAACTTTAAAGAAACAAATCTTATTAGCTGCAAAGTTGTTAGTTGTGACGGAAATGCCACAACTGAGGAATTTTATCTTAGTTTGTGTAAAAAGTTATAAGTTTCCCCCCCCCTCTCATTATAGTAAAATGTAACAATTGATATATTGATTTATTTGATTTCCAGATTTTAAGAATAAATGTATTTATTTAAATGGTAAAACAATACGATTTATACATAGAACACATCAGAAACATCAGGAAAAAAATGTTTGTTTTAAAGCATGAACTGGAATTTTTTTTCTCCCTTAAATGCATCTAAACGATCTTATTGTGAACAATTCATCCATGTATGTTTTTGACCTCAACATTTTTAATTAAACTTTTATAACTCGATCTTCTGATGAAATGAGAGACTTCTCTGTGGTAACATTATGCTGGACTAATCTAGCCATTTAGTCCACTTAAACCATCATATGGCAGTTGACACTGGTTTGACTGTAGACTACAGACAGGTGCAGGTAGCCTTTTTTATATTTACCTTTGAGGTATTGATGTCAACAGTAAAGTCTGGTGGCACTGCAGGAAATATTCCCTTGGGGCCGTTATCCTTCCTTCTCATTCAAAAGGCCTGAGGGGCAGTAGCTAACAACTCTCTCTCTCTTTCTCTATCTCTCCTTGTCTTAATCCAGTGCAATCACTGCTCTCGGACTTTGCCACCTCTCACAATTACAGCAGTCCATAATCCGAGGGGCTTCCATTTTCCTGTGAGGTTTAAGAGAAGCAGAGATCAGGGGGGATCATTGACCACCCACACGCAGCCCTCTCCATAGCTCCCCGTCAACCCTGTCAGCACAAATCATATGGCGATGGTGCTGATAGATTCTAATGCAGCCTTCTGCACATGGTCAGTGCTTAAATACAGTTTAGTGGCTTAGGGAGGATTTGCTTGTATCAGAGGTGCTTGGTGTTTAGGAGAAGCTTTCTCAAGCGTATTGCACTTGTTCACATGTGTTATGTTGCCAAGATGGCCTTTTGAAGGGGCTCAAGAATTCACCAAGTTTGAAGTGTGGTCAATGAGATACTTGACTTAGAGGCAAAGTCTCTCTCTGCTCATGGAGTTTAAGCTGTTTTAAGGGAGACATTCCTAATTCAACTCAAACAGATATGACTACCATGTCCATTTGAATGGTGATCCAATTTGTAACCTTTCAGTGGCACCATGTGAGCCGCAACCAAGCCGGAAAACACAATCTACATTTTAAGCAAGCACTTCAGGAAGAGTTTTTATGGCTTGTGTATTAAAATATTTAAAAGAAAATAGACTTGACTGCGCATTGAACTGTGATTACCAATTTCCTTGTATACCATGATATATAACATTATGTCAATAAACCATTAAAGGTGCATCCAATAGTTTGATGCTAATAGAGTGCTAATGAGGATGAACAGATTCAAATTTAAGCCTTTATTTAAAAAAATGTATTAAAAAAAAAATCTAAACATTGATCAACGTGACTACTTTAAATCTGGCAACACAATACTAAAAAGTCAACTTCATATCTTCGTATAACCTTGATGCAAGCTAGCGGTGATCCTGTACCTTCATCTTCGTTTGAGCTTGAATGTTTTGGACCACACTGACTTTAATAATATTGCCAAGAACAGCAGAAATATCTTATTTTGTGTTCCAGGAGAAGAAAAGAAGCCATATGAGTTCAGAATGACATGAGGGTAAATGATGATGTTATATCTTTAACACACTGCGTATGAATGAGACACCTTTGAAGAAAAAGACTGGAATTGTCTCAGTGATGTTTGAATGTACAGCAGGAAGAAAAAACATCGTACTGTCTGTCAAGTGCGTCTTTCTGGGTGAGCTTTGTGCAGAAGGCTGGATTAACTATTGAGTTGCAAGAAGAGTGCTTCAAAGTCATACTAGAAGGAGAGAAGCAGGGAGATTGAAAGTGAGACAGAGTGAGAAAGAGTCCTTAGCGACTGCAGAAATACACAGTGCTTAAGGAGAGGATAGAAGCGGTTAAATGAATCATCCAGTTGGCTTTAACTGAGCTTGGTTGCTTCTGTCCTCCCAGCATCTTTAATGTGTTTGTTTGCCTGCAGGGCAAGATTTTTTTTCCCCTTCTTGTCTCTGTATCCCTCTCAAAATGGGAAGATACAGATTTATTTCAAAACCTTTAAATTGACTTGAATCTATCAATATATTTTTGTGTGTGTGACGAAAGCCATTCAGAGGGGGGAAGAACACCCCAATGCGGCAGATGTTACAATTCCGATTTGCCTTTCATTCTTTTTTTAAATGCGCACAATAGCATAACGAGAGGAATTTCAAAGGCCGATTTAAACTGATTTAAGTTAGAGCTCTTGTCATAAAAGTGTGTGTTTGCAAGTATCACAAAGATGACTAGAATGAGGAGAGAGACGGCAATAAAAGCAACCCAAGGCATTGTACTTTCTTTGCAAAAGCCTTAAGATTATTTTTAAAAATATCCAGGCTTGGAATGATTTGCTCCAAAGTGTTTTCAGATTTTGTATATGCATTTCTACAGTGCAGGAGATAGTTATCAAGAAGAATAAACAACTTGAATATGCCTGAAGGACAGGATATGAAAGAAAGTGCTGAAAAGGAACACCCTGCTGCCAAGAAAAATTGGAAACGGGAGGCTTCCTTTACTTTCTGAGCAGCCATGTTGAATTATACACCTTTCTTAGAAATAACACAAAGAATAGTGAACAAAGAGATATTAGTGCACTGCTTAAAAAAAAGGTTACAGGCAGTTTTTATAAGAACAAGGAGACTGGGGCCAGTTGTCTCATATTTTACTCCAGTGAATGTTTCCCAGGGTAGTCAGTACTGTGCACATATATGCCTTGACTACAAACAGCTGTTAAACATTTCATAAGCTTTATTGCCCAAGAAAAGAAACACCTCAAATACATATTTTGTTACACTATAAGTTTATAAAGGGGGAAACCATTAAACTTTTAAAAAATGTATATAAATAAACAAATAAATAAACGAATAAATGAATAAATAAATGTGACAGCTTGCTCTGAACTGATATTTATGAAAAAAAATGCTCTCGTCCTGCAACCATGAGTCTTTTAGTTAGGATCAAAGTTATTTTTAAAGCTCTTAATGTATGCCAGTATGGTTTTATTATGTACACAGCTGTACGAACTGTATGAACTGTAGAATAGAATGATTGTAATTTAAAACAATTTTGAATTAACCACCATATAACACCACTGGAAGAGAAACACATATTTGCATAATTGAACTTTTGACTTCGATTTTATAGTTTTAGATATGGCATTTGTGACTGCTTCTGACCCTGTGTGACAACTATCACTGTTCTACCATATATGCAAATATAATTAGACCCTAAAACATTTAGGTGATATTTTATTTTGACAATATACTGGCTAGGTGTCTAAAGATATACAGTTGAATGATAGTTTGCAACCCAGTGACTGTGTTGCTCTACAATCTGCACCCTGCAAATCTGTTTCCACAGCTTGGGTCTTCTTTTAGTTGCTTTTGATGGATTTGTGGCATCATCCAAGCAAATGGGTTCAATTAAGACTGGGCAACCATATTGGCAAAGTCCCTAAAAATGTATATTGGCACTAAATCAAGCTGCTTAGGAGAGACAAAGATAATTAAAGGGTGCAAACAATGAATGATGATGAAGAGAGTAAGGGAAGAGCCACAGTCTTTCTGAACTCTCAACAAAATGTGTTACTGGTACTAATGAGAGCACTATCTAGGCCCAGGTTTAAGCACCTGCTAACGAGGGCTTGTTCATCATGGCCATACACAAGTCACGGCATAATTTTATCACCAGTGCTATGCTCTCCTCAACAGGAGGAGAAGCCTCATGGAGCCTTGCTTGAACAAAGCCAAGAGAAACCCAGTCACTCATTCACTGACTCAGCTAAATGACAGACAGACTCACATGTGTTTGTTTGTGTATCATGGTGGGGTCTTTCCATTAAATTCTGAGCTATTTCTATCCCTTACCCCTTATATTTAACCCTCACAGAAACCTTTTTGCTCTTTAGGTTTTAATTAAGACTTTGATCTATTCTAACCCTGCAAGGGTTTTAAATCTACAGGGTATCTACACGGTTCATAAGCACATTTTTTATGCAAATGCCCTTTACTTTTGATAACATTATGATTATGTGAAGGGCAGAAATAGTACTACCTTGTCTGGCCTCAGATGGACATCCACCACTAGAGGGCAGTGCAGCCCAGTCCTTGTACATAGTCAAAAGACCATATGCATGGAAATGCAGCCAAACGACTGATAAAGACAAGTAACCTGATGATGGTTCATGCTGATAGTGCGAATGGAACGTAGTCCATAGGGTGCACAGATTCCAAAACATTTATTATCTCCTTTGATTCATTCCTGATCAGCGAATATTTTCATCAGCAAATCCTCCCACCGGGCCCACAGACTGTTGGCTCTCCGTAGAATTAGTTTTTCTTGTTTCTTTTTACTGTTGCTGAAAAGGCTGGAGAAGGAAGGAAAGAGATGGAAGAGAAGAAAACATTTAGTGACACTACTTAACATGAATTAGCAATAAACAATAGTTTTACAGCATTTTATTAGGATATTTAGGTTAATGTTAATTTCTATATATAGGGCAAGTGGCAAAAGGGAATGTGGAATAAAGAAGTTTTAATGCTATCAAATAAACTTTTTTTTTTGTCGACAATCATTTGTTTGCTGTTAGGTTCTTTGTCACTGTTAAAATAAATGAATTTTTGCAAAATTGAAATCAATAATTTGTGAGGGTCTGTTTTCAATACCGTACCTCTTTACCTTTATGTGCTACATAAAAAAGGACAATAGTTTTCAGCTAAAGGGGAACAGACTTTAAAAGAGCTTTTATTAAATAGTATACTATTGTAAGTGAATGGCATAAACCATGTCATAAAAAAAAAAAAAAAAAAA
>NW_015651866.1:23543-28765 GCF_001515625.1 Sinocyclocheilus rhinocerous
ATATACTGTATATATATATATATATATATGTTGTTTTGATACATTTACATTTAGACATAAACTCAAGGCTGAGAGTATAAATGATCACAAATCTACCAAAATCTTTTAAATTTTAATGATTACAGTTGTAGCTGTTTCATTATGAACTAATATGAAACATAACTAAGACTAACACTGAGCACTAGTATATTAATAACTAACCAAAATTAATAAATGCTATAAAAACATTGGTTATTGTTAGTTCGTGTCACCTAAATCATGAACAAATATTGGGTTTTAAAATAATATTTTACCTAAACTATAACTTCTGTTACTGCCTCATAGAGAAGAACAAAATGTGTCAAATGTTCACATTCAAATAGAAGAGTCTGGATTTAACACTCTTTATTCATTGGCTTGTTTTTTTCTTCACAGGGCAAAGCTCTGGCAGTCCCAATTGGATGAACAAGTTTTTCTTTCCTATTTACGTGTCTCTCACAGGTATGACTCATTTCATACCCCGCAATTATGTGTCTTTGAAAAAGTAAATCTTCTTTTAATGCACTTTAATTGTGTGTGAGTGTGTGAGTGTGAAATGAGGTTTGGATGGAAAGTCTGATGGAATTTAATCCTGTCAGTATGAAATGATCTGATTGCTTCAAACCTGTTGAACTAAAACTCTTTAAACGTACCAGAGATTATTTTAAATACATTTACTAATATTTGAATAACAAAATTTCAAAATGTACATGTAACCAAATTTCACAATATATATAGTCAAAATCCAGAATAGAGCATGTATTATTGAAGTAAACAAATAATTTTATTCAGTCTATTTTTTTTTAATCAGTCAAAATATTGTTTTATTTTTTTCTCTGTTTTTTTCCCCTCTTTCTTTTAAAATCAAGCAATCTCTGGACAGCTGGGCCATCAATTTGGTGTGCATATACTTGTGAAAGAGATTCAGAAAAAAAGGGAAAGAGAAGAATATTTCAAGTTCATGTGTGTGTGTTTGTGAATGTGAACACTTCCTCTTCTCACAGACCTGTGCTTGGCCTCAAGGCATCAATAAATGACTGTGAGGGATCCAACAAATCACACACTGCACTTACTTTACACAGATATGCCTTCCAAAGTACTTTCCTTGGGCAGGGAAAAGAGCCAAGAGCAGCACACAAGCAGCACCCTGATGTGTTGATCCGTAATATCGTGTCAATTCTGCTAGTGAAACAACAACCAAAGAGAAAGAATTACAGGATTCACCTCAGGGAGATATTAATTGAATGAGATGAGACCACAGAAGAGGATGTTTCCTGTTTTTACTTGCCTTAAATTATCAAAAGGGAGTTGACTAAAGCTTAACAGCCGAAAGTTTAAAAAGCCATGCAGTGCACAAATAGCTTTGTGTGTTCTCACTGCAAACTGCAACAACATTATGCAATTGTTTTCAACACCATTGATTCTCAGCCGTGAAAGCCTGTTGTCAAGTAGCATTATCAGAATGTAATGAACCAAATGAAACTACATTATACTCAAATTTCACTAAAACTATAATATACAACAGAGAATTACAAGCACCTCTCTCAGAATGTCTGCTAAAGAAAAGCATCTGTTATACAGTTATACAGACTCATTAAGCTTGTCTTTGAGTCCCAGTTCATGAGCGAAGGATGTTCCTCCAGCTATGGAAGGCTCCTGTGCTAGCATGTGGCCCCTGAGGGAGCTCACGAGGAAGAAAAGAGATGAGTGTGTAAGATAAAGCCTGTTTAGAGTATGACATGCTTTCAGGCTTGAAAGAAGACACCTGAGTATATACTTAGGTCTAGACATGTTTGATCAACACCTCTATCAGACAATAATCTTTCTCCATGAAGTCTAGTGAAAGCTTACAAGAGCACACAAAGACACACACGGATAGTTTGTGAAATGCGAACAATGAAAAATAATGGGTCTTAAAATCTGCTTCCACTTCATATCAGGGTTAATTTAGTTAACCCTGTTTTATTTAATTTAGTTGAGATGGTATCAGATGGAAATACCATGGTACTTACCATAGTACTGAACAGTTAGCTTACCATATTCATGAACCATAACATTAAAATGGTACTCCAGGGAAATTAAAAAAAGTTTTCAAGTGACACGTCTCAGCAGAAGCATCGAGAATCATCCACCTCAGTAGATCAGTAAGTTATTCTACAATTTAGGGTATATTTCATGTTCATTGACAATAATTATATTTTTTCTTACAATTTTCTCTAAAACCAAAAGATTTTATCCATTAAGGGAAAGCATATAATCTCACACAAATAGTTTGAGCACCCTATCTTTTAGTTTGCTTGCCCTGATATGCTTTGAATACAAGTTCAAAATAACAAATCAAATGAACTAAATTAATTAAATAATGAATTCAAATTAGTCAACATTATATTCCATAAAGAACATATTTATTATTTCATAAAACATCCTTTCCCTTATAATATCAAAATTATAGTTAATGTTTCGGCTTGGCAACTAGCAAACTATATTACAGTGATGAAATACATCAACTGAATCTAATAGGAACTTTATTGAGAAAGCATTTTGTTTTTGGACGTTTGAAATGTACACCCCGATTATAAAATGTGCTATTTCTTAATACCAATCTTCAAAAGTGGTTTGTGTATGACTCAGAAAAACTGGATTCAACACTTTTTTGGGCATCATATCGATAATAAAACCAGACAGAGCACTTCAAGCACTTCTGAACAGAGAAAAAGTTTTAACAGACAAAATGACTCCAAATTCATATTGGATTTGGTGTGTTTAAATTGCATTTCAATGTTGCTTTTTTTTTTTTATAAACTTGTTGAAACTATTACAAAACTTCTAAATGTTACTATTGTGATGTATGGGTATTTTTCAATGTTGCTGTCATAGGGAACTTCAAAGGACTCATAGCAGTGTAATTTATCTGCTATAGATTACAGTAGACTGATATCAAACTAATGAAAATTCATGTTATGCTGCTAAATTCAAGTGTTAAGTGTTGATGGTAGTTTGATGGTGGTACTTAGACTGTATAGTCTGGGAACCACAAATCTGGGAAACAACTGGACATCTGAGACTGAGTGTGACAATGTTTTACATCTTATAAAAGTGAAATTTGTGCCACTTTGTTGATTTTTTTTGTATTTTGAAATCAAACTACATTCCCTTGTGTGTTTTTCTAAATATCTTCTCCCATTCTCACATCAAACTACCGAGAAATCGCCTTCTGGCCCATTCCAACACATTCAACCATTCAAATCACACAACCTACATAGTTTTTGATCTCTCATCAATTATAGATTCCGTCCTCTGGGGCTCTAGGATGGCTGTGTTTTTCGGGGTGACTGACGCAGAGGCACATCTCCAACTCATACCACAAGATAGCCGTCTTTGACCGCACTGTTTCTCCATTATTAATCAGAGTCTCTCCAGATCCTAATAGAGGGCTCGGAGAGGTCAGCTCACATTAGTGCCAGCGCAGAGACGGGCCTGAGATCCACAGATTGGGCATTTCGCGCTACGCTGCTCTCACTCCTCAAGTGCTGATTTGATATTAATATCCATTTAAGGTTTCTTCTCTCATCTCATTGAGATTATCAGATCTTCTTTGGCCTCTGACACTCATTAAAATCTCTTGTGCTTTGTTTGAACTGTTGTGAAACGGTTAAGCAGTTTCAGGTTTAAATTACTCATAATGCCAGATGAGGATCTCTCTGAGTGAACTTGAACATTTTCGTTCCTGATCATAATTTGATTATTGCATACGTGAGAATGGAAGCCTCAAACGGGAAACGCACACACACACACACACACTTAACGCACACACACACACACACACACACACACTCACACACATAGGCAATCTTGTCTATGACATACTTCATCCAGCAATCATTTTCAGGATGGCGATGAGATCTGATATTGGAGGCACGTTTTTATTTGCCGAACAATGTCTGTTGGTCTTTCCAATAAGCGAGGAGCACAAACCACTCTAACGTGACAGTTCCAACAAAGATGGTGGTGACATCTCGTTGGTGGTGGAGAATGATTTCTCCACCCACTTCTGCACTTCCAGCAGTTATCTGATGGTATCAGATCTTGTTAGTAGCACAGGCAGGAGATTGAGGTTTTGGAGAAGGAGGGGGGCAGGAGACACACTTGAGTGATTTTACCCCACTAAGGTGATGGGTGGGAGGGGGCTGGCGAATGGTGTCTGTGCCCGAAGGCCTACAAACTGCCGCTGCGTTCCAGGCCTGTTGTCTTCCTCCTATTGTCCTGTGTGACAACTGCAGCCCAACGAAACACATCAGGGGTCGGGTGTCGGGTCAAAGGTGATGGGGCGGACAGCACTTCAGACACTCCACCAAGGCTTTAGCTCATCTGATCTGCACAGCCTGAAGAGTTTGTTATTGGTAGACTGTGGGAGTCATAACAAACATAGCAGACCGTGTGGGTTAACCTACCAGACGCTACCAGAAACATTACTTGTGACTAGAAAAGAAAAGCTTGTTTCACACCATTTTATTTTAGCGCCACTGCCCATATTAGCCGTACAGTACTGCATAGCAGAAGTGTAGCTGCGAGCAATAGCAGAAGTGTAGCTGCGAGCAAGGTTTCAGCGCCGAGCCTGTCATATACTGCTCAGCTGAAAAATATGGATAATGTCGTGCATATTTTTTTTGCAATCTAGACTCTAAAACAATGCTCACCCATTGTTTGACAATGACGTATGTCAGGCTTATGAAAGTTATCTAAGCAGTGACGAGTAAAAACAGGATTTTCTGTTCAGTAAATGTGCCAGAATGTAGACTGGCGGGTTTCATTTATTTTTATAGCAAAGACTTCCTAAAATATAAATCTAAAATATAAATATATGTCTTTTGATGTAAAAATTCACTGTGAAATACTAAAATTCTAAATATGTGTAAAATATTATCCAGAAAATGTATACAGTTTTTATTTATTTTATTTTTTAATCATTCGCTATAAAATAATTAAATGATTTCCAACCAAAGTCTAGAAAGCAGAATAAAACAACGTAAAATTAAATAATAATAATAATAATAATAATAGTAATAATAGAGATATAATAAATGCATTATTAAAGAGAAAATACAAACAAACAAACAATAAATAAATAAATCAATGAATAAAAGGGATAAAAAAAATTATTATTAATAATAATATTAATAATAATAGAGAGGTAATAAATGCAT
>NW_015651866.1:28919-31554 GCF_001515625.1 Sinocyclocheilus rhinocerous
TAATAATAGTTATTATTAAAATATTTATATACATATTTATCTGTTTTGTTTTGTTTTTACTTTTTCTCCCTGACATTTTCTGCTGACCCCCAGAACCCCATTGCAGGTCTTTATATGGTCACGGGACCGCAGTTTTAAAACTCCTAATCCAAACATTTGTAAGCAGTTTATAGTTTAGCTATTGTGTAGCTATCCAGTTCCATGCAGATTAATTTAAATTTGAATATAAATGTGATCGCCTTATTAAAGAAAACATTCAATCTAATAACCCATTTTATTTTCTGTACAAAGCCACAGCCTTGCAGCAACGCTTGTATGCTGCTTATGTAAACATTTTGAAGCAGGCCTAATGCCAACACTCCAAACTTTTCTCCCTTCTCTGAAATTCATCCTGTTAATCTGTCCTCTTTCCATGTGCGGAAGGGGTGGAGATACATTAATTAGCGTTGTGGTTTACAGAACTGTGGCCCGGCTCAAACCCTGACTGCTTCTGTGACTAAGGTTCGGAGACTGTGGGAGGGAGAGCTTTCTGCCTGGGCCTCTTTTCACACAGTCCTGTCTTCTCATATTTAACATGCCTAATGGAAGAGCCTGTCTACAGCCTGCAGCCATTCCTACTCCTACAAAAGCTTTTCATCATCCAGCACCGTGAGGAGGCGGAGGGGCAAGAGACAGAGAGAGATAGATGCTGCTTTACTGAAGAGAATTTAGAGAGAATTCACAAAGAAGAGAATTAATTACGTGGAAACATGTTACATTGAGAAGTGGAAGAGCTTCATTTCCAGGAGCTGAAGACAGAGGCATAAGAATACACCAAAATAATTATGTCACAGACAGAGGTTTCCCATAAATCTGATCTACACTTTTACCTTTATATCTTCCTGTTCTTGGAGCCCGGTCTTGGAGCAGTTTTCGCGTACATATGATACGCATCTACCCCACAACCCTAATCCTACCCATCGCGTAGCATATACACGCCAAAGTCTATTTTTGCGTATCAATACCACGAGTTTTCATTTTTATTTGGCGTACTATTTATACGCACTTTCATGCGATCGGGTTGTCTCTCCTGTGTGCTTCACTGAACACTCCTCCAAGCACAATACCTCCTCCCCTGCAGCGCTTTCTATACTTTAGCCATTTACCAGGGATTAGTGAGAAAAAAAGAGAGAGAGGCAGAAAGAAAGAGAGACATGGGAAATATTAGCAAAGACATATTTTGAGATGATGACAAAGTTGCTGATATTTTTTCTCACTCAACAGAATGATAGTTTGTAAGTCCTGCATTAACTGTTTATTGCAGCACTGTGGCATCAGTGCATTTACACAGAAATTAACTGTTGAATTATTGCTATGAAATTAATAAACACTATAAATACAGAAACTTAAAATTATAAATACTTTTAAAAATATTTTTGTATTTTATTTAATTATTTAGTAACACATTTTAAAATAATTGATACTTTTATTCAGCAAATATGCATTAAATCGATCAAAAGGCATTCATAATGTTACAAAAAATATATTTTTAAGTATATTCAAGTATTTCAAGTAAATGCTGTCATTTTGAACTTATTCATCAAAGAATGCTGAAAAATATCACAATTTCCACAAAACATTAAGCAGCACAACTGTTTTCAACACTGGTTATAGCAAGAATGGAATGATCATGTGACACTGAAGACTGGAGAAATGTACTTACCCTCTTGTTGTTCATTGTATGGACAAACACACACACACACACACACACACACACACACACACACAAAGTAGCTTATTGTATGTTACACAGAAGAAAGAATTGGGTGAACAATCCCATTAAAAGGATGTAAAACCACACAAATGAAATGTTTTTATTTTTATTATTATTATTGAACAACATTTATGAAAATGTCTAATAATTTATTGGCTGAATAAAATGTTGGTTAAACAAAATAATATTACTGCCAACAATTATTGAAACTGGCTAAAAGAAAATCTTTGCTCAGATATCTTGCATCATGCTGCCCTTTTTAATCTTTCTCAACAGTGGCTTTTTACAGTGGATTGTGTTCACAGATAATGCAGTCATTTGGGTAACTAGTCCTGTTGTGCAAACTTTTGAGAGCACAATAATATCCAGCAGCACTCCTGTCATCTGTAGGGCTGCATTTGAGGAGTACCAACATTCCAGCACAACATACCTTCTAATGGGAAGCCAGTGCATCAATGCCAGTGGATCAGTCAGACACACAATGGCTCTGTGGGTGGGTAAGTCCATTCCTCCTTCTTCTACATTAGTACAGACTGCCCTCACACTGGCATCGCTGAACGCCAGAATCTCTGACACAGTTGGCAGTTGAGCAGAGAAGACCTGGTGAATGTCAGGTGTAAAACTGGCTATGCGAAACCCTTCTGGACCACAGTAAATAATCGCTTAACTTGTTTTCAGATGACGTTCTCTTGCAATGCTCTTTCAGAGTTTTGTATTCAAAATCCCTTTATTTGTTTCTTTCTTTTATGCATTGTGTTGTGGCCAAGACAGTTCTTTCAAAGTAATAAAATATTCAGTTCATCTTCTGTTTTCTTTTGTGCCACAGAAGTATGATTTTAAAGTAAACAGAAGTTTCAGATATTATATTTAAAGAAATTCTCA
>NW_015651866.1:31614-42188 GCF_001515625.1 Sinocyclocheilus rhinocerous
CTATTTCTAAGTCTGCTGGATAGTGAGGAGACAGTGTTGACATTCCAGTTCGTCAATTCACAAAACAGAGTTTGACATTCAAATCGTTGAAGGAAAAAAGAAAACAATGTCTCTTTATTCTACTCACTCATTACCTGTCAAACAGCAAGTGGATAATTCACTCCCTTCTGTCATCAAAACAGAAAAATTAAAACACTTCAAATACAGAAGCCGTCTATTTTATGTTGCCACTCGCTCGAGTGGGTGTCATGTCATAACAAGCAGAGACGTTTCACCGTTTCTAATATTTTTTTGTTTCATGTCGGTGTACCTGTCAGTACTTTGACACATTAATTGCATTTGAGTCAAGTAACCTCAGACAGATTTTGATCATTTCACTTGATCTCATGTTTGCGGAGAGCAGTTCATTTTAAAGACAGCATTGTGGGGGATTTAAACTGGCAGTGTTTTATAGGTCGCCCTATGAGCTCCACTTGTTTTCCCAGGGCAGTACCATGAGTCAGTCCCCCACCACCTGCAGATCCACCGGGCTATTGAAACTAAAGCAATGTAGTCCAAATGCATGGGTCACCAATCCTCATCGAGACAAAGACTAGGTTTTGTCAGCTGGGTTACACTTGCACAGAGAAGAAAGGAATTGGCCCAGCAGGTAAATAGGAAATTATTGTGCAATAACAAAGATTTTGGGTTAACCTGCTGACCCTGTGCCTCCATTTCTATACCCTGCCCTGAGCAAAAGTGAGAGAGAGAGATTTTCTAAGGTTTACAGCAGGAAGGTTTTGGGGACATGAGCAGGAACTGTGGCAGAAACGTTCATGGTTCAAACTACAGATCACCCTCATTTCAATGCAATTACCACCAGGTCACCTTATGTGAACTCCCTTAGAAACATTGCATTCTGAAAAACAAAAAAATTGCATTTTAGCCAATAGAATGTTGTTTTGTGTGTTCCCGTGGCGTTTTACCACATCACTGTACTTTACCTTCACCTCATCTGTCTTTCCAACAGAAGGACGCATGGAGGCAGAGCAGTCAATGACAAGAACTAAAAGGTCTGGGAGCGAGTGCCGAAACAGCTCGGATAAACAAATATATAAATAATTCACAATGAAAGAGCAAGTGAATAGGTTTTGTTCTACGATGAAATATGAATGCGGTGCACACACTTCAAACACACCAACACACACTTACTAAAGAGAGCCATGACTCTGTTCTGATCTCTATTATTTCTTTTTCTTTCATCTAAAGATGCACAGTAATTCAGATGCCACTACATTCTAGATTACTTTTTTCTTATTTTGTATAGCTGCAAAATAAAAGAAATATAAAATAAAATAACATTGTATCTTTGGTTTAAAAAGAGTGAATAGTCTGGCTTTTTTTCTGCTTATAAATGATCTATTTGGTTCTTTTACTAGTTCTGTTCATTCTTTTGAATGGCATTTGGGCCTGTGTACACATGAGTCACAGATCAGCTGAGAACAAAACCATCCAGTCATATTTCTTCTATGAAGTGCATCAAACCCACACAGAGACAAATATATTGTATTTTTCTTCATTTTTACTTCGGCTTAATAGGATTAATTAATGAAAAAAGCTTATTTTCATCGTAAATGCTGTGTAACTTTATGGAGTCCTCCAAAAATGAAAAAAAAAAAAAAAATTGATAGTGTTATATTAGATAGCAACTTGTCTTTTGAAAATCATATTTCCCATGTTACAAAAACAGCATTCTTCCATCTTAGAAATTGGGTTAAACAAATCAATTTTGCTTGGTTGGTACAGCAGCTATGCTAATTATGTCTCTATTTGTTTCTCTGTTTGACATCCCGTGGTAACTAGGATTTACATGAGCTTCAGTCTGGATCCAGAACACCTGAGAAGAGATGATGCCAACCCCTCAGAGGACCTCAGATGATGCCAACCCTGAAACAACATACTACCACATTTGGCTATAAGTTTGATTGCATCATATAATATAATAATTGATTAGTATTCATCGTCTGTTTGATTACATCTTTAATTGATTTTTCCGGACATTTCTGCCATATGTACATTGACTGTCAGTCACCACTCAATTTGCTGTAAAGTTGCTTTGCAACGATTTGTATCGTGAAAAGCACTATCTACTAAATATTGTAGAAACTTAATTTGCTGCAAAGTTGCTTTGCAACGATTTGTATCGTGAAAAGCGCTATACAAATAAACTTGAATTGAATTGAAAACTTGAATTGAAAGTAATTTTTTTATCAGTTTGAATTCAATCTTAAAGGGGGAAAAATATATGCTTTGCGATGTGACCTCTATTCTAATACTGATCCAGTATTTATCACTCATCCAACACCTTAAATGCATGTAAACCTAGTTGAGTCTTGTCCTCTATCTCTCCGAAGTCACATATCTGGATTGTGACAGTGCAATAAGATAAATACAACTTAATTATAGATATTTTAAAAAGCCTTTTCTTTCTCCTCCTCATTCAGCATGCAGCCAAACAGTACTTGTGTTCTGCCACGGCACATAAACACGCACAAAGGAAGTTATTAGCGTAGATGGAAATCAAATTACTAACAGTGTAAACTGCTCTTCTACCATGCTCTCACGCCTGTAATTACTCAAGCTTATAGGACTATAATGAATGCTAATGATGTTCTCTTACCAAGTCACCAACCAGACCCTCACTAGAGCCATGTTCTCCTGTATGCCTTCTCTTTTCGGCCCCAAATAGTTTATTTTTATCACCTTTTTGCAATTTCTTAAAACCTTGTTTTAAGGTTGTTTTGATATTTACTTTATACTAAAAAACAAAATAAAATACTAATTAAAGGAACCCTATGGGTTCAATACAATGGAAGTTAATAGGGCCAGTCTGTAAACTTTAAAATACTCACTTTCCAAAAGTATAGTAGCTAAGATATAAACAATATGTAATGCTGCAAAATTATGTCTTTAAAACTTAAATAATACTTGAATTTTAAGATAAGAGTTCTCCTCTTAAAAAAAAATAGGAGGGGAGGAGTTTTAGTGGGAGTCAACATTATGCTACAAATGCTGTTGATTGAGTTTGACTAGCTAGTATGAACCTAGACATTTCCATATTGTGACATCCAAGTAAAAAATGATTATTGAAAACAAACAAACAAAAAAAAAAATGTAGGACAGGGACTTGGTTCTATTCATCGGTTGTTGATTGGATGAAGCAGATCTGAATGCAAGCTTGCAGGCAATTGTAAGAAAAGGGCAGGGTTTAAGCAGACAAAATGATTGGAGAAATCAACAGAGAGGAGTCTGTCATTTCACTGGAAAATTGAGTTATGACATTTTGATTAAAAATCACAAGGTCAAAAAAAAGGAAAAATGAAACATGCATGGACTAACTGTTCACAATAAAATCAAGGATATGCATTTAGAAAATAGATGATTGAATGGATGTAGTTTTATTCCCAATTTAAGAAAATGATTGTTTGCAGTGTCCAAGCATTGGTTAAGGGCTGATTAAAAACCACTTGTCAGTGACTGCCAGGCTTTAATTGCCATACAAATTATGTTGAATAAATAAATAAATAAATAAATAAACACATAAATAAATAAATAAAATAAAAAGTGGCATTCATCTTGTGACCCTGAATGAAGCACTGGACAAGAAATGTGTAAGCTTCAACATGACAATGAACAAGACTGTTTTTACCTGGTTTTGTTTGCCACAGAATGTTCCATCTATTATGCTTTTTTAACAACTAATATGTGCTTTAACCAGATTTCATAACATTGATTTATTTTGGAATGTCTGAATTATTCCAGTCAGGAAGCAGTGCATTCAGATTGTTTAAACAAAATAGAATGAGATTTAATTTTACAGGTTTTGTGAGTTCAGCAAAGAGACAAGTTGAATTTTGACAATACACAGCTGTTTTGGCAGGTCTAAGATGCTCGGGCAGTCCACACAATGGCCTCCATCTCAAAACAAGTTTTCTTAAATGCTATTCATTTCAACACACTGAGATAACGCATCTTCATAGGCGAGTCAATATATAGAAGAAATGACCACACTTTTGACTTCACAATATATGGTGGCCTTGAGAGGCATTCACAAAGGGTTTTCATCTGTTGAAGAGAACTAAGAGAGCACATAGACAGTGCACTACATAAAAAGTAATTGGAAAAAAGAACGATTTAGAAAATGTTCTTGTTCTTAAAAACAACACAAAAAGAAATATCTGAGGAAAAATGAAACTTAATCAATAAATGTAAAATACTGAGTGATGATTAAATCGCCTTGTATGGCACTTAGTGATATTCTTTTAGTTCAGGACTTGAAAGTTTTCAAAAAGGTTTCATGTCTTTAGCGCTTGATTTCTTGAAAAGCTCTTCGTTTTATTTTATTAAAAAGAGATTTATCATCACTGTCACACAAAAGACGGACAGTTAATTTAGTCTGTCTAAACAGAAAAAAAAAAAATGTAAGGAGATAAATTTCACCTTCAACCACAAAGCCTTTTTTTCTGAGCTTACTACACATTCATACTACTACTACTACTACTACTACTACTACTACTAATAATAATAATAATAATAGAGCATTGTTATTTACATGTAACTGAAATGAAACAGGAGTTGAATAGGGCAAGTCATTAATTATTTTTTTTTTTTCACTTACAGGTTCACTTAGTGTTAGTCAGGTTTTAGACATAATAGCTGCAGTCGTAATTTTGTTCAACGTTACTTGCAAGGCAAGGCAAGGCAAGGAAACAGAGACTCGGAACAGGGTACAGGCTAAACAATACTCGGCAGAGATTTGTGTTGTGCGAGAGTCACTGTAATGGAAGGGTGACCTCTGGTGGTGATTGAACGGAAGTCCATGGACAGGATTCGTGACAGTTACCATTTTCTCTCTAAAGCGTAATGCAGACTTTTTTGCTAATGCACCCAAAATTAAACCATAATTGCAATCTATTTATTTCACTTTATTTATCTGCATTTCCGAATAAAACAGAATATTACATGAGAAAAAAATTGGAGCGTGTCTTGACTGTATCCACTGGGAATTGACTGGACAGTGAAAAGTGCCTGTTATGAGTGAATCTTGACATATCCCAACAGTAACAATCATTATTAAATTGTTCACTCAAATACTGATTTCTTACATAGCTGTGATCTTACATAGCTAGTATCACTCCACAATATCTTTCTTTACTTCAATATAATATTTTAATGTCCATTTATGTTTTTATTTATTTGAAGAGTTCAAGTGATTTAAAATAATTGCATTGGATCTATTAACTAAATCAAATGTGACAGTAAAGATATTTATGATGCTAATATCTTTGCAATTGTTTGCAAATTATGAAAAAGTATATAATAATGTTTCATTTCATAATGGTGTAGTTACTTGTCTACCATCAGTGGCTAACTAGACCATGCTAAATAGCCAAACCCATAGGCTAAACATGAAATCAAAATGCAAAATGATCTGCCTCTTATTCTAGAGTTAGCTCTAACCACCATATGAAACTAGCGTAGCAAGCACAGAGATGTGCGGGCATGTGGTTTAGTTATTTCCCTTCCAAAAGCCTGTTCCCTGTCTCCAAATTAATTTGCAAAAAATTCAAAAAATAAAAAAATAAACAAGCAAAATATTGCTGTTTGTTACTACTGTACAGTATGTACAGTGGCTCATATAAATGGAACTGATTAAAGTCCTCAACACCATTTACATTTTTTTTTAAACTGTAATTTAATGCCTAGTTCAAAGAATGCCGTTGTTACAAAAGTACCTCACTACCGGGCTGAGTTGTAACAGTAGGTGGGGTGGGTTGTAACACTATAGAAAACATGGACATCAGTTTCGATTTTGTAGATTTTGTTAACCAATGTAGTATACTTGCAGAAGGCTCTGCAGAGCTACAGGTGCTAATCAAAGGCCAGGAACAGTACAAAGTTTAAAATATTTCATATCTTATGCTAATCATTTGTTAAATATCATCTGGAATAATAATTCTGGTGTTTAGAAATGATAGAAATAATCTGCAACTCGTAATAGGCCTATTACTTCTACTTCCTCTTTATTACATCATTGTGAATGACATAATAATAGGCATTGCACCAAATAGGCATTGTTGACGTACACAGACTAAGTTTCAATACAGTGCCTTTTGGTACTGGAGTCTTAAGATTCAAAAGTTACAGTATGATAACCTCAAAAGGTTTGATTTTAAAAGATTGAGGAAAAATCTAATTTTGGGGTTTGTGATCAAGGAAAAATCAAATAATGGGATTGTGGTCAGCTGTAGTCCAACTCATTTAGCTTGAAATAATATTCTTTCTTCTGTTTCTCTCTCAGATTCTGAGTGGCTTTCGGCTGCTTTCTTTATGTCAAAGAGCCAACTCCGTCAGCTCCAGATCCTCACGCCCTGCCAGCCCATTCCCAAACACCCGCGTTCTGATTCCTGACACCTGGCACTCCTCATCAGCACTCCCTATTTAAGTTAGATCCTCACGCTCCTTCAGTAGCCGTGTCTCATTTAGAAGGCTGCACCCTCCGGAGGTCGCATTCGAAGGCTGCATACGTCATCGAGGCTGTCTCATTTCAGAAAAGCAAGTAGGACACTCCGAATGCGACCTTCTTTCACGGGAATTCGGAGGATGCATGAGGTGTATCCTTCGCTGCTACAGATAACCCACAATTCTTTCGACCTCCGGAGGGCGCAGCCTTCTAAATGAGACACAGCTAGTGTCTGGTCTCGCCGTTCTCTAGTGAACTGCTGCCCGACTCACCTTTGATATCCTGCCAGTCAGTCTGCCTATCCATCCATCCGTCAGTCTTCAGCCTATCAGTATCCTGCATATTTTTATTGCTGTTATTGCATACCTGCCTAATAAATCTCTTATATCGCTTGCTATAGTTCTGTTGTCTCTGTTCCCTTCTGTTGTGTGACACTATACAGCATTGTGTCAGTTTGTGTTGTTTTGTTGATTAATATAATTGAAACCAAAAAAGTAATTAAACATACAAATATGCTTAATTCCGTCAACCAGTCTATTACCTTAGTACAGGTTTTATGAGTTTAAATTCTAAAATAATTTTCTTTACAAACTAATTTGAAGCTATGCCAGAATAAACACATTATGATTAATTTTGATAGTGCTCTTGATATTGTAATCATATTTGTTTTAGTCACATTTCTGTTCAACACAATTATGGGCAATTACGCATACACAAACACAATAAACAAACATGATTATAAGAAATTCGGAATAATAGTATAATGATGCAAAGCTAAAGGAATTATCACTGGATATTATCTGTACAGTGGTTCTCATAATTGACAAGCAGAAAAGTAAACCTTTGGAGACCAATGCGATCTCTCACTGGAAAAAAGATAATTTTAAACTTGCAAAGGGGAAAGAAAGAGGGGAAGATGGGTGGCTGTAAAGGTCAGCTCATAGAGGCTCTGGTTTGTTTGAGTGATAAAATGGATGGCGAGAATGATCAATTACTGTCTGACATTTTGTTGTCAATGTCAATGTTTCTGAAGTAGAGTGCTATGACAAGGCATGAGTGGGCAACATGGCCTTTACCTGTTCTCTTTAATGATCACATCTCAGTCAGGTGTGAATACATATCTAATGTGTTTTAAACAGAACTCACTTATCCCTTCTCACCCATATCACGTCTGTATAACTTACCTATATTGCTATATATAACACATATATACAAATACTATGGAAGCCAATGGCTACTGTCAACTGTTTGGCTACCAACGTTCTGGTTTGGAACAACTTGAGGGTGAATGCTGACAGAACTTTCATATTTAGATGAACTATCCCTTTAATTGAAAACATAGCCAAATTAAGTATCTCTGCTTGTCCTGATTGTGAATTGGTGATTGGTGATGATTGGTGAATTGGTGGCAAATGTATAAATTTCATATGATCTGCTTACATCCCACTATCCTGTCCCCATGCCAACACTTGTAGTGTTTGCACTTGATCACTTGTCTACTTACATGATGTAGTTTCTGGGTTCGCGACTATAGTATAAACAGGCGCCGGGAGAACACATCATCCACTTCTTCATCTGAAGCTTGTGTCCGAAGCATGGCAGGAAACCTAGAGGACCCAGTGTCTCGTTCCCTACTCAGGGAACCATGGTCCTCTAGGGGTCGCTATGTGGAACGGTATACCCACGCCACCATGCTGAGGGGAGTGCATGCCAGAAACCATGGCGAGCACTAAGTACCAACTCTACCATAGCCATGGGAGTTGCCCCTGGGACATTAAGACGGCTGTCAGTGACATTATCCCCTACAGCCAAAGGCCTAGGCTACATACCCCAAAAACTTACCTGATAGGGCCTGAACTCCTGGGCCCGGGGTAGAGCTCAAGGCTTGGAATCAGGAATAGATTCCTTTAAGGGAATACGACCAAGAGCCTAGAATCATACTAAGTCTTGGCCTGTCACACAGGGGCTACCGCATGCTCTGCATATGCTGAGTCCTGCTTGTCCTGATTGTGCTATGAAAATAGATATTTTTGATTTTGCTGTATTTATAGTACTAATTACAGAAATCCAACACACTCTCATGGCAATTTGTTTTATATGTATTTTACTTTTGGTGAATTGGTGGCAAATTTATAAATTTCATATGATCTGCTTACATCCCACTATCCTGTCCCAATGCCAACACTTGTAGTGTTTGCACTTGATCACTTGTCTGCTTACATGATGTATTTTCTGGGTTCAAGTGGACATGAAGAACACAGGTGTGCAAAGAACTTTTGATTACATGATTGGACACACTTACAGCACATTGTTGCAAAAATGCTATTTTTACAGAGCTTTATTTATAAAGCTTAATTATCAATATTTTGCACTTTAAAATAGTGGTGGCTCAAATTAAGTGATAAAAATAATTTGCAAAAATTTGTACACATACTCATCTCTGTACCAATGAAATCTACAACACAACAAAATTTTCATTGACATTGCACGATTTCGGGGCACATGAGTTCCTGAACATGATGAATGATGGGATACACTTAGCCTCAAATACCTATTTGTATTTAGTGTGGGTTAAAGGGACAGCTCACCCAAAAATGTAAAAATCATTATAGTGCTATTGGGTGTGAGAAAAGCACATTATAAATAAAATGTATTATTATTATTATTATTATTATTATTATTATTATTTAATCACCCTCAAGTTGTTCCAAACCTGTATGAACTTATTTCTTCTGAAGAACACTTTTGAAGAACGTGGGTAGGTTTAGATTGAGTGTTTTTTTAATTTTTTTTATAAATGTATGTGAATAAAATCATGCAAAATCATGTGAAACTGGCAACTCGTAAAATAATGTTTTCTATTGAGATTTGGATTGGAAATCTTTGCATAACCGCACATTCAGATTTAATGTTCTTAAAACTGAACTAGACTCCGTCTATCCATCCATCCTCAGCTTGTCACATGTAAGATCATGGTGAACGAGACAAGAAATACATATTAAAAACACACATAAACACACATCATCTCACAATTACCCCGGCTCTATGAGCTTTCGATATGACACAACCAAGGCAAAAGGATCGTCGAGGTCACCGTATCATTATAATCTGATGCTTTTTTAGACTTTGTGCAGAGACCGCAGCGACGGTTTTAATGTTTGCGGACGTGTAAATATTGGATTGTCAAGTCAAGTCAAGTCACCTTTATTTATATAGCGCTTTTAACAATACAGATTGTGTCAAAGCAACTGTACAGCATTAATTAGGAAAATAGTGTGTCAGTAATGCAAAGTGACAATAGTAAACACTCATTTTTCAGTTAAAGGCAGTTCATCATTGAATTCAGTGATGTCATCATCCAGCTCAGTTCAGTTTAAATAGTATCTTTGCAATCATTACCCAGCTCTCAATCGAGAGGGGGCTCGACCTACAGCATGTTCCATTGCTGGAACAGCTTGCAGTTAATTAGCTGAGGGAGCAACAAACCCAGTTCTCAATCGAGAGGGGGGCTCGACCTGCAGCATGTTCCAATGCTGGAACAGCTAGCAGTAATTTACTTAGCTGAGGGAGCAACACACCCAGTTCTCAATCGAGAAGGGGGCTCGACCTACAGCATGTTCCAATGCTGGAACGGCTAGCAGTAAGTTACCTTAGCTGAGGGAGCACAACACCCAGCTCTCAACGAGAGGGGCTCGACCTACAGCATGATCGTTAGAAATCAGAAGGGTAAGCGTACTGCAAGCTAGCCAAAAAACTCAAAAGGAAGGGCCTAGTTCGAAGGAGTAGCGTGCTCATAGGTAACCCTTTGATAAAGGGAAGCACTGCTAAACACTACCACGAGAACAGCCCACGGAGCGAGGAATCCAACTCCTCAGAAGGGAGAGAATTCAAATGCTCGAAAGAAAGCACCATGCTCACAATAACCCTCAAAGGTGAGGGGAGCGATGCTTCAAAAGTGTGTCAACATAGACACACTGGTTGAGTGGAGCCCAAGGTACTGGGGTCTAAACCAACTCAGAGAAAGGGAACGAGGCTAATAACGCGTAACCCTTACCATACAGGATTTTAGAAA
>NW_015651866.1:42255-42868 GCF_001515625.1 Sinocyclocheilus rhinocerous
ATAACGTGCACACTTACCACTATGTGGATTTTAGAAAGTGTGCAAAGGGGTAATTGAGCAAACGTACCAAGTTTTGAATTTTAGAACGTACGCCAAGGGGGATTTAAGAAAGTGCACAAAGCTTAGCGTGTGCACTTACCATAGCATGGATTTAAGAGCTTCCCAAGCATCTGTTCACCGATACCCGGAAGTACTGAGCCAAACAGGAGAGGCAAGCTCAAATACAACCCTCTAAGGCGAGGGGAGCACTGCCTGAGACAGCATTACACAAGAAGGTTCTCACAAATGCCACCTATACTTCCCGCTCGATGCCTCAGCAAGAGGGGATATCCTGGTGACCAGGAAGCCCCTCAGGGAGACCTAGATACGGTGTACCAGACAGGGCAGCCTGAAAGCATAAGCCCAGCCTGATGATCAAGAAGGCTCCCGCAGAAGCCTGTGACCTGGCCGCATGATCCAGGAAGCATGAAGCCGAAACCAGGCTATCATACCGGCTGGACACCAAATCGACGAGTGAAGTAAACACTGCAAGTCAGGACCTAGTTTCTGAATCCAACAGAGGGGGGTGCTCACCGAGGACCTACCCTAGAAAAAGGACAGAAACACACAGGTC
>NW_015651866.1:43190-47047 GCF_001515625.1 Sinocyclocheilus rhinocerous
GGAGCTTTTTCACTGGAAAACGCTCGCAGTGCACGCAGATTGCCCCCTCGAGGACATCGCGTGCGTGCTCTTTGCCCAAACAAACAACGCATAGATCGTGTGTGTCATCAGATGTCAAATAACGACGACACGGATGCACACATCCTCTAAACACTTTGCTAGTGCTCGCCATAATGATATGAATAGAAATCTCTCTTACCATGGAAATGCACGCTTCAAACAAAACAGTCAGTGAAGACGAAGAAGAGGATGATGAGTTCTCCCGGTGCCTATTTATACTATAGTCGCACCAGTAGTGACGTCATGGCTGTCGCCGGCCAACGTGTTGTTGGTGTTTTTTCAATGTATGCTTCAGACACGGGTCACAACAAGGCGTTCCCCATAGCGACCCCTAGAGGATGCAGTTTGAAGTTCCCTTGAAAGGGAACCTGGGGCAGACTCTGAGTCAGAGTCACTAAGTGTCTGTTAACTGCTAGGCTAGTCCGTGAGATTCATATGGGCTAATGAGGCTGAATCATTTAAATGCAGCCCTTGTTACGCTCAGGTGGTCCTAATTAAACCAGATTACAGTATTTCCTGCTCTCATACTGTTTTTAATGAGCCGTCACAGTTCTTAAGTATGATCTCAAGTAGGCCTGTTTTGCAGGATTCATTTATTTATTTATTTTTTTCCCCGTAATAAACCAATAACATTTTTCTGATCTGAATGGGAAAGATAAATTGTATATTTGTAAACTATTCTAAATCCCTCCCAGAAAAAGAGATTAATTTGGAGGTACTCATAGGTGCGGTAATTTGCTTTATCGCTAGTGTTTTCGCAAACACGCTAAAGGCCCAATTAGCTCCCGAAGTTGCCTCGGTATAATTATTTATACTTTTTGTTTAATTCAGCACCGTACATCAGGATGATCAGCGGTGGCTTCCTAAACAAACAGAGAGAGAAATAAATATATAATAAAGACAATAAGTGAGAGGGAGCGGGGGTCTTAAAACATCAAAGACTTTGCTATCTCTGTAGCATGTAAACACTTGAGTGCCTTGCGTGCATTGAAGAGCCCTATTTAATGATTCTATGGATGATTGCCACGGCGACAAGCATCCTGCAATAAATAAAATTAACAAACATTTCTGTAGGGTCTGTTCAAAGGGAAAGGGAGCCCAATGTTTTTTGTCCCGATAAGTGGTCTATACATCCCTCCTGCTCTTTCCTGATTAGTCTAATCCAGTGAGAAGTGCGTGCCGGGGTTCTGATTGAGTCAGTCACCGCGACCCCTGAGGGGACCCCTCCTGATAAGTGCCTTTACCTTTCACCTCCACAGCCCCACGCACACACCGCTCTAATCTCATTTGGACCAGGAAGACATGCTCTGGCACGGGGAGCAGCGATTAGCATCCACTCAGCTTACATGCTCTCTCTCTCTTTAGCACACATACGCGCAGTCCTCCACAGGCCTGCAATCAGACGGACCACTACACCCTATTTGTGCCCAAAGAGAGAAAGTGTCTGGCAAACCGGTTTCAGGTCATTTTTGAATGACTTGGCTTGATTTTATCTGGCATAAGGGCAGTTCGATGAACAACAAAAACCTCTAAATATCTTGAAAGGCATGTATTTACCCAATATTATGGCACTGACCTAACGAAATGAGCTACTACATACAGTAAACATTAAGGATAGTTCCTGTTTGGAGCAACTTAAGGGTAAGTAAATGACAGTGGTTGGCCGTCAGGGCCAGCAAAGCCTTCTCTGCTGGCCTAATCACTATCAGAATCACTGATTTAGTTTTAATATATTTTTCCATGAATGTGTATTAAATTATTTCCAATAGTCTATTCTCTTCAGTTCATAGCTTTTTTCTTGGTTGCACTGCTTCCAGCAGTGTATGTTTATATTAGAGCTTTTATCCAATCATATTTCAGCAATCGTGTTGCCAGGGTCAAAGAAATCTGCCTTAAGGCCTTCAGAATCAACAGCGCAGGCGTCTATCATTATGATGGTATGAAGAGATGGATTCATTCATGTAGGACGCCACTGAAGGCCTAGGTGTAAAATGCACGGCCCGCCACTGGTAAATGATGACAGATTTTTATTTTTGGGTTAACTATCCCTTTAAGCTTTCGAGAGCACAGGAAGCATTTTGAAGTCAGTCATTCAACGTAAATGAGCTCACTTGCTGCAAGTCTGAAGAAATTCCCGTCTGGCCATCACAAACAGCTGTCTTGCTGAAACCGATTAATTGCGACTGGCTTTTTAAAACACACTAATCTCCTTTGTCGAGACTGATGTTCAGTTGATATAACTGCGAACAAAATTTAATTACATTTGATGTGCAGCCTGCAGGAGAAGTGCTCTATCTTTTCTACTCACCTGAGAGTGTCTGGGAAGTGAATGTAATTTCTGACATCACTTCTCTTAGAAAGATACCTTTGTGAGGATCTTAATAAAGGTAACATTCTCTATTGTTTGAAAGCAAACACTGTAGGCCTTTGTGTTGTACTCACAGTTCAGAGATAAATTAGCCAATACAATTTTCATCTCATTCATTCTTTGTGATATATGCCATCATTAGAACTTCCCTGTTGGAAGTTTGCTTGTACAATACTACAAATGTCTGTTTGAAAGCCTAATTACTTTCCTTTGCTTTGATTCAGGCTAAGTTCAGGAGAGTTTCAGGGTCATTTGATTGCTGTGTGTTCCTGACTGGGGATCCAGGTGACTGGATCTGAAAGAGACAAGTGACATCTGGACCCACAAACTAGTCACATGGGTCTCAGACCATTGACTGGGGTTTAGGTTTTCCATCAGGTAATATGCTGCAAACCGAAGGATGACTGACAGCTTGTCAACCTGCATGGCAATGTGTGTCATAGAGCCCAATGTTGTCAACAGACAAGATCCTTTTGCTACTGCTTAGGCAACATCAGTAAATAATGCAGTCATTGGTATGAGAGATGACACATAGCATGATAATAAAAGATTTTAAATTTTATGGCTGTGCATTTTTACATTTTATGCTTTCATAGTTTGATTATATTAGTTGTTTATGATGCATATGTAAGTATAGACAATGAACAAGGATCATATTTACATTAATATAAACATACTATTTTGTTACCTATGTGTTACCTAAGTGTGGAGCACCAAATCAACATATCAGAATGATTTATGAATGTGCTCAAAAATATTTATTATTATTATCAAAGATGATAATAGTTGTGCTGCTCAATAATTATGTGGAAACCGTGATGCCCCGCCCCCCCCGCCACCCCCCCATTTACATAGTTTTTTCTAACAATGTAAAAGTCTTTGCTGTCACTTTAAATTACATTTAAATGAGATATTTAAGGAAATGAGCACCACATCACCTTCATGAGCATCATGGCAAAATGTGTCACAACATGTGTGTCAACCGTTAAGCTATAGCTCCAACCGATGCACCTATTTTTTTTAATTCCTTGTTGTACTTCATAAAATAAATCTATGTGTTTTTTGAAAAATGCATAGACACTGATGTGGCAACTCCTAATTTCCATTTCTTGCATGGTGTGTGCCTTTAAAGTTAAAATATCCCATAAAGAAAGTGTTTGTTCTCACTCAATAACCTACAGAACCACACTAGGGCCCAGAGGTGTACCAGGATTACGATTACCCACTTCATACCAACAGTGAAAGCGAAACATTTGTCTTTCAACACATCTTCACTTGAAAGCTAAAACTGGGGAACTTAATAACAACATGACTTAATAAACTGGTTTTGAATCAGCAGCATATATTATATACCTACATTTGCCACCTGAGCATATTTACCTGGACACACACACACACACACACACACACACACACACACACACACACA
>NW_015651866.1:48849-50574 GCF_001515625.1 Sinocyclocheilus rhinocerous
CCTGAGCATATTTACCTGGACACACACACACATACACATATACATACATACTATTTTATATACATACATACACACACATATACATACATACATAAATACATACTGTACTACACATGCAATGTTCTGCACCATGGCTCCTTAAGACACTCTATGCCATCTCTTTTGCCACCACATAGGAGAAAAGTGATAATATTCCCAACCCTGACCTGTCTCTTTTCCCCCTTGCATTAAAGGAGCTCTATCCATGTAGGCATTTTTTCTACAAAAACAACTTTTGCACTACTGTCGGCTAATGGAATATAAAGGCATGCAAATTCAAAAAGAAGATGGTTAATGAATAAATCGACTTTTGACCCTGTGCACACTCTTGGACAAAACATTTACTCTATTCACAAAGGATACATTTGATGGTTTTTTAGGTTTTGTCCAAAACAAGGTAATTTTATGGCACTATAAATTGTTGGAATAGCTTTGGGTCAGGAGTGTGCCCATGATGGCTACGAATGCTATCAGCTCATTAACATTTTTAACACAGCCAAAATCTTTGACTTCATATACTATACAGAACAGTGTAGCCTAAGAAAAATATCACAGATGAAAACGCAGTAACACAGAATAACACTCAAGCCCCAAAGCAGTTAAACAGTACAAAATGATCATCCATATAATCTTCAGGTATGTTGTTATATCCTTCCATTATCCCGTCGCAGTAAATAAGAATATAAGCCACAATAAATAACCTTATTTCTACATATATGTTTCAGCTCTATTCAAGAACACAATGCAAAAAGTCTGGCATTGCACAATTAGGTAGACTATATAGGCTCAATTTTAAGTGTATATGAAGTTCATTCAATAAATCACCAGTGCTTATTGGTTTGATGACCTCTGGCAAATTCACCAACCTAAATATATAATTACTAAATGGCTTAAAGTTACAACATTATACGAATTATGAGAGATCAACAGTTGTTCAGTGCACATCAACACATAAAACGGTAGAGCACAAATGTTTTATGTATTTAGCCAAGAATGCCATTCATTAAGTTGTTTCAAAATATATAAACAAATAATTGAATACATACTCCAGAGGCTTGCAATTTCATTAAACATAATATTTTATAAAGTATAATATATATAGTTTGAACTTTTAATGGCAAAATAAAAAGTTTTATTACATTCGTCCAAACACTGTTTTCGACGTCACTTGTGAAAGTTGTCAGGATCCAACTTTTTTGCTCCTTGCCTGAAGTGAAGGAAGTTGTATTGTGTACGAGTTGTTTGTAGCCTACAGAAGCTTTTCAAAGTGATATTTCCGGAGACGGTATATTAGCTATAGGCCTACATTATAAGCCTATGGACCCCGGGTTACAATATTAGCACACTGTAAAGGGTTCAAAATATTATTGTTATATCAGAATCATTGTTTCCGTCCTTTAAACATGTTACAATGATTAATATAATTTCTGCTAAATTTCGAAGTTTCAAATTTTCAGATTTTCTTCTACTAAAAAGGGGCCATGAACTTATCGTAACTTGGCAGCAATGTTTATGGTTAAATTTATAAAATTAAATGGGTGGGATTATTATTATTATTATTATTATTATTATTATTATTATTATTATTATTATTATTATTATTATTATTATTATTATTATTATTATTATTATTATTATTATTATTATTATTATTATTATTATTATTATTATTATTATTTTATTATA
>NW_015651866.1:50774-51283 GCF_001515625.1 Sinocyclocheilus rhinocerous
TATTATTATTATTATTATTATATCACTGGGTAACGTATAATGTGTTAATTGTAACAAGACAACACTGTAACATGAACACTGCAGTGCTGTTAACGGACCAGATGTGTTAGAAATGCGGTAATGACATCAAAGCATCATGAAAGCGTCACTTATAAAACGTAATCTATAGCCTGTAGACTAATCTGGAAGAATTAATCTGCTGGTTCTTAATAGACTGCATTTTCACATTCCTACGGCCTTGACAGTCACTCCAGCATGTGTGACTCATATTGACGACATGACCGTTATTGAAAACGTTCCTTTTCAGAGAGAAATTCATTTTTTCCACAATATTATCATATTTTGTTTTAGTATATACTCTGACACACACAGAGAGGCCAGCGCACATTTGATATTGTGATATTTTAAAGTGCTAATGGATATATGCATTAGCATGTTTTGCTGTTTCATAAAAGGTTTGTGCATTACGTGTACATAAAACTGTTCAGTGTGTGTGTGTGTGTGTGTGT
>NW_015651866.1:51378-59808 GCF_001515625.1 Sinocyclocheilus rhinocerous
TTATTATTATTATTATTATTATTTTATTATATCATTGGGTAACGTATAATGTGTTAATTGTAACAAGACAACACTGTAACATGAACACTGCAGTGCTGTTAACGGACCAGATGTGTTAGAAATGCGGTAATGACATCAAAGCATCATGAAAGCGTCACTTATAAAACGTAGTCTATAGCCTGTAGACTAATCTGGAAGAATTAATCTGCTGGTTCTTAATAGACTGCATTTTCACATTCCTACGGCCTTGACAGTCACTCCAGCATGTGTGACTCATATTGACGACATGACCGTTATTGAAAACGTTCCTTTTCAGAGAGAAATTCATTTTTTCCACAATATTATCATATTTTGTTTTAGTATATACTCTGACACACACAGAGAGGCCAGCGCACATTTGATATTGTGATATTTTAAAGTGCTAATGGATACATGCATTAGCATGTTTTGCTGTTTCATAAAAGGTTTGTGCATTACGTGTACATAAAACTGTTCAGTGTGTGTGTGTGTGTGTGTGTGTGTGTGTGTGTGTGTGTGTGCGTGAGAGAGCGAGAGAGAGAGAGAGAGAGAGTGGAGTCAGCTGTCTTAACCGTGGCTTGTGTACTGCAAACACATTGGATGTGAAATGAAAATTTTAATTAATACAGTAATGCTATTACACCTCGGTGTGCAAATCCCATTCCCCATCCCTGCGACAATATAGACAAAAGTACAGGCCAATTCCAATCCTCTGTTTGCAGCCCAAACCCAATTGTTCTGCGAGCTTGTTTCCTTTGAGTGAATCCCATTCACACATCTGCTTTAGTTTCAGCAACACTTTTTTTTAATTTTTTTTGTAATACAGGAGAAGAACTTGTACCAACTGTGTTGAATTACAGTATTATATTAATCTTGACCAATTGTGAAAGAAATATAGACTAGCAGTTATTCTGAACGAGTTGTAACATGTTTGCTGTTCACATCAGAAGTCAAATTATTTAATAGAAAAGAACAATGAAACTGAATTAAAGGCACAACGGCATTTGAAAACATTGCACATATTAATATTTTTACATTAAACCAAAAAGCCATTACTTGTAAATGCAAGTAATGGCAAATTTAGTTGGCATAAATTTTACTATTATCATTGTTTTCGTTATTATTGTTATTATTATTATTATTATTATTATTGTTATTATTATTATTGAGAGCTTAGATTAAAAAAAATTATATTTAGGCTCGATATTTATTTTACGGGAGTGGATAAGAATTTACGGGCGAGTAAAAGCCAAGCAACGTCACATTTTACACGTAGACTTAGTTAATAAAGAAGGTGTTAATTAATTTGATTTGAGAAATGTATAGCAGTGTGTTTCTGTCGGTAAAGTGTTGGAATGATCTAAGCGGTGGAACAGGTGGAACAATCATAGAGTCCCTGAAGGGTGAACCGTTACACAACCACACATCATAGAGTGTGATCGCCTTATTTCAGAGACATGACACACACCTGAATGCCGAAAGTTTTACACTCTGAACACAGCAACTCGCGCGTTTTACAGGAAAATATGAGTTTACAATATAATAAAATTATAAAAAGAAAGAAAGAAAGAAAGAAAGAAAGAAAGTCGTCAACAAGCCGACTGGAAAATGGAGATGGTAATGTAAACTGGCAGCCACATCTGCAGTCTTCTCCAATGTGTCACAGCGCGTTTGGCACAGATTTTAAAGCACCTGACGCTTTGTTAAATTGTTTTTATTGGAAATTGTTTTGTAATACTAAATGGCATGACTCATACTCGCACCACCCCTTCTTCAGTCCAATTTCCATCCTATTGTGGGTCTCAGGGTAAATCACAATTCATGTTCGCCCTCAGTTTCCCTAAGCGTCCCTGTACAGTAATTGTTTTGCCATTTAATTTGGACCGGCGGTCCCTATAGAGCAGTCGGGAACGCCACGCGCTGACAGAGTTCATCTCAAATCTATGCCGAAAAGCCAGATGGTTATTAGGCAGCGTCCGCCGAAACGTTTGACTATTTAAGCTGTGCTGATTGAAAAGATAATTATTGTAGATATCTAATCGGTGCAAGATCAATTTCAGTTTTATGTTCAGCAGTTAAGGCCTGTGCTGTTCTCTCTACCCGGAAAAAAAATAAAAAATAATATTTTAATGCACAAATAAAACCCGCTAAATTCTGGAAGTTGGAAGTTGTAAAACATTATAAAACGCATGTTCGGGATCACTGTACTTACTGACATGCCTGTTACCTTTTGGCACGACTATATAAGAGCATAGTCAAAAAGAAGATTCATAAATAGTTTAAACAGGCAATGTAACAAGGGTTATGCATTTTTAAGACAGATTGTCTTTATTCAAAATGTCTTTGCTCGGCAAATGAACAAAGAGTCGAGGTATCACCCTTTTAGATACATTTTCCTTTCCATTAACATGACAGAATTTAAGTTACCATCGCAGATAAAAAATACAACATGAACTGCTTCGCTTCAAACTTTATGTTCCTTCTGAAATCAAATGAACGTGTGACTATCACTGAACCACAGGGAAAAAATGTCCAAATTAAAAATATTGAAGGATAATACTTTTTTTCTTTTTCTTTTGATATTTTAAATAGACCGTCTACTTTTAGGTGCCGGTTTGATCATAATAAACAATATAACCCGTATAATCTATTAAACGCTGAATTTCTTACTTTGAAATACTTAAAGTCGTATCATTTGAATTTCAGAGTGCCAAAAAGAATGGTGAATACAACAGGCTGTACAAGAAACATGAATCCTAACCGTTAGTTGTGCAAATCAAAGACATTCAAATAATAATAAAAATATGATGAGAACAACAATTATATTAAGTGTTCAAACAAAAGTAGCATTACTATAGCATCAAATTGTACATAATAAATAAAATTAAAGGCATCCAAACCCGGTAGCCATAATAATAAACGTTTGAACATTTACATTTCTTACAGTTCTGGGCACCTGCCTTACATCTATTCCAAGATCCAAGTTGGTGAAAAGTTCATGTCCACACGGACTCAGTATAAATGTCTTGATCATTCCTCTCTTCTTATGTACATGCATTGCTGTATTCAAGTTTTCAAAAGAGGAGACTGTTTTTAGTGGTGGAGTCACATAGCAGTGGCATGTGCTGATGAGTACGGGTCAATCCCACTCTTGGTCATACCTGGGAACAGTATGTAGGCAACAGGCGGCTGTAAACTCGATGCCGACCATGCGGTGCAGTTACACGGCACCACGTATCCAGGGTTTGTGGGCGACGGGTGGGTGTGGGTGTGTTGGCTGGGGCAACCCAGGCTCCCGAATGCGCCGTTCTGGTATCCCAGAGATGATGCGTAAGGTAAAGTGCTGGTGGCCAAAGTATGGGGCATCTCTGTCATCTTCTGGATAGCGCTGGAGCTAAACTGGCTCGGGTCGAGGAAGGAGTAAGGGACTGATGTGGGTGGCAGGAACGCACGGGCTTTTTCCGAGGATCCTAAAAGCGAGTCCGTGGCTGAGAGCGGAAGTCCTTTCAGGTGATCCGTGTCGCCCAGGTAGGGCAGAGGAAACACGTACCTGTCCTTCTTGAGGAGGTTCTTGGGTTTGCGCCTGGGTCTGTATTTGTAGTCTGGGTGTTCTTTCATGTGTTGAGCCCTCAGCCTCTTGGCTTCGTCGATGTACGGTCGCTTCTCGGATTCAGAGAGCAGCTTCCACTCGGCGCCAAGTCTTTTGCTTATTTCTGAATTGTGCATTTTGGGATTCTCTTGAGCCATTTTCCTCCTCTGGCCTCTTGACCATACTACGCAGGCGTTCATGGGTCTCTTGATGTGATCTACCGGCTTTGACATTTTTACGGTTCCCTGTTAAAATAACCCCCTCAAAAAAAAAAAATCGGGATCACTGTACTTACTGACATGCCTGTTACCTTTTGGCACGACTATATAAGAGCATAGTCAAAAAGAAGATTCATAAATAGTTTAAACAGGCAATGTAACAAGGGTTATGCATTTTTAAGACAGATTGTCTTTATTCAAAATGTCTTTGCTCGGCAAATGAACAAAGAGTCGAGGTATCACCCTTTTAGATACATTTTCCTTTCCATTAACATGACAGAATTTAAGTTACCATCGCAGATAAAAAATACAACATGAACTGCTTCGCTTCAAACTTTATGTTCCTTCTGAAATCAAATGAACGTGTGACTATCACTGAACCACAGGGAAAAAATGTCCAAATTAAAAATATTGAAGGATAATACTTTTTTTCTTTTTCTTTTGATATTTTAAATAGACCGTCTACTTTTAGGTGCCGGTTTGATCATAATAAACAATATAACCCGTATAATCTATTAAACGCTGAATTTCTTACTTTGAAATACTTAAAGTCGTATCATTTGAATTTCAGAGTGCCAAAAAAAGAATGGTAAATACAACAGGCTGTACAAGAAACATGAATCCTAACCGTTAGTTGTGCAAATCAAAGACATTCAAATAATAATAAAAATATGATGAGAACAACAATTATATTAAGTGTTCAAACAAAAGTAGCATTACTATAGCATCAAATTGTACATAATAAATAAAATTAAAGGCATCCAAACCCGGTAGCCATAATAATAAACGTTTGAACATTTACATTTCTTACAGTTCTGGGCACCTGCCTTACATCTATTCCAAGATCCAAGTTGGTGAAAAGTTCATGTCCACACGGACTCAGTATAAATGTCTTGATCATTCCTCTCTTCTTATGTACATGCATTGCTGTATTCAAGTTTTCAAAAGAGGAGACTGTTTTTAGTGGTGGAGTCACATAGCAGTGGCATGTGCTGATGAGTACGGGTCAATCCCACTCTTGGTCATACCTGGGAACAGTATGTAGGCAACAGGCGGCTGTAAACTCGATGCCGACCATGCGGTGCAGTTACACGGCACCACGTATCCAGGGTTTGTGGGCGACGGGTGGGTGTGGGTGTGTTGGCTGGGGCAACCCAGGCTCCCGAATGCGCCGTTCTGGTATCCCAGAGATGATGCGTAAGGTAAAGTGCTGGTGGCCAAAGTATGGGGCATCTCTGTCATCTTCTGGATAGCGCTGGAGCTAAACTGGCTCGGGTCGAGGAAGGAGTAAGGGACTGATGTGGGTGGCAGGAACGCACGGGCTTTTTCCGAGGATCCTAAAAGCGAGTCCGTGGCTGAGAGCGGAAGTCCTTTCAGGTGATCCGTGTCGCCCAGGTAGGGCAGAGGAAACACGTACCTGTCCTTCTTGAGGAGGTTCTTGGGTTTGCGCCTGGGTCTGTATTTGTAGTCTGGGTGTTCTTTCATGTGTTGAGCCCTCAGCCTCTTGGCCTCGTCGATGTATGGTCGCTTCTCGGATTCAGAGAGCAGCTTCCATTCGGCGCCAAGTCTTTTGCTTATTTCTGAATTGTGCATTTTGGGATTCTCTTGAGCCATTTTCCTCCTCTGGCCTCTTGACCAGACCATGAAGGCGTTCATGGGTCTCTTGATGTGATCTACCGGCTTTGACATTTTTACGGTTCCCTGTTAAAATAAGAACAAAAAGTTCTTCGACCAACCAAGAGAAAATAGTATTCACCTGTCCTGCAGACAGACACAGATCATGCCACTTCTGGAGAGCTGGAGGAGTAGGAAAACGGCATCAATGGGGGAAAAATCCAGTAATTCGTCCGTGTTTGTCATAAAGTTGAAAGATTTTTTTTTTCAAAACGACACTATTCGGCTGAGAGAAGAACAGCCACGCGCGCTACAAAATCCAGCGCGGCAAGCGAAGTTTCCGCGATCTGTTTGCGCGCTTTTTTTCTCGGAGGATTCTCGCCCCGCGAAGCACCTGGCTGGGAAATGAGGAGAAGCGCGTGAATGAGAGCCAAAAGCGGTGAAGTTCAAAGGCTGGGCTGGTTCGCTCTGCACGCGATCTGACATAATCGCAGGGCGTTCACGCGCCAACCTGAGCGCCCAATCAGCTCTGAGAAAGCCACATAATACCTACCAAAATATGTATATTACAACACAAACAAAGATCGGGGAGGAAAAGGAGGTGACTCTCTTCCCTCCCCAAATCCATTTAGTTGAAGGTCTACAAACACAGACCTTCAACCTTTTTGTAATAAAACCTGACATCTACCAGCGTCAATCCTTCAGAGACGACAGATGCCTGAAGAATAGACAAATTCTTATTTTAAACATCGCTGTCCTTATACGAACACGGTTCTAGGTGTAAGCTTTATTTACTTAAAATATTTTGACAGTTTATCTGACGTGTATCTTCCTTTTTATTATCATTACTCATATTTACTTTTACAGCAGAATTGTTTTTATTAGATAACATATTGCTTATTAGATAACAGTTGTTGTTTATTTTTATTTATTTTTTTTAGATAAATTAAAAGCGCATATGGCAAGCTTAATAATTAAAACCTCAATGCGCAAATACTGAAATGTCTAAACAAGAGAAATAATGAAAAGACAAACGGTATTAAATATCTCTGAAAATAAGCGTGCTGTCTGAGGCAGTGGCCCCCAGGCCAATATTTCCTAAATGAGAACAATTGTCCAAAGCTCTCCTGGGACAGGCTGGGTTGGGGCTTGTACCTGTTTTGCTGCTGTAATCTCACATGTGTAGAACATGCCCATGGACCCTTTCTCAATGGTAACATACCCACGCAATTCTGGCATTGTGAGAACAATTGCTCATAGAATCATTACATCCCACAATTAAAACTTGCGCTGGGTGATGTGTTTTTGTTTTAATTTGTGACTATTTCTAACAGATATTTGCACGAATTCTGGCAGAATTATTTATTAAATGATTCAGATTTCATGTAATTGCTTTAAACATTAGATTCATGGTCACAGTAAAGTTACTTAATTATTTTCAGTAGAGCATATTTTACATTGAAACTGCGAGTAATTATCCCTGTCGTTCTCCTGATCTTTTGCTCCTTTTCTCTTTTATATATGGCAAATAAACTTCCGAATTCATTTACAATTGTCAAAATCCACCCATATGTGTGAACAGAAGTACTACTAATTCAAGGCAATGTTTTGTGTTAAGGTTCGCACACTAAAACCTTTAACATGCAAATTTGAGTGTTTAAAAAAGATCAGGGTCTTAATGAGCCTGAGGCAAGGAGCTTGATATATGAGAGGCACGGGTGTAATTATTAAGTGAAATGTATAAGATATGTGATATCTCGAGGAGGGGCCTTCAAGCGTGACATGAAGAGGGATCTGTCTGTAATTTAGCACACGAACATATAGGCTATTGTATCTTATTACACGATACAGCGTTATTTCAAAGCATGCAGGTATTAATCTAAATGTTGAGAGATAAATGTCGTACGTAGGCCTATGTATGCATTCCAATAAGTGTTAATTCATTCATTTACTTATTTATTTATTTTTACTTATTTATGGGTTTGTCTGTGATTTGTGCGTTTGGACTTTGTTCACCCCAAAGCGTAAAATATCTGTCAAACCTATTTTATTTTATTTATTTATTTCTGACCGGCGAGGGGTATTTAGTTGATTATGCACTTCATTTGTATTTTTGTATGTTATTATTATTATTATTATTATTATTATTATTCGCTCAGTTTTACTCTTCCAAGGTCACATAATAGCTGAATATTAATGCAGATGTATTGATTTTCACAGACATATGCACGAGTTTTAGCCTTGCAGCTTGTAGGTGAGGATGGTTTATTGTTAGCCTTAAGAATTATTTTTATTTCTGCTACTCTTGTTGTAACTTTATTTTGCAGTGCAACATAACTCCTTTTTTGTTCATTTCACGTTTTTTAAACAATATCTGCATATTAAACGTAGTTATCAATGCCATATCTTCTGACAAAAATAAAAACAGCCGTTGACGTTCAATATAATTTAGTGATCAAAATCCATGAACTTATATTTAACTTTTTTTTTTTCTTTCAATTAAGCTAAAACCCATGTGTATATAAATCCTCAATGAGGCGCTGATGGAAAATGCATCTGTGGAGCATGAAGTGTGTTTCTTAGTGGTGCCGGCTCGATATCCATCAAGCTTTCCCGTTCCACCGCCTCTCAGCCTCCCTCTCCATTTCAGAGCACAGCCGAGAGCAGTGCACCAGAACACCAGCCTGATAGAAACAGAAATTACAACGGGAATTAACAGAAATTATTGGGGCACACAGCATTTGACATAGAGACGATGTACTCAAAGCCAAATGAAGTGAGATTTGTGAAATCAAGCACGCTGAGGCGCGCGCGTCATTAAATGGGAGCTCGTCATAATGGAGGAGATATTCCGCGTGCATACTATGGATCGCTCACGTGCGCAAAGTGAACTGTTTGCGCCTCTTTTATGCGCTTACCGAGGAGTCTAGCATCCCACCAACGCATGCAAAGGTGTGCATGTATATTCATGTTTTGATGTGTGAGATATTG
>NW_015651866.1:60218-85537 GCF_001515625.1 Sinocyclocheilus rhinocerous
CACTTGGCTTTTCAAGCTCTTTTAACTGACAGTAATTTTTCGACATCATGTATCAATATGCTACTGGTCAATATGCTACTGACATGAGCACCATTTATGCTCAGAGAACTGTTAATTTAAAAGTGTATTACTCTCAAGCATTTGCAGGTCGACTGAGATGCACAAAGGCAACGGAGGTAGGTAGGCCCTACGTGCAAAAAATTAAATAAAAAATAGCAAATCAATTTAAAGCAAAAGGTTGAGCTAGTATTTTACGAGATGATCGACCTACAGAAACCCGTCTGCTGTATTGAACTTGAATTGTTTTTTTTTTTTTATAATAGCCCTCTGTTTAACAGTCAAATGAATTACCTTAAACATCTTGGAAGACAACAGAAATTCCAAATCAATTATTTAAAAAAAAATGTCTCTTAATAAGTAAATGTATACAGCGATTTATATGAAGATATATATTTTTTTATACATTATTGCTATTTTATCCACCTGATTTGATTTTTTAGGAACCTAAGGTAATCAGTACAGTATTTGTCTAAGTGCAAATTAAATGTTTTACTGATCATGACGCTCAAATGACAACGCTTATTTTAGTGGTCGCGACACTTCACAGGACAAGAGGCTTGGAAAATGGATGGATACTTCAGTGGTAGGCCTATATGAAATAAAGTCAACTCAATAACAATAATTCCATGAAATACAGCAAAACAATTCGGTTTAATCTCAGTTGTAGTGGTTGTCCCTGGTTTTCTCCGAGTCAGTGGTAACACTGTGTAAATCCCACGTGTTCCGACCCCCTTTTTTTCACACGGGGTTCATGAGATGGATACGGTGGTACAGTAGCTGTCCATGGTCCTGATGCGCTAAGTGGCTTTTTCCACTGCTAACGTGCGGTCCCACTCAGGACTCCTCACAAACCCGTGTTGACATTTCAATGCTTTTTATTCTTTTTACATCCCATTTGCTGCTGTGATTCTGCTCGCATGATGCTGCAATAGATGCGTTCCCTCTGAGAATTTTGAAGTGTGCTCTGCCAAAAACCTCTGCGACTATGTTGCATGTTGTTTTGTAAGCCAATATTCACCCCTTAGGAATTATCTTGGTAAGTTAAGTTCTGTGCGTAACATCGCGGATTCAACAGCGGAAATGGGAGTGTGTTTACAACGGAAATGCTCTCATATATACAAAGCACATGAAGAGCATTTCAAATGTCTGACCTAGTGGGAATGCAGACATTATTCAGAAGCAGACTGAGTTGCTTTGCCTGGGCATCACCTCATATGCAGTTATTAAATTAAATTCCAAGGAAGTCTTAAAGGTGATTGTATCATGATAAGTCTGCTTATATATACCTTATATATACATACATACTGTATATGTGTATATATATATATATATATATATATATTGTGTGTGTTTGTTTGTTTTACTATTAATAAATATATATTTACAAAAAAATCTGTTTGGTTTGGAGACATTTCATTAGCCCACGCACCATTCCAGGCCCCTTTTTGAAGCAGCCATAAGAGTGATGAGCATAATGCTATTTTGGGAAAACGGTGAAAGACAAGCCATCGATGCCTCAAGATTTGTGCCACATGTCTGGGAAAGTGTCCAGTCATGGTCAGGCCCAGTCCATCTTCTGCTGTTTACATATCTGTTTCCTCTTCTTCATTCTCTCTCCATATCAATCTGTGATTATCAATAGCTGGGACCAAGCCCTAATCAAAACCAAAATGAGCATCGAGCAGAAACGTATGGCCGATGGGAGACATATAAAATTGACAATTCTCATGGTCAAATATTTTAATATAATATTTCATGAAGGAGCCCAATAAGGGCCCCTTAGAGAATCCTATGCCTTGTGCAAAGGGCAGAGTTAATGAAAAAGGAAAGACAGAGCCAATGATTGAATGAAATAAAACAGAATGGAAATTAAAAGAGGTTCAAGGCATTGGTTGATAATGAAAGGAGGAGGGTAATGCTTCAGAGGCACAGAAGCAAGCATCGCACAATCACACAATACAATTAGGATTAAAGGGGCCAGGCACAGATAACAGGAGATAGGGATGAATTATCACCCAAAAAGAGAAATGGGGCCTCTTTTCTGACCTTCATTAAGAGGAAGAAAGGCTTGCTCACGGCTGGGATGACTTGTGGCACATTTTCAGCTTCATGATTGGTAATTCCTGCTAGATCAGCCTCTTGAGGAAGGATATGGAAAATAAAGACGGATATAAATAAATAAAAATACATAAAAACACAACTCAAAACCAGTGACACTGATGTCACTGCTTTAATCAGCATAATTTTTATTTGTCCTCATTTAGGCATATTTCCATTAAAGGGGTCATATGATGCTTTTTTAAAGATCATTATTTTGTGTATTTGGTGTAACAGAATATGTTGAAAGGGATAGTTTAGCCAAATTCTAAATTATTAACCCTCAATCATACCAATAAACTCAACCGAGCACAAACCCAATTTATTTGGACTACTTTTACAATGTCTTTTTTTAATGCATAAACTTTCAAAGGACGGATAAAAATGAAGAGAGAACATGAAAAATACTTTCATTTGTGTTCCAAAGATGACTGAAAGTCGTATGGGTTTTCAGAAATGTGTGTTGTTGGGTAAATGAACCCTTTAAGTGGTAGTGAAGGAGATTAAGGGCTTTTTGGAAATAAAATTACACTAACTGAATTTAAAACAAGCTCCAAAATCAGTAACACCAGTGCAAAATGCATTTCAGTTCCACTGCTGAATGAACACTGAATGCAACACTAAAGGAATGAATAAACTCTGATGCTAACAAACTCAGATTATCTATGAATTTATATGATCCTTTAAATAGAAATCAGCTTCACACAAAACCTGACATTACGCTTTTCATTTACAGGCTGACACTAGTAGTGACATGCACGATTTAAAGGAAGAACACAATACAAGCAAGCATCTTGCAACCACGCTGAGAACCAAGGTACACAGAGAGAGAGAAAGAGAGAAGGAAAGTAAAAGGAAAACCAAAAGGGCAATGATAAAAGAGAGTCAATTAAAAGATCTGAATGCCTTTGAATGCAGAAAAATTGATTTAGATGCAACTGGAATAATAAACATTGGTACTGGGTGTTGATTGATTCTTTTTATTGGGAGAGGGATCTGTTATTGCATTGTGAGATATCAGTTCTCCTTTGCCTTTACACTTTGTGATTCTCAATGGAGCAGCAGTTCAAAAGACAAATCTATTTGGCTTCCTATTAGAATTCTGCTCTGAAGCGCTTTTCAGATCGTTCGCTTTTGAATCAGTTTAAAGTGCTCCTGTGTGTTTGTTGGAGATGAAAAACAGTGTTATGTTCTAAAAGCCTGTTTATTAACTTTTTTTGGTGCATTAATAAGAGCCAATTGGAATGTTGTTATTTCTTAACAGTAGTTACAGTCATGGCCAGGGCCGTCCTTAGGGGGGTGCAACTGGTGTGGTCGCACCCCCACACCGAGAGGGCCCCACTCCCTACCTCGCACCGGGCCCCGCGTCAGCTAAGAATGGCCTTGGTCATGGCTTTACCACATCTACATCTTGAAAATATAACTTGTTGACCAACACTAAAGTGAGTTTACATGGATGCAGTTTCTAGCTAGATGCACTTCTTGAACATTCTTTTGCACTTAGCTTAAAATCTCAACTCAGCAAAAGTTTTGAATGCCACAAATTATTCCAGGTGTGAATGCCGCTCAGGGATTCTGCATCCTCTTAACATTCGAATCTATTTGAAATCACTACGTGCCTCTCGTCCTCTCTCTCTTCACTTTTGAATATAGAAGACTCTCAAACAAAAGGGCTTTATCAGAGACTCCTAATGTCACCCCCACAGCCCCTCTCTCATGGCCACCAACTCCTTCCTCTCTATTCTCATTCATTTATTCCACTGTATGTGGAAATAGGCTGGCCAACAATTAATTTCAGAGTGAATTCAGGCAGGATCTATTACCCCCTTACTGCCTCCATTGCTCTAATGGAAATCTATTTCACTTCTCTTTTGTGTCCAATATAATTTAATGCCCATTTTATTAATGGCCTGAAATAATTATGGAAGCCTTTTGTGATTTTTGAGTATGTTTCATTTAATTGTGCAATACATGTCTAATCAGGCCTCCCATCTGAAGCCATTATGGCGTTAAAATTAACAATTACGCCATGAATGTCTTGGTGAATGCGTCAAGGTCTATAGAAATCGCTGTTGATAACAAGACACACATACATCATTCATGAGAGGTTTTTTTTACCCGCTAAGGAAAGTGAGAGATATGGGAATGGGTGGGAGAGAAAAAGAAAGAGAGAAAAGTGGAAGAAGAAAAGGAGGAGAAGAAAGAGGCACAGGCTCTTTACTCCTTTCAAAAGAGGGGATGGCCAAAATATAGGGTATTCTAAAACTGTGTCACCCACTCGAGTTCTTTTCTTTTCCGGTCTTTCTCTATCTCCCTTTAATTTGCCTCACTCTTTATTTTTTCGAGTGAAAGATTTCTCTGGGAATGGAAATGTATTAACCGTTAACTTGAGCAATAAAATATCTATCAGCCCTTTGTGCCTCTTGCCCAGTCTGCAGTTCTGAGCCGTGTGGCAACCGTTTTGCCTGTGTGGGTGACCAAAGGCAATTAAGAAGACATTGGCCCTCTTTCTGTCTCTCTATCTCTTTCTGTCCCACAGTCGCTCTCTCTCAACTCAAATAGGGCAGCTACTCAACGCATCAGCAAGAATTGTTTTCTTAGTTGCCAAGTATTCAAATTTCACGGTTTGGAGGAACTCCATCCGGCAGTAAAAAAGCCTTGTCAGTTCCTCCTTGTCATTTCCCAGCTAATATTATACAATTGGTTTTGGTGTATCTACTTTAATGGTGGACGGGTTTGTTTCCCGCTTTTGCAGTGATCTGCATGTGGCCTCAAAAGACTATAGATTGTTTTGAAGTGACTGCTGTCTGCCAATCTGGGCAGTAATGGATGCCATTGGATGCTGAGAGAAGCGTCTGGCCCCTGGTTAACCTCTGCATATTCACGCTACCTGCTTACTGGAGGCCAAGCTTTACACTCTGAGGGACTTATTGACTGCGCACTACCTGATTAATTTAACAGATAATGAATAAAACTAACAAGTGAGAACTGAAATGTAAAAGATAAATGCATTTACAAATGAAAGGGTGACAAAGATTTTGATCTTCTTGTATCCCTGAAAAACCATCATATGTCCTGACATCTGTTGAGGTGACTGGCATGCAAAGTAAGAATTGTTAACTTTACATATAATTCGTATTATTTTATATATCAGCTATGAGAATGGTTCGCCTTTGAACCTCGCTGAGCTGAGGGGAATGCTGTTCCTCACAAAACTGTGCAGATTTCATCAATCTAACACTGAATGATATCTATCAGGCCATTACGGTTTCCTTCCTTTAAACTTATCCTCTCAAATTTAATAATCCATTTAACTGATGTGCAAATTAACCTTGGCATTCACACAAAACCACTTTTATAAGTCACACCCCGCACCTTTTCTCCCTTTTTTCATCTCTTCTTCCAGCCAATTTAATTCCAGGCTCCAAATTTCATGGTCAATTTTATTTTGCTCACTCTCAAGGAGTCCGTCATCAATTCTTCACAACTTTTCATGTCCCCCTTTCTCTCCAGATTCGCTGCGAAATTGCCTATTCAGGCCGCTAAATAAGTGTGACCGCTGTAAATTTGCTGCGACGCCCCGCACTTTTGAATATGCATTTGGAGCGCTGACCTCCAGCGGTAATTAGTTTTAGTCTTTGTTTATCCTTTACACAAATCACACGGCCTCCTTTCTTACATCCCTTCACGTGCATCCCTCCTTCTCCTGCCTCTCCTCACAGAAGTCAATCTAAACACAGAGAGAAATCCTTGGATGAATCTCACTGAAATCACAAGAGATTGACCTCTGCCATCAGATCATACCAAGCAGTGTATAGGTCATACAGTGATGATATACAGCCTTCGAAATGTATATGTATGAATACATCCCAATGAAACTGCATTCTATGCACAGAAAACACCTCAGAAAAGGATTGCCATGCTCAATGCATGACTCAGAGACAGAGGATACTGGTCCAAGGATGTTCAACCTTGCTCCTGGAACTCCAGCTCTAATCAAACACACCTGAACAAACTAATCAAGGTCTTCAGAATGACTTGGAAAATGATATACTTTGCTTTAGGGCCTCAACCGCCTGTCAGACATTCTTGAGAGTATCTATATCCTATAGTGTTTATGATAAAGCCAGTCAGTGGGTTATTGTGTAGTTAAGCTACCGTCGTCTGTCCAGGTATACATGACACGTGCAACTGAATATTTGAAGGATTAAATACATGTCACTTCTGTCTTTTAGAGCATGCTCACAACGGCAAGGCCACTTGTGGTCTGGTTAACATATATTGTACATGCTGGATAAAGCTGAGCTAAAATCACTGATGTGCAGTTAGACTTTCAGTCAGATTAAAGGTTTAGATGACATTTTAAAAAGTCTAATTATTGTTCCACAGTGACTGAAAATTTTAAAGTGCATGTAAACAAAGTGTTTGCATAAATTAAAAGGTTAGTTTACTTTGCCATCAGGTTTAACATACTGATATAACAAAACCCAGCAACTAGACCTCACTACCCTCAGTCTTTGTAAAGGGTGTCTGTCAGACTCTGTTCCATGTTTCGTGTGTGTCCTGCTCCCCATGTGCCTTCCCATGCCCTTATTTGGTTTGTTTCCTGTTCCTGTCCTAATTTAAGTTGATTCCTTCCCAGGTGTTTCCCAGGTTTAATTTCCATTGCTCCCAGGTGTGTCTCGTCATCCCCTCCTCCTGTGTGTGTGTATATAAAGTGTTCCCAGTCCCTAGTGCTCTGTCGGATGTTAAAGGTCTTCGTGTGAACGTCTTCCTGTGTTCGTCTCCCTTGGTTCAGAAATAAAGTCCTTTCAACATATTCTCCAGCGTCTCCTCGTCCCTCGTGTGTGTGCACCCGTGACAGTGTCAAAATGGCCTGTTTGCATTTTCTATAGAATTTTGACTATCTATTTAGTCTACTAATCTATTTAAAACTTTGGTTATAAAATCATATTTAATTCCTAGACACTCCTTGGAAAAATAAAAATTTTGCTTTCCTGTTTTTTCATCATTTTCATAATTTGTGCTAAAAAAAAGTACAATTTTATTTATTTGCTTTCTTGCTTGCTCAAGTTTTTTTTTTTTATCTTCATAAACGTGATTTCATATACTACGTCACGTTTCTTTTGAATAAAAACCGTGATGGTGTGTCCAAATGTCGAAAGTAAGATTTTTACTTTATTTTTTTTTATAATAAAAGCATTAAACTGATCAAATTTGAAGGCCATTTATAATGATATAAAATATTTCTATTTAAAAAAATGCTTTTTAAAACTTTCTATTCATCAAAGGATTCTGAATGTTTCATGGTTTCTGCACAAATATTAAGTAGCACTGATAATAATAATACGTTTTTTGAGCACCAAATCATATTAGAATGATTTCTGAAAGAGCATGTGACACTGAAGTAATGGAGTGATGGCTTCAGAAAATTCAGCTTTAATAATAACAAGAATAAATCTCATTTTAAAATAGATTAAAATGCAAAGCACTTATTATTATTTCACAATATTACTGATTCAATATTACTGAAGTATTTTTGATCAAATGCCCTGGTCAACATTAGAGATTTGTTAAAAAAAAAAAAAAACTACTACCACCTTTTGAACAGTAGTGAATATTGCAAGTGAACAAATAAACATTTATAAAATAAAGCATTTGTATATTCTTGAATGATTTCATTTTGATGAAAAAGGATGCTTTTTATGTGAATAAAACCATTGAATACAGTATGGGTTATTTTGGCATCCTTATGCATTCATGTAGGATGTTTGGGGTCATGTACTGCTAACATTTTGAATTTATTATTAGTTATTTATAATTAACTGTGTATTAGAGAAGCCCTAGAGCACAACATCACGTCCTGTTGCCACAGTCTGTGCAGGTCAGCAATAACACTTAATAATGAATCAAGTTTAACTCTAGACCAATTATCTAAAAACTCATCAACTCTACTACAATCCCCTCCTCTCTTGCTTTCTTTAGCATGAAGACCACAGAACACAATAGACAACAGTATATGTTCCTTTTTGGTAAGAATAATAATAAGAAGGGATCCCCTGCCTCTGGGATTACCCTATTAAAGAGAAGAGATGTTCTTCTAAACACACACATAAACATTCCTGCTCTATGGGCCATTTGCTTTCAAACATTTCTTGTCAGTAGGGCTTACCAAAATCTACATAATCCCCTCTCCCATCACAATTAAAGATATCAGTGAACAATGAAATTGTTTCCTCTCTGGCCTGCTTCATCTTCCTTCTGAGGGGTTATGAGTACATGGCAGTTCTCCATTCAGAGGAAGGTGTCTTGCTACAGGATAAAGCAAGAATGGGCAACACAATGGACAACACAACGAACCTCCTGCCTGAACATGGAGACATGTACTTTGGGTGATCAGAGGTCTGGTTTTGTGTTATATAGAGAATCCAGCACTCTAATAATTCTTCCAACTGTCTCAAAATGATAATTTGCCTGTCACCGCTGTAGTTTAAGCTTCATCTTATCAGTTAGACTGTCAGATTAGTGATTTGTATCGCTTTGTAACTCACATTGAGTTCCTGAACAGAGGTCAAATGAATTTAAGGGTAAACGACAAACCATTCCTGCCTGGTAACTCCAGTGATTAGCAGACTGTGAAGTCAAACGACACTGACTGATGACTTGTGACCTTGATAAGGCAAGGGGTGCTAAACCCCGCAGGTCTCCTATAAGCTTGCGTTCTCTCCAGTTAGGAGTGAACGCAGGCTTAACATATAATTAATGCCTAATAAAGCCCTGATTGTTTGTCAACACTCTTTTATTCTCCCTCTCTCTTGTTTTCCTGACCTAGTAATCTGCAGTCAGCCTGCAGGCAGTGTGTACTGTGATATCATCTTAAACTACTTGTTCTAATACCCCAGTCTGGCCGGGCCAACACTAACTGCTTTCTCATTTACACATACTGATAAATGTGCAGGATCTAATCTACTGCTATTTAGCCCTGGTTGAGGACTGTCCACCCCTGGAGTTAGTACTAGTGTCCCACTGTGTATTAGGTGTCTTTAACTAATATGCACTTAGGTGAAACAAACACATAAATAATAGTTAGATACAGTATACTTACTGTTCATGTTGTATTACAAAACACAATATGGAATACGGTTAAGGTTAGGGACAGGTTTTGTGGTTTGGTTAGATTTAAGGGTGGGTTAAGTGGTAGTGGTAGGGTCAACAGTGTAATTAGAGATGTAATTAGACAAATTAATAATAGATGCAATTACATTTGTTTAAAAATAAAAGTACGACCTAAAAACATATACACAGTAAGTGAGTTGCACTTTATTTTACAGTACATGCACTTACGTGTACTTACGGTGTACTTTCCTATGAAAGTACTAGGATATATATGTTAACTACATGGGCAAAGTTACATTTAGGGGTAGTTTCAGGGTTAGTACCTGGTTATTACCGAGTTATTGTAATTAATATAACAAGTACATAGTATTTATAAGTGGAACAGGGCAGTAAAATGAAGTGCTACCAATAAGTGCATAGTTCAACAATGAATGTTAGTAGGAAGGGCTATGCACTTCTTAATTGTCCTGTTTTATCTGAATATCAGTATTTATACGATTTAGTCAGTCAAAATAGTTTTGATGTTAAACAAATTTTATCTCTCTGGAAAATAGTGATCTGCAACATTGTTACTTGTGTTGTTATAGATAGCAGTTAAAGGCACTTATATAGTGGGTCCAGTACTGCTGTCCTTGTTAGTCACCTTTCGCACATTCAGCATAGGAAGAAGTGGCATAAAGCATTTCAATGGACAATAAAAGCTCTTATTGTGAATGGCAGCACAAGGTTTGTCATTAAATAGTCTATAGAAGCCTATTGAAGTGTAAGAAAGCTATTTATGTGGCGTTGTACACAGTCATATGCAACTGGAGCAAGATGATGAGCACAACTCAAAGGGCTGTGAATAGTCCAAAAGAGAGAGAGAGAGAGAGAGAGAGAGAGAGGAACAACAAAAGTCATGACTGAAAGCATTAATTACTAAGAGGACAATTATAAATCAAGTGAGTCACTTACACAAGCTCATTAAAGTGTAATGCTATCCACTCTATTTTCCGTTTAGCTCGAGAAAGACAAAGGAGGGACAATATCCCATTAAATGCTGTTTTCTCATGCTATTCATTTGAACTAGCATGTCAGTGTTTCCTGGATTAAAGTCTGATAACACTCCAACAGACTCTCCTTGAAGGCTCGAGAAAGCACATTTGGAGAAATGAGGGAGTGAAAAAGCAAGGGAATGGCTGAAGCAATAGCGATTGTCAGAGAGAGAAGAGAAGAGAGCGTCTCTAGGTTTATAATGTGTCTAGAGTGTGTTTGGATGTGCGGAGGCTGATTTAGAAGGCAAATGGTGTGTGTGCTTGTTGTGTGGTGGTGATGGGCTCCCCCTAACCCCAGAATGCAGATAGAAACCACCAGGGGTAGTTGCGGGGAGCAAGCGTTTGTGATTTATGGCTAGCACTGGGCTGATAAGAAGACTCCCTTCATTTAAGGCCTTATCGCTCGCACTAAAGAAAGGCCACAATTTGCCACGTTCTGTAAAGCCCCAGATGCAACTAATCTCTTCAACCTTGCAGACAATCTGCCTCGGTAAAAACTACAGATCATTCACATGTCTAAGTGATCTGGGCCGTCCCTCTCCGTGCAGCACAAAACCTGCACCACCAGGGAGGAGAAGAAGAAACAAACTCAAACACACACACACACACACACACACATGTAGAGGAAACTGAAAAATGAGTACAAACACAGAATTACTGCACGATTAAAACTGAAGACATCCAAACTACTGCTGTAGCTAAGCAGCAGTTTTTTCATGTTAATAAATCATGGTCTATATTGTCATTTGGGCTAGTTAATCATAGAAAGACACTGGTAAATCAAGCAATTAGTGAGCTAATCAAAAATGCTTATTTAACTCAGTTTGGCATTCCTAAATGTTTGGTCTTCAAATGCACAGTAACACAAATGGTCTTTATACTACTTTTACTCTAACTCTAAAAAAAAAACATATTCATTTTCTCAAAATAAATATAAATACACTAAAACAGATAAATATGAAAAGCACAAAATACACAAACGGGTTTAACACAATGCAAATACTCTTATCTATTATATTAAATATATATAGGCCAACTGTATGACTCATAATCAATAGCAATCACAAATGTAATTACATGTTGATGCTTAGGAGCTCCATTGATTTTTCCTTTTCTTTTTTTCTGTTTACATTCAGTCCATATCTGTTTCTTTTTAAGTTGGAACAAGAACAGCCTAATGCATAAATGCACAAATGTCACAGAGCTCATATGACCTACAGAGATACAGCATATTGAGTGGCCAATAGTATACAATTTTCATACTTGCCACTTTAAAAAAAAAAAGTATCTTTTAAATTCTGTTTTTAAAGATATATAATATACAAATTAATTGGAAGTAAAAACACAACTTTATAATACATATTTTGGCCTCATTACTGTTTTGCATCAGAGTTTGTCTATCCAGTTTTAATTACGCATGCTACTACTATAAGTGCCTCAAACAATAAAAAGCTCAATACAATCATTATGAACTTTGCAAACTTGGTAAAATCCAGTGATTTCTAGCTCTCAGAAGCACTCATAATATTATGAATATTATAAAGTCACTACCTTTAACAGAACTTTGTTTCTCTGTAGACTTGTACACCCTGACACCCAGTAGTTGCGCAGCAGTATCATCTGACTGCTTGTGATTTTCTCAAGTGCTTTTCAGTTTTGTGTACCAAATGCATGAGACGGTGTGTGAACAGGTTGTGCTCACAATCATTTAATTCCATTCCATTAGCTTGTTTACATACTTTATACTTCAGTATTTATGTATCATATCACTGCAGAGTATCAGTATTTAGTATCATATTGATGCCATTATGATGATCATGATTATTGTAATAAGTCCTAGATTTCAACAGAAAGCCTTGTTTATACGTTTAATCATATTCATTAACACAATCATAAAGCAACTTACACTTGTTTTTTGTTATAAATAACAATTTGTCTGAACACTCAACTTGTTCAAAAGATGATTATAGCCACTTCACTGTTCAAAAAGGAAGAAAAATCCACATGTGATGTTTATGTAGTGGATATTCTAGTCATATGTGGTCCATGTCTTAACAAGTCGAATTAGTCTATAATATGCAGCAGTGTATTTTTCCCTTTCTTAAGTATTCATGGAAGCCAGTGATCTGACAAATGGAATTTTTCAGCTCCGCAGAACCTTGAATCGCACACACATACACACACCTTCCTCTTGCTGATAATCCTGTTTATGTCTGCCTTATGGAGTCCAGGTGCAAGACACCACAGTAACTAAACACTTTCCAACACACTATTTACACACACAAAGACAGAAAACACAATACATATTTTACATTTCTGGGGCATTCTAGAGCCATGGATCTAAACTGGTGGGTCAAGACCCAAATGTGGATCACAATACGTTCAGAGAAAAAGCATAATCGTATTTTCCATAGTGTAGCAGCATCTACACTTCCCATATATCTTGTTGTTTATGTCAAAGATTATGCTGTACTGTATTTTTGGCAAATGTATCTGTCACTGGCAACACTATACTACACTAACTGCAGGTTCACTTAAGTTGCAACCCTCAAAATATAAAAAATATCAATCACATTTTTCTGTTGTTTATGCCAAGGGACTGCAAAGGGATTAATGTCTTTACTTAAGATATTTTATTTAATCCACATCCACTACATTTGATTAAAAAAATTATCATTTCATTCTTCTAGTTTTTAACATAATGGGGAAAAAAATTGGATGGATGGCGACTAAGGATATATACAGTTCAGCCGGTGCAGTTTATTGTAAGTTTTTTTTTAATGTTTCTACACAAACAGTTTTGGGACTAAATTCGGTCATCACTCTATGTCCAATGTTGTGAAGTAAAGCCAGCTGAGGACCACAGCTCTAAAGGACAAACAGATGGTTACAACAAGTTATTATACACAAGAAACCCTGATACTCTCTCACACAGGGACTCTGTTTTGTAGTGGGGTCATGGTTGGGCTGAGGTGCCTGTGGATCATCTCGTCTGAATCTCTCAGCCTTGGCTCCTACAAAAGCCCTCTCTAAATGGCAAGTCATGAGGTGCTGGGAGTGCAACGCCTTGGCCACGTCCATAAAAAGAAGGTCTTCTCGATAAAGGCACAGCTTATGGTGAAGCAAAGACAATTCAACATCATTCAACATCACCCGGTGCATCTTTGTGCCTATGCTCCCTTGATCCATGCCTGAATCCCTTCTGTATGTACACAGCCACTCTGGGAGCGACGCACACCCAGCATTCAATGGCGTGCTCCCTTTATTGTGGCGGTGTTCCTTTGGGAGAATCCAGGCACCCTGCTCTTGCCCACGAGGGGTAAGGCAGTTACTTCTATCCGTCTCAGGGGGCAGAACCTAGAGGAGGCTTTCCATATTCACTTGAACCAGACATCCAAGCACTTCCTCTCCCTTTCACATGTTTTCTTTCTATCAATTTCTCCTTTTCCATTGCATTTTTCTCTCTCGCTTTCTTTCTTTCTTTCTTTCTTTCTTTCTTGCTCTCTCTCTCTCTTCTGTCACCCCCTGCCTTGGAGGCTGACAGACAGACGGACTGATGTTATCAGCTGAGCATCTACAGCTCTGGGGCCCCAATCATTTTCCACAAACAGCCCAGCTCCCCCAGCCCGCCTCTGCCTCTCTCCCTTCTGATAAGGCCCAATATCAGTGACAGAACATATTTTATGTATGAAATGCATCCCACAACAAGCAGTCAAGCATTAGGTTTGTTTAAATAGATGATGTTTATCAGGTATTCTCTTTTTAACAGATAGTTTGACATTGTTCTCTCTCTCTCACTCATTTTCTCTTCCTTGCTAACCATCTTAATATACTGTGTAGTCGCTGGGTTTTTGGAGGGGCTCCAGGGGTAGATACTCCAGTACTCCATTATTTTAATTGTGGGTCAGGGATTAGCAGTCCTGCTGCTTGCATCACTGAATCAGACTTTAAAACCATCTCAGTCAGGAAAGCCTCCATTTTTTTTTCTCTATTTACAAATCTATTTTTGTGAGCACACCCGTCACAAGATTACGTGCCTCGGATTTTCGCTCGTCAGGCAGATGACACTTTTTTCCCACTCTGCAGGTTGTTGATCGCATCAGATATTGGATGACTTCCCATTTAGGACTGAGGCAATGGTTGTCAGTTTGTGGCCAACATTTCTGTGACGAATAAAATAAGATCTTAGAAATGCCATAAGACTATCTGACATAATAGTTTGTGTGCGGATGCAATTCAGATTCCCTCTTTCACTTGAACAGCAGACGGTGCAAAGACCAGATTACTTGAAAAAGTGAAACACTTTCAATTATGGGCACTTTGACTCACTAGTTTATTTAATTTGTCAATTGACAAATGTCTAATAATGTATATAAATGCTTCACAGAAGATTTTTGTCTTTTTTTCCCCCTGAAACATCAAAAACGTACGGAGCCCCGCACATGGCATGCAGGAAAAAATAGTAGGCTAAAACGTTTTTTTTTTTACTTCTATCCGTCTCAGGGGGCAGAACCTAGAGGAGGCTTTCCATATTCACTTGAACCAGACATCCAAGCACTTCCTCTCCCTTTCACATGTTTTCTTTCTATCAATTTCTCCTTTTCCATTGCATTTTTCTCTCTCGCTTTCTTTCTTTCTTTCTTTCTTTCTTGCTCTCTCTCTCTCTTCTGTCACCCCCTGCCTTGGAGGCTGACAGACAGACGGACTGATGTTATCAGCTGAGCATCTACAGCTCTGGGGCCCCAATCATTTTCCACAAACAGCCCAGCTCCCCCAGCCCGCCTCTGCCTCTCTCCCTTCTGATAAGGCCCAATATCAGTGACAGAACATATTTTATGTATGAAATGCATCCCACAACAAGCAGTCAAGCATTAGGTTTGTTTAAATAGATGATGTTTATCAGGTATTCTCTTTTTAACAGATAGTTTGACATTGTTCTCTCTCTCTCACTCATTTTCTCTTCCTTGCTAACCATCTTAATATACTGTGTAGTCGCTGGGTTTTTGGAGGGGCTCCAGGGGTAGATACTCCAGTACTCCATTATTTTAATTGTGGGTCAGGGATTAGCAGTCCTGCTGCTTGCATCACTGAATCAGACTTTAAAACCATCTCAGTCAGGAAAGCCTCCATTTTTTTTTCTCTATTTACAAATCTATTTTTGTGAGCACACCCGTCACAAGATTACGTGCCTCGGATTTTCGCTCGTCAGGCAGATGACACTTTTTTCCCACTCTGCAGGTTGTTGATCGCATCAGATATTGGATGACTTCCCATTTAGGACTGAGGCAATGGTTGTCAGTTTGTGGCCAACATTTCTGTGACGAATAAAATAAGATCTTAGAAATGCCATAAGACTATCTGACATAATAGTTTGTGTGCGGATGCAATTCAGATTCCCTCTTTCACTTGAACAGCAGACGGTGCAAAGACCAGATTACTTGAAAAAGTGAAACACTTTCAATTATGGGCACTTTGACTCACTAGTTTATTTAATTTGTCAATTGACAAATGTCTAATAATGTATATAAATGCTTCACAGAAGATTTTTGTCTTTTTTTCCCCCTGAAACATCAAAAACGTACGGAGCCCCGCACATGGCATGCAGGAAAAAATAGTAGGCTAAAACGTTTTTTTTTTTATATAATGATTAAGATGTGGACACTTACATGTAGTCAAGATATAAGGAAGATGTTTTTACTTTTTTACTCAGTGGTTACACCACATGACATTTTTAGAGTCATTAGGTGTTTAAACTTTTCTTGACAATTTTAAAAACCATATGACACCCACATGAACACAATAAGTATATTTCTAAGAACTTGAAACTAGTTTTTTGATTTAATATTTCGATCCCTCGATTTATAAATTGTGCACGTTTTATAAATCGAGAGAACGAATTAGTAAATTGTGCACACGATTTAGCAAATCGAGGGAACGAAATAGTAATCGTGTGCACGTTTTAGTACATCGAGAGAACGAATTAGTAAATCGTGAGCACGATTTATTTACTTTTTCTTGCATGTCATGTGCGGGGCTCCGTAAAAACACTTCGATCACAGAGTAATTTCCACTGAGATTATGTACTTTTTTTTATAACATTCTGTGGTGAAAATTACAGTGATGGAAATTAAATTTTTTTAATAAAATGGCCAACTTTTTTGTTTTGCCAAGTTTAAATATGTTTATTCCAAATACAATCAATTAAATAATATTTTAAAATCAATCAAAAATAATTTAATGAAATTACAGCTTGAATGGAAATTTATATAAGTACACAAACTTGGAAATGACAAAAAATAAAGTCTAAATTTGTATAAAAAACTTAAAAAATAAATAAAATAAAATAATAAGAAACATTTCACACAATAAATATTTAATTGGCTTGTGTGTAATCAACTTTTAACTTTATCATAAAAAAATAATAAAATAACTATATATATATATATATATATATATATTGTGTCACACACACACACACACACACACACACACACACACACACACACACACATACACACATATACATCCAGGCTAGACTATTGCTATGCTCTCTTGGCAGGTCTTCCAGCCAGTTCTATCAAACCTTTACAATTAATCGCGACAGCAAGATTAATTTTTAATGAGCCAAAAATAATGCACGTCACAGCTCTGTTTATCAATTTGCACTGGCTACCAATAGCTGCTTATCAAGGCATTGATGTTTGCCTACAAAACCACCACTGGCTCTGCACCCCTTTTCCTTAAATTCATTACTTCAGACTTATGTGCCCTCTAGAAGCTTGCGTTCTGCAAGTGAACGTCGCTTTATTGTCATAAAAGTAGCCATAGTTGAAGAAACACCCAATTACTGTATGAAAGACTGTAGGTGTTCCATTGCATTGTTCTTCTTCCTTTTTCCATCAGCTATACAAGAGCAAAAAGGTCAAGCTTCACTCTGCTAGCATTGTTAGCATGTTTAGCGCTGTCCCCTTGGGCCATACAGATTTGCAGAGTGTACATCAAATGGGACCAGGCTCCCAAAATACTCTGGGGGGAAGATCACAAACCCACATGAACCCAACGCATACACAAAGCACACACACTGGTCATTACCATAACAAGCCAGAGTGTTTCTGCAGATACACTTGTTTGAGTTAGGTGGGGGTACAGAGGGGCGACGGGTCCCCAGCTTTATTTCAATAACAACAGACAGACACAAGGGCCACCTAGTCAGGCTTTAAATCACATGGCAGCGTCCTGATCTGCTGATAAGCAGCAGATGCTAGTGAGAAGCCAATGGCCCTCTTCATTTTGTTTGCATTAGTTTTTTTTAAAGAAGACACTTGCGACTCCACAAACCACATTATAGACTAACTACACTATTGCTGACAAAAAGCTTGTATTTATAGGGGGAGAAAATGAGGGAGAGAGAGAATAAGAGGAAAGAGTGTCTGTCAACTCAACATATTACATTCCAACATCTGCTGTTTCTTGGATCAATGAAACTCATTTCTGTCCTAGTTTATTGAAAAATATAATAAAAATGCAATTTTATATATATTTTTATTTTTTATTTTTTGGATATAATGATTAAGATGTGGACACTTACATGTAGTCAAGATATAAGGAAGATGTTTTTACTTTTTTACTCAATGGTTACACCACATGACATTTTTAGAGTCAGGTGTTTCAACTTTTCTTGACAATTTTCAAAACCATATGACACCCACATGAACACAATAAGTATATTTCTAAGAACTTGAAACTAGTTTTTTTATTTACTATTTTGATTTTAATCATATGTTATTCAATATTTACTATTAAGAGCAGAACACAAATAAAAAAAAATCTAAGCCATACTGCTAAACATGTTGGGGCAACTAAGCAGTGAAGCGCTGTGATCAACACTTCATCCCTTGAGAGCCCCATGAGAGGTGCAAATTACACAAATACACAAAGCAAACACAGACATCTTTAGTTTACACAGGTAATCCAATGTTTCAAGCAAATCAGTATTTAAACTGGCAGGTCAAACAGTGCTCATCTCTTTGAGACTAAATACACACACACACATATATAGTTGTTTAAAAGACCTTGATTACATATGCTAAACGTGGCTTAGCCATGGTGGCTGGGCTTCTTCAACAGGAGAGGCTGTTGTGAGTTTACTGGAGAAGTTGTAAATATGCGCTAACAGTTTTAGCAGTAATCCCTCCACACAAAGCCTGGCAGAGATTAGGAGCCTGTCGCCTGACAGAAAGAGAATCCTCCACCACAATCACATTTTAGCCTCTGCTGAGAGCTGGAGAGGGCATACAGCCCACGCCACTGATATCGCCAATCGTGTGAGGACCAGAGCGAAGAAAAGCAACAATCCCAAAACCGCTTGCATTGTAAGAGAAAAAGAGATGGCCAATAATAGCCTGACTGAAAGTGGCTACACCAGCTGCTTCGAAAGGAGAGGAGGAACTTCAGGAAAAGCTGCTTGCTATGCGTCGTCATGGGCAGGAAATGAACTCTTTGATTTTTGAGGCAGGTTAATAGACAGTCTTGTGATCATGGTACAGACTTGACTGGTATCACTTTTCATCTTTAGAAAATAAAAGTACACAAATATTGTTGACTACTAGGAACAACAAAGTCATACTGAAAGCAGTATTGTGCCATAGAAACTTGGTAAGAAATGAAATGAATGAAAATAAGGCTGTGAAGGACGTAAAGTCTGATCAGTGGGTTGTGTTGGCAAAACATTCTAGAACTTTTGTGAAAATGAACTTAAAAACAGAACAGCATTATGTTATAAAGGGCCGTATGTTGTGCCATTATTAGCAAGTGTGTAAATTCAAGGCAAAAACTGAATAATTTTTTTAGCTGTCAACTTCTTATCCCTGAACCACCATCTTTATGTTACAACACTTTAGGTGCTTCATGGGACTGGAGGTGAACATTACATCCACTACATCCCTGTTTCTTAGCACTGAGATGTAGTTGCATCCTGGCTAGGCCTGTCTATGCCAAGATATGGCACAGTCTCTGCCTGAAAGAATCCAGAATATCAGAGATTCCTCTGTCTGATCCAGGATCACCAGCAGCATTCCCGGATCTTTTCTTTGTGATGGGAGATTTACAAAATCACTTCCTTTTCCTTATGTTACACACGCACTGGCTCTGAATTTTTGCAGTCTTGAGCCACGTTAAGACAGTCTCCTTGGAGGAAGCAGCTTCGGCACAAACAAAAGCAGAGAAATATGTATCCATTCCTCTGCTGTGACTTATTTAGCAAGAGAAGTCTTTAAAGCTTTTTGCCTGCAAATTCAACTTTACGTCTTGCCGAATAGGCAAAGTAGGACACGGGATCTTTCCGAAATGAACTTTTTCAAACAAATCAGAGTAAATATTTAATCAAATCCCATGATGTATCTACTGCTTCTTTTTCTCCACATTATATATTGTGGCTCTATGAGATAAATGTGGAAGAAAAATCTGAAATGAGATTGACATGGCAGTCAAGAGGTTAGGTCTGTTTAAACCCAACCACTCTCTCTTTTCATCAGCCTGTATTGCTCCTCACAGAAATATCTACTTTGTGCCTTATCAAATAAAAAAAAAATCATTCTGAGAGAGGGGGATAGAAGGAGGAATAGACAGAGCCTACAGGGAAAGTCCAAAGGTGTGTCTGAAGATCCCCAAAGGCAACATAAAGTCATTTTCCGTGAAGGTGTGCTATTTTTATTTATATCTTTCCCTCGCTCTGTTTCATCATACATACTGTTTGGAGGGCTATCATTATGCCAGACAGAGAGCCGGGGTGAAAACCATTTGCATTACTAGCCCGACTGTCTGACTCCAGGCGCTTTGCCATGATACTTTATTTCAAACCATTCAGCCAACCATTATCACTGTGCCCCCACTCTGTCGTACCTCCCTAACACACACACACACACACACATAGACACACACGCATGCATCCAACCTTATCGGAAGCATCTCCTGCAACACTGGCACAGAGGTACAGGAGGGACAAGTCTGTGATAAGTGGAGGGAGGTGCAGGGGGGTCCAGGGTGGGGGGAAGGGTCCAGGGCGGGGGGAAGGGGGGTCCTATGCGTGTAATTGTCCTGGTGAGCACTCAATACCATCTTAAAGCAAACAGGCAATCTCCAAAGCTGCGCAGACAGGGAGGGAAAGACCCTGTGACTATGGGGACCCTAATAGGAACTCCTTTCTCCAAGAGATAAATGGATAAAGTTCCTTTTATTTATCCTGGCTGGCTGTTTGGGACTGGGGCTATTAAAGCACAGCCATGCTATTTATCCCTCCAAAAAGGATTGGTCCCACACAGGGCTGAGGGCAAGAAAGGAGAGGAGAGGGGCGAGAAAGAACGGCGGCCAGTAGAAATTGGCAAAATTGCGAGGTCAAACTGTTTATCTTTTTTATTCCCATGTCTCTTCTTTTCTCTCACACTCTTCTTGAACCGTCCTCTCCATCGGCATTCTCCTCCCTCACTCTCCATTTACCCATTGTGGAGCATCTCTTGACTCTTTTCAGCCTCTTTTCTTTCCACCAGAGGAACTTTTGAGATGCTGACGTGTGTGATTATGTAGCACCTGGCATAAATACAGCAGAGCTCGCCGAGGAAGAGTTGTCCACTCTGTATTTGTCATTGTTGGATAAAGGTGAGCTGATGGTGAGTTTCACAGGCAGATAAAGCACCCACAGCAGCGTACGTTAATCTCCCAACGCTCACCTAACAATAGATCATCCCCGGCCAGCTTCCCCTCGCTTAGCATATCTCCTGCTCTTGTCTTATCCTCTGTGTAAGGGTGCTTCCTAAAGCCTACCATGTCAGCTTATCTGAAGAGCATGCTGCTCCCTGAAAAGAGACCCTGTAAGCGCTCCTCACCCCAATCATTAAAACAACACACAGGGAAATGTCAGTGCCCAACTCAGCCAGACCTTCTAAATGTTGCTCGGACAGACCAAAACAATTCAAGTGTGATTTCAGGGGACTTGGGAGCCAAAATTCTCTTGTTAAATGCAGGGCTGTGTCTGTCTCTCCGTTGGAGAAGTGAGTGAGGCCCTGCTTCCAGATAAGGCCAGACAGAAGTTGTGGTTGGAGGGCGATTGGAGTGTTTATACTCTCTTGTGCATTCCTGTGGTCTCTGAACGTCCTGATGTAAAGAACATGCATGTTACACATGCACTGCTGCCTCCCGCCACAGAGATAACACTGTTATATTGTGCTAGAGAAACATTCTCCTGTATTAACGGTCCAACTGTGGCCAGCAGTGTTCAGAACTGAAGCATTGGTTCTCTTTCAATTCATGGAAATCGAATTTAACTAGTCACACTTCTCAGGAACTTGGAACTTGAATGAAAGGAAGAGGAATGTACTACATTTCAGAACTAAAATTCAAACAAATGTATCTATTCCATAAGGCCTATAAACCTTTTTTTTTTTCAAAACTTTAAAACTTTCAAAATCCAATTTTGCATCCTGATTAATACCTGCATCCTGTTTAATATTTCACAAAATAATATTACATTCAGAACTGTACTGATGTAACAAGAAATAGCTCAAACTTATGGTGTCTTTGTCCAAAAACATTGCATCTTGTTTAGGAATAAATGGACACTTGCTCTTGTGGGTCTAATCTTTCCCCGTGAGCAAGAACTCTAGTGTCTGTCTTTGAATCCCTCACCGGTGGCAGAGGTGAAGGAGGATTGGGCTAGTAGAGTAGCCATGATGAATGACTGTATTGATCTGATGCCATCTATTTCTGTGCTAACATCCAAGTGGGAATGGCTATATCAAAGAAAGCATGTTCTTTCTCATCCCCTGTGGAGGAATTCCTTCTGTACTCTGGCATGATAATGAGTTGGGCCTCCTTCAGGCCTTAAACACCTGATTGAGTCGAGCCCTGGTAGTGCCAAACACACTCAGGGAATTACATACTGGGGGATGTCGTCCAATTGGGCCAGACTCTCCTTCAGTAGGAGGCATTTCCTTGGCTTGCCTACTTTGGCAGGAGATGGCGATGCCTCTTTTCTCGCACGGTCTCATGGCAAAAACCCTGGCTGGCCCCATGTTGGATGACAGACAGTAGTCAGCGAGTGGATGGCGGCTGTTGGGAGGGAGTGCAGTAGTTGAGTTCACAAAATAACACAACATGGAACTGTTACAGCAAGTCTGCTCAGAGGTTAGTGGTAAACAGTCCAGATTTTGCCATGTTTTTGCACAGATGCTGTTACCACACAGTATTCTAGTCTTTACCACACAGTATTCTTGTTTTTTCGATTTTCCTCCTATGATCCCATTTGCAGATGAAAGAAAGACAGAGAAAGACACAAAGCCAGCTCCAACTTCCCTTTGCCAAGCAAGTCTTTAATGTATCAGAAACAAAGACACAACATGGCCATGATTACATAAAGCAAGGAATACAGTGATAATTAAAGCATAATTGAAAACTCAGAGAGGATCACTGCACCCAATTAAGTACATTTTCTATTAACCCTTAATTACTATACTATAAGGACAATTGAGACCTCAGTTTATCTTTCATTTTATTCTGTATATAAATGTCACATTCATGTCCTTTTGTCAAATTTGATGTTTTATCAATTAATTCAATAATGCAAACCAAATCTTTATTTATTCAACTTTATGTTGTTCCAAACCTATGTGCAGTTTTTCGTGGAATACAAAAGGAAATCATTCAACACCCTTTTCCAATAAAATGACAAGTGACAAAATTCAAGTGACCAAGTGTTTCAAGCTCCAGATAAGCAGTCTACACAACTTGTTTACTATATTCAAAGTCTTCTGAATAGCTTTGTGTGAGGAATAGACAATATAAATGCATAAATATAAGAAAATATAAATCATTAGTTGTAAGCTCAGTGAAAAGTGTTATGTTCAATGAATAACGAAACAGATCAGTCTGATAGTCAGATATCAGTCAGTATAAGGACTGTGTCCTGAGCATCTGCCTGCAACTATCCAGGTGTACGAGGGATGTTTACTCGTTATTTTGTGGACTTTTTTGGCCTGTGAAAGTAATATAACCAAATATCTTTCCATTACCACTGATTATAAATGTCATGTTAAAGCACAATTTTCCCATCTGACTGAGTAACAGAGGGACAGAAGAAGAGACAGAGAGAAAGAGAGGGAAGAAAACCAAGAGCAGTAGAGAAAGGGCAAGTAAGAATCAGGGTCAATGAAACAGCACGGGGATAATATAAGTTTCCTGGGGCAATTGCAGAGAGAAAAAGGGAATATATGCACATGTAAATGAGAGAAAAAAGAAAAGCAGGTCACACTGCCATCCATCCGTTTCATATAGAGCAGGTAGAGCTGCCAGAGAGAGCAGGCAGATCGGTAATTTCGGTTCGCCCAAGCGTTCACTTGAATACCGATTCACAGAGTGAGAGAATAAAGAAATCTTTCTCTCTCTCTAGGTCACAGTGAGAGTTTCCTCTTTATTGCAGATAATGGCAAAAAATGGCAGAGCATCAAGCTTGGAGAAATTAACTCTCACACCTCCTCATTAATTAATACATCTTAATTGGCCTGCTGCCCCCCCGTTGGTCTCCAAATATTATTTAGCTTTTCCTCCACTGGTTTGGAACATTTAACAGAACGTCTTTTGCGGGCTTGTCAGGGGAGCGCATTTGTGCTGAATGTACACATGCCTTTTTGTGTTAACATTGAATTATAAATCTAAGTTTAAAAAAATATGTTTTTATCATCTCTCATCTGACACAACTTGCATAAAGTTCATGGTCCTTTCCTTTTTTGCACGCAGTCTCAATTTATTACATCTAATTATTCACGGTTAATTAACCCATTTTTAAATAGTCTAAATAAAAATAAATAAATCTAATATTTTTCAAAGGCTTGGGGTAAGATTTTTTTTTTCAGTGTTTTTGAAAGAAGTCTCTAATGCTCACCAAGGCTCCATTTATTTGATCAAAAATACAGTAAAACAGTAATATTGTGAAATGTAATTTATTTCTCTGATGGCAAAGCTGAATTTTCAGAAGTGGTCTTCAGTATCACATGATCCTTTCGAAAACATTCGGACCCACTTTATATTAAGTGGACTTAACAACTATGTACTTACATTTAAATTAATAATTTGATACAATGCACTTATTGTGTACATACATGTTTTTACATTGTACTTATATTTTAAAAATACATGCATGTAATTACATCTGTAATTAATTTCTCTAATTACATTTATAATTACACAGTTGACCCATCCCTTACACCTTAACCCACCCTTAAACCTACCCAAACCACCAAACATGTCCCTAACCTTACCCATATACCACCTCAATAGCAGCAAAAGTGTTTTGCAATACAATATGAACACAATAAGTACATTGTACTTAATTTTTGATGTAAGTACATAGTAGTGAAGGCCACTTAATATAAAGTGGGGCCAAACATTCTAATATGATGATTTGGTGCTCAGGAAACTTTTATTATTACTATCAATGTTGAAAACAATTGTGCTGCTTAACATTTTAGTGAAACTCTGATTTCAGGATTTTTGATGAATAGAAAGTCAGAATAGAATGTGAAATAGAAAACTTCTGTAACATTATAAATGTCTTTACTTTGCTCAATTTATTGAATTCTGAATACAACTTTAAAATTAAATAAAATAAAATCAACTAAAATTAAATTAAATTAAAGGGGTCATATGACGTTGCTAAAAAGAACATTATGTTGTGTATTTGGTGTAATGCAATGTGTTTATGCGGTTTAAGGTTCAATAAACACATTATTTTCCACATACTGTACATTATTGTTTCTCCTCTATGCCCCACCTTTCTGATTTTTACAAAGCTCATCGTTCTGAAAAGCTTTCACAACAAAACACAGCGTCTCCAAGACATGGCGGCGGTGGCAACAATAATACAGCGAGAATCAAAGTTACGCCTTCTTTCTTTGCGTGAACATTTGGGCGGTGTTATGCAAATCTTCCCAGATAGTGACGTAGACATGTGGGGGCGTGTTAGAA
>NW_015651866.1:89417-95902 GCF_001515625.1 Sinocyclocheilus rhinocerous
TAGATATGTGGGGGCGTGTTTAAACGGGGCATTTTAGGAGGGTGTGGACGAGCCTTAACTTTTATAAAGAATATCTCTTTGGGTTTGAGACTTTAGTCTTTGCAACTTTAGGGATATTATCTATGCACGAACAGCTTGTAACACTCCAAAGAGAAAGGAAAACTTGAAATTGCATCATATGACCCCTTTAAATAAAATAAAATAAAATTTAATTTAATATTTTTATTTACACACGTTGAGCCCATTGTGTGTAAAGGTTAGGAGGTGTTTCTTTGAGCTGTTTTGCTGTGTGATGCGTGTTCGGTGTGGGCTGAAAAGTTGGGCAGTCCTTCCCTGTTGCCCCAGGACCTGTCCAAATTGTAATCCTATTCCTGTGTTTATCAAAGAGAGGAAGAGAGCCGGGAGAGGGAGGCATTGAGCTGACGGCTTGATTGTGATGTTTCTGTCTGATAGCTCTGCTAACCTTATCCATCAATTCCACCTCAGCCTCCCAGCCTGAGACAACCCCCACAGACACACACACACACAAACACACACATCCGCCCGACCATCAGTCCTACCACTAACCCTCTCTTACCAGAATGAGACACAGTCCTACACACTCACACAGTCTAGAAAAATCAGATATTTCACATTACCCACTGACTGAAAAAGTTAATGGCTATTAGCAAAGAATAGCACATGACACACTCTCTCAAATATCAAAATGTTTCCCCATTTTTAACTTATTCACACACGCACTTTTGATCTCAGGTTTTTAAAAGTTCATGATAATAAGGTAAGTCCGACAGACACAGATCAAATAAAAATGTCCTTGCTATTTTATTTTTATTTTTTTAATATTCACATAGATAATGCAGAAAACAAAACTACAAAAGAAATTATAACTGTTTTAAACACTTTTGACCTGATTCAGCATGTGCATGAACCCACACACAATCGTGGACATACTCTAGATTTAATCATCAGTAGAGGTCTAAATATTTCATCCATTGTTATTAAGGACGTAGCACTATCTGATCACTCCTGTATTTTCTTTGATATATTGATCTCTGTTAACACTGCATCTAGATATGTCTCTGTCAGAAAGAGATGCATTAACGAAAACATTAGTGTACTATTTATGGAGGCTATATCTTTAACACCAAGCATTTCTGCAGACTCTGTTGATCTTCTCCTTGATTCCTTTAACTCAAAAGTTAAGAATGTTATTGATGACATTGCTCCTTTGAAAGTCAGCAGGAAGACTGGCAGACAGAAATCAGCTTGGAGAAAATCAACAGCAGTTCAGAGTATGAAAAGACAATGCAGAAAAGCTGAGCGGATATGGCGGAAGACGAAACTTGAAATTCACTATAGCATATATAAAGACAGCCTTCGTGCTTTCAATGTGGAACTAGGCAAAGCTAGACAGTCATTCTTCTCAAACCTTATAAACAGTAACTTAAACAACACTCACACTCTTTTTGCTACTGTTGAGAGACTGACAAACCCCCCAAGTCAGATTGCCAGTGAAATGCTCTCCGACAGCAAATGCAATGAGTTTGCTTCCTTCTTTTCTGAGAAGATCAATAATATCAGGAAGGCGATTAGCACATCCCCAAGTTATGCAGAGGTTAGACAGATTCGACCACAATATCAAAAAGAAGATACTATGTCTGCTTTTGAAGAAATTGATAGCAAAATTTTGGAAGAAATAGTACAGCACCTTAAATCGTCAACCTGCTATCTTGACACACTTCCCACATATTTTTTCAAAAGGGTGCTTAACTGTTTGGAAGCAGATCTCTTAGAAGTGGTGAACGCCTCACTTCTTTCTGGGACTTTTCCAAACTCCCTGAAAACTGCAGTTGTTAAACCCCTTCTGAAAAAGAGCAATCTTGATAACACCATATTGAGCAACTATAGACCAATATCAAACCTTCCTTTTATAGGAAAGATTATTGAAAAGGTAGTCTTTAATCAGCTGAACAAATACTTAAACTCAAATGGATACCTGGACAATTTTCAATCTGGTTTTCGACCGCATCACAGCACAGAGACAGCGCTCATTAAGATAATAAATGATATTCGCTTAAATTCTGAATCTGGCAAAATATCAGTGCTGGTACTACTAGATCTCAGTGCTGCGTTTGACACTGTCGATCATAACATACTACTAGAGAGACTGGAAAACTGGGTCGGGCTTTCTGGGATGGCAATCAAATGGTTCAGGTCATACTTAGAAGGGAGAGGTTATTATGTGAGTATAGGAGAGCACAAGTCTAAGTTGACGTCCATCACATGCGGAGTCCCACAAGGCTCAATTCTTGCACCGCTCTTGTTTAGCCTGTATATGCTCCCACTAAGTCAAACAATGAGAAAGAACCAAATTGCCTATCACAGCTATGCTGAAGATACCCAGATTTACCTAGCCTTATCGTCAAACGACTACAGCCCCATTGACTCCCTCTGCCAATGCATTGATGAAATTAACAGTTGGATGTGCGAGAACTTTCTTCAGTTAAACAAGGAAAAAACTGAAGTCATTGCATTTGGAAACAAAGATGAAGTTCTCAAGGTGAATGCATACCTTGACTCTAGGGGTCTAACAACTAAAAATAAAGTCAGGAATCTTGGTGTGATATATAAATAAACTTGCCTTGCCTTGCCTGCCTATTGTTATGCTAAATGCCGATAGAAACGATAAAATGAAGTATTATGCACTTATATAAATGTACCTAATTTATTCTGGGTTCACAATAATTTGTGACATAATGTTGATTTCCACAAGTAATAACAAGTATCAACTTTTTAAATATATAAAATGCTCTTTTTTCCTTAAAAAATAATGGAACAATGGAAGTAAAGGGGCCATTTTTTGGATGATTTAAAATCAGAAATCTCAATGAATTTTATAAAAAATACTTCCATTAATTGTTTTGTTAAAAAAAGAAATAAAGTAAAATTGGACTTAACTTTACACTGAATAGGTTAAGTTTTTTAATACATTAAAATCATGTTAACAAATGCATTATGAATTTTGGCTATACTATTAAACTATAGGTATTTTAATGTTTACAAATGTACCCTATTTACTTCCATTATAAGTGCATCACTCTTTGTTTTTTTATATAAATAGGAAGAACAAGCTTCTTCCTATTGCTTCTTCGTTATTGTTGGTATTATTATTATTATTATTATTATTATTACGCCATGCTGTTGCTTGAGCTTAACTTGTACTGAATGCAGAATAAGCTATTAACACACTGAGATCAGTACTTGACTTTTTAACATACATTTATAACACCACGTTTGTTTTGTTCTTTCCCTAAAAATATTTTGATGAATCAACCTAAACTACCACTGACAACTGCTGCTACACTGACATGCACAGCTTAAGCTAAATTTATGGAAGTTAACTAAACTGACTCTTAGCCATTAATATCTCCTAATTATAATGTAGTGAAAAATTAGCCTGCAGCACACACATTAAAGAAATAATGAACGGGGCTCCTAAATGATGTACTGCGCCCATGCGATAACATAGACATCAAACATTCAAAGGAGCATTATTTGCAGATTTTATTTATATAGCGAGTCACAGTGCAAGTGGCATTAATCAGAAAGTACTGAGGCCGTAAAGGTAATCATAGAAATTTGACGTCCCCTAAAAGAATCGTCCTCTGAGACCTGTACGCACACACTTATATGCCGTCAGTCAGATATACGTGCACAGAGGAGATAAATACCTCCTAACACAGTGGCCCGGGGCAGCGTTTAGCACGCGGAGAGGAGAGATGAAGATGACTCTGACAAACCACTGACTGTGAGTCAAACAAGCCCTATTCCTGGAAAAGCTGAACCCGTTTCAGTGTCTCAAACACCTCGGGGTCCTCATGTCACTTCACTACTGTCACATACACTCTGATCCTGTCTAAAACACAGCACTACCTGAGCATTCGTTTAATATCTTGATCTCTTTGACCCTGTCTATTACAGTCTAATCTGACATTCAGACATGTGTACTGCTATTTTATTTATTTATTTATTTTTTTTTGCACCACACCAATCAAACAAGTCAACTAGAGCATGGAGCAGAGTGAAGAAGCTTCCTGAATGTTTAACACTGAGGCCTGTTTATCTTTTTAGTTGTTGTTAGCGGTTTAATTAAGCAAGCCATTTTTTTTTTTATCAACTGAGTATGACTAATATGAGTCCAGGAAGATATGCAGCACTTCAAATGTGATGTGTTGCTTTTGTGTTAGGATACAATGGCAGCCCGGACCCAGGGGCCTCTAAATGCTCAAATAAAGGAGAGAAGTGATATGGAAAGAGCGTTTGAAGGCATAAAGCTATAGACAAATGGAGGTTTAGAAAACATATTGTACATATACATTTATAACATTTTAATATTTAACATTAATCTTTTATAGTGTTTTTATATATGGTCTATCTTTTACTGTAATTTTATGCAGTGGTTGTTCTCACTTGGTAAATAACATCTCGGTTACGTATGGTAACCCTCGTTCCCTGAGGGAGGGAACGGAGACGTCACGTCGGATGACCGACGAATTGGGATCTGCACGACAGCACGACGTGGCCCAGCATATTCGGGGGTCTTCTCGGTGAGAAGGTCATTTAGAACTCGGCGGAGGTCACTTAGAACCTCCGCGTCCCGTCCAGGGACCAGAAATGAAGTTCCCAGAGGTCTGGACGTGGGTGCCAAAGGGTGCCCCGTGATTGGTCTCTCTAAGCGAGATCCCAATTCGTCGATCATCCGACGTGACGTCGAGAGTGACCGACTGAAAGGGAACAGCGTATTTTGAACAGTATTTCTTGTTTAGCGGAGCTATTAGTTTAACTAGTAACATTTTTACAATAGTTGGTTAAGACATTAGGTTTCTTGAAGTAACTCTAATCAATCATTTTACCTCAAACATTTGTGGTGTTAGTTCAAGAATTAAACCTTACTGTAAAGTGTTACACTTTAACTATATTTCACTTGTGGTAGAATCACAACTTTTAAAAATCACATAAAAATTACATAGATTTTCAGTAATAAAGCTATATTATTCAAATATTTCAGCAAACAAATTATGCATACCTTTTGTTCAGACTGTTTAGAAAATAGACTTGCTGGTTCTTATAAATGAATCATTTTGCAAAACTGTCTGAATCAGTCCATGATTCTGTCTGTATCATTTGGACAACTGACTCACTGAATGAATAGTTTGAAGCATTTTTTTTTTCACTTGGTAAAACAGTAAAGGAACACTTTACAACCACCCCAAAAAAACTAAAATGAAAACAAAAGCAAAAAGAGCGCTAGATAAAGTGGAAATTTAAATGCATTCCATCATTTGTTAATAATAAGAAAAATGTTTTTTAATTCCAAACCTTATATAAGCAGCTCAATAATAAATTTACCAACCAAGAGTATATAAAAACAACAAAAGTACACCAAAACAGTAACCATAATTCTAAACCTTCCTGTTTATATGCTAATGGTATGAGAAAGAAAGAAAGAAAGAAAGAAAGAAAGAAAGACCTAGAGAAGAAAAACTGTCCTCTAAAAATATTAGCAGAGGGAGGGACGAATGGCAGAAGAGATGAGAGAGCAAGACGAGAAGAAGGGAAGAGAGAAAGAGGAATTGGCCCTTTGAGGACTTTAAAGAGAAAGCCACCATGAGGAGAAGGGAAAGAAAATGTTTACTCAGGGAATTAGTTCAGGATCATTGTGTGTGCGCGAGGGCATTAGTTCCCTGGCTTGATTTCAGGGCCCAAGTGGCTCAAGCAGAGCTCCCTCTAGGCCAGGCCTAATTACCACAGGACTAGGGCCATTAAAATGCTTAACTAACCTTGTTTCTCCAAAACGCACAGATTAGCAGCAGCCTCCAGCAAAGTAGCGGGGATAACCCTGCTGCCTAATACCCCCTTTGATTTATTTTTGAAAAAGAGAGGGGGGCGAGGGAGCGAAGTGGTAACCGTAGAGAACTGGCACTGCGTACGCGCTCAAACTTTAAGCGTAATGAAAAGATTCAAACTTCTGTGTCCACACACTGAGGAGGATTTGGGGTTGAAACCACAGCTATTCACAATGCCATCCTACACACAAATCTGAGTTAAAACAAAAACTAGGGCTGCTGATCGATTCAAAATTGTATTCAAATGAATTACATCACATACCAATTAATTAATGAAAATAATCAAATTTAAAGGGATAGTTCACCCAAAAATGAAAATTTGATGTTTATCTGCTTACCCCCAGGGCATCCAAGATGTAGGTGACTTTGTTTCTTCAGTAGAACACAAACGGAGATTTTTAACTCCAGCCGTTGCAGTCTATCAGTCGTATAATGCATGGCAATGGTAACAAAATCTATGAGAGTAAAAAAAAACATGCACAGACAAATCCAAATTAAACACTGCGGCTCGTGACGATACATTGATGTCTAAAGACACGAAACGATCGGTCTGTGCAAGAAACTGAACAGTATTTATAT
>NW_015651866.1:97432-131953 GCF_001515625.1 Sinocyclocheilus rhinocerous
CACAAACCGATCGTTTCGTGTCTTAGCACATCAATGTATCGTCACGAGCCGCAGGGTTTAATTTGTATTTGTCTGTGCATGTTTTTTTTACTCTCATAGATTTTGTTACCATTGCCATGCATTATACGACTGATAGACTGCAACGGCTGGAGTTAAAAATCTCCGTTTGTGTTCTACTGAAGAAACAAAGTCACCTACATCTTGGATGCCCTGGGGGTAAGCAGATAAACATCAAATTTTCATTTTTGGGTGAACTATCCCTTTAATGGCACATATCAATATTTACTAATAAAACACCCAAATAAACATGATTCAAAGGCATTACATCATTATGACAGATGACAAAACTGAATAGGCAAAAAGTGGCTTTAGATGGCAGTTTATTGTTTATATTTATTAAACTGACGCTGGTAGGTCACATGCTAGTAACAATTGGTGGATGTAGTACGTCTGAATTTTATTTATACTACCCATATTCATACTACAGTATATAGTACTACATACTTCTTTAATGGTCTTGAAGTACAAATTCAAATGTAGTACTCAGACAGTATGCGATTTTGGATGCACTGTTAGTTTTAGTTGATGGCAAACTTGAAAGTTGAATTTCCTCAAATATAAATGACGTTTACAAAATGTGCACCTTAAATGATCTGAAATGATCTTTAAATCATGCACACAACTGTTACTTTCAAGGAAGGGCAAAATCAAAAGCTTGTGGTTGTAATCGCTAATAATCTCATTAAATGGTCCCGATGAAATCATGCAACATTCAGGCCATTTTTTTACACTGATACTTCACAAACCGAGTGCCGTGATCTCGTCAGTATTTATTACTGGACAGGTGCTTGTGAAAACTGATGATGATGTCAAGGTAACGTTGGCAAACTGTGTCCCTGTGTCACCCGCACACCATCAGTGAACATCTCTCGCGGTTTCCATTGTCACATCCTTTCGGAAAATATGTTTTCCCTCTGGATTCGCTCATTATCGTGTTTCATAAATGACTCAGATGTTTGCATTTTGACGATCATTGTTGTTCCTTGTCATTTGTCATGTGTGACGAGAGACAAAAGATGAATATTTTAGAATCAATTTGCATAATTCAATAAATAGACATACTTAAACTAGGATGCAAAATAATGTTGTGTGCAGCACAATGTTTATGTAAATGATTGGTGTCAAGATGCCTGTAGACTATGCAAGCGTCGATCATGCTTTGGCAATCCTTAAAATGCATTTGCTGTGCTACCCACTTTTTTGTTCACAGGACTGAAAGGAAGAGAATATGGCACCTCAGAGCAATACTGTCAGCTTTGTCCAACACACTAAGGGTGGGATTTGCTTTATTTTGACAATTGTGTGTGATTACTGCAGCCAAATATGACAGTAACTGTATTTTGTTCATCATGATAATACCCTTATTGTCAGTCATCACTTTGTTTTATGCATGTTTTTCTTGCATCTCACCATTTGATTTAATTCTCTCTGTGCCTACAATGATAAAAAAGGATTAGTTCACCCAAAAATGAACATTTTGTCATCATTTCCTCACCCTCATGTCATTCCAAACTCGTCTGACTTTCTCTGAAACACAAAAAGAGAAATTCTGAATTGTGTACTGTTTGCTCTTCTCCATGCAATCATCGTGGGTGGAGACTGACTGACATTCAAGCTTCAAAAATGTCACAAAAGAATCATCAAATTATCATTAAAATATATTAAAAATCATATGTGCAGTATTCCGTCTTCAAACTAATTATTCACTCTTAATCTTCCCCTCCAATGAGCTGTTAACTGTTGCTACTGGATCAATGAGTCAGTAAGTTGGACTAGTGATCTGTTTTGTAAACAAATCATTTAGACCTGTTGTATAAACTGAATCAACCAATTCTTTGAAAATACAGGACTGAACAGAATGATTGTCAGTGAAAACTTTTCCAAGAAAAGTTTTAAAACAACGGCACAATGTACACTGTAAAAACAATTTTTTTTTTTGGAAGTTAAAATGAATATTGTTGGAGAAAATAATTTAATTTAATGTGTTATACAGTATGGCATTTCTTTGTAATTATTTGTGAAATTATCCATTTCTGAGTGAAATAGTTTAAAAGTAAATCCTACACTGAATTTTTTATTATTTTAATTTTTTCAGTGTACTGTGTTAATATGAAGGGTAATTCCATACAATTTTTTCAGTGGTGTTTTAACCATATTTTGAATTATGCTTTGCATTGCATTGTGTTTTAGTGTTGAAAGAAATGTCTGTAAACTTAAAGGAAAGGGTACTGGTAATTTTCTGCCAGAATCTTATCTTAGATTTTTGTACATTTCGGCCTGTTTCTCAGACAAAGCTATTTCACAGTGTTTCAGAAGGCTTGAAATCCAGCACACATGTCATATGTACTACTTGTATGATATTTTAATCTTGCTATTTTTAAATTTTTGCAAGCCCTCATTCATTATTTTCAAAGTTGTACATGTTTGGTAAGACATGATGACGAATAAACAAATCTGTGTGAACTATCACTTTAATTCAGGTAAGTGAACCCTATAGATGAACAGTCACCCTTTTGATTGACCTGTTTGAAAAGCAATCCAACAAGCCTTTCTATTTCCAAAAATGCAGTTTAATAATACGGTTTACGTTTGAGCAAAAGAGAGTGCACGGCTAATCAGAAGGGAATAAGCATTGATAATTATTTAACTTCTACGGAACAACATAATCCCTTTAAGGATGTGTTTTTCTTAGAAAAAGCAGAAAACGGGAACGCAACAAAAATAAATAAATATATATGAGCGTAAAAATGCAGGCCTGACTGGAGTGTGTGGTGTCATGGGAGGTGTAGTGTGGAGAGAAGATAGTGCCTAAGCTAGCTAATAGCATCTTTGTTTTCAGTCAATGCAGTGCTGTGTTCTCCAGGGCGGGCCAATACGTCTTTGACAAAGCCAGTATTCCACAGTTCTTCACTTTAGCTCAAGCCACCGGGACACCTTGGTTTGTTTATCTTTCAATCAAGCCCCAGCGGTCACAGCCGAGTGGTCAGCAGCTGCCAGAAGAGAAGCCATTTTCCTGAGGACATGTATCTAAGTCACACCTACCTGAGGACGGCAGATTCCAAGACAAAGAAACTAAGACACAAACCCTTTCAAGCGGAATTTGTTCCACGTCGTATGTCTTTGAAAAGGAATCTGGATGTCTTGGATTTTCCTCATGCTGCTGCACGAACAAACAAACAGCGAGCGTCGTGGTAGGACACAGAGAGAAGTTATTGTCACATATTTATGTCCGCCGAGGATTTATTATTGTTACCCGGAATTTCATTCTGGCTCTCTTTTGACAAAAATAAATGACTGAGAGACCTTGAAAGTTTCATTTAAAATAAGAGCTTGTCTTGCAGTCAAGACTTTAAAATAAAACAATCGCTTGACTGCTGCGGCTCCAGTGATGTGGAGGAAAGAAGTCTGGAACTGATATTTATTCCTCTGCCCTTGGAGATGGGATTCGCAATGCCAATTCATTGGCATGTCTGCGTCGCAGACGGACACACAGGCCGCCAAAGTCCTTTTTCATTAGATCACCTCCGATCGTTTATCTTGACGCTCAGAAAAAAATAACGTGACAAACGCTTCGGTTAATCTGCTGCTGTATAGCAACAATTAACTTGTAGTTCCCGGTAAAAAAAAACAGCCAATGTGAAAGGGCATGTCATAGAAACATTGAATAATGACTTTAGGCCCAGCTTTTGGGCCTATATCGGCATTTGAGTAATGAAAAAGCTGAAAAGGAGGAAAATGTTTAGTACTCCTAGATACTTTTATTGCGAGAGAAAAGGCATCATATACTTTTACAGCGTGTCTTAAGTGCTTATCTATCAGGCAGCTGAAACCCTATTCTGGATGTGCCTAAAACTAACATGAGCCCAGTTTTGCCTTTAATTTCCTGTTAAACTCAATCAGATTACCTTTGTGGCACTGTGAAGTAGACTGCTCCTCCGCTATTGAATTATGCTATTAGCACAGCTGGGCTCTTAAAACAGATAAGCACTGCTAGGCTTGTTCAGGAAGAGTTTTTTTTTTCCTCCTTCATCCACATGGTCTCTGTCAAAGCCCTATGTCAGGCTGGGTTTACATCCTGTATGGCCCAATGAGTTTGTGGTTGTCACAAGGTGCTCTGCTCATGAGTCAGGTTGTAATCTCAAGTATTTTGAGAGTATGCAAAAATATAAATCAACAAGCAAGTTTAGCAAAAGTTTACAATTTTAAAACACCAGCTGCTTATAAATATGCATATATAAATGTATTGTATGCATCCATGAGCATTTATTGAATACTATTTTTTATAATTTCAATGAATACAATTCATTGTACACTGAAAAAACAACTAGTACAATTTACTTAATTTATACCAAAAGCTTTTTAGGCAATTTTAAGTAAACGCACACTTAAACTAAAGGTCTTTTCACAGCAAGAACATATAATGATAACTATGTTATCGTCCATGGTAACGTATAAAATTATGTTTATTTATTCTAAGCATATGCTTCAGTTGCATTTTGTGAACATAACAGTATGTGCTTTAAAGTAAGAAGAATTCTGATTGGCTGCTCTGAAAGGGATTCTAACAATATTGTTCCTCTGTGACATTATTGTTGTGAGAGCAGTTTTTTAAACATTTTGGTTATGGTTATCTTTTTAGTTATTATACTTGGTGTGAATGTGCCTTAACTTGCTCAATGTTTAGAGTAGTAAATATTTTCTGCTGTATTGATTTCTTCTAAGGAATCTTTCAGTGTACTCAAAATCCATACATTTAGTGAGAAAATGTTGTGATGTTTAATATGAAAATAAATATGATTTGATTACTTTAGAATATATTTGTGTCCAAGCTGTCATGTGACTGTCATGTTGTAAGGGTCGCATCTCAGAATTTTTATATAAACAAACATTTTAAACCAGATTGCCGTAAATTGCAGCTGTAAGTAAAGTAAAGTAAACTGAAAATAAATAAATAAATAAATAAATAAATAAATAAATAAATAAATAAATAAATAAATAAATAAATAAATAAATAAATAAATAAATAAATAAATAAATAAATAAATAAATAAATAAATAAATAAATAAATAAATAAATAATATTTAAAAAAACACTGGACACTTAACTTCTGTTTATCCGTGTATAAATGTTCCTTTGGATAGGATATACATTACGTGCAAAAGTCTTAGGCCACTAGTATTTTCAGGAAATAAATAAATAAATAAATAAATAAATAATATTTAAAAAAACACTGGACACTTAACTTCTGTTTATCCGTGTATAAATGTTCCTTTGGATAGGATATACATTACGTGCAAAAGTCTTAGGCCACTAGTATTTTCAGGATTATATTTTCTTTTGCCATTAATTGTAATAAGCCAGTGATATTTTTGTATGTTTTGTATATTTTGGAATGTTTGAAAATACAAACTGTTATTTCCTACTGACAGACAACAGCAAAATATGGCTAAAAACCATTTTTGGTAGTGAAAATACTAATGGTCTAAGACTTTTGCACAGTAGTGTATATACTCCCTGCGATTTGGAATCCCACTTAAGTCAAGTCTGATTCACAGGGCACTATCGTACAATTGGAATGTAACACATTTTCAAGAAAATTACAAGCCAGTTGGTGTATAGCCTGCACCTTACCTTGCCACCCCTGAAAACCAAATTGTGCTAAAAAGTGTTAAAAAATGCATTTGTTTAATTTGATGGATTACAATGATTACAGACTATTTTAGATGATGGAAAATCAAGTCAAATGTCATATTCATGTCATCAAATGAATAAATAACCAGAGACATGCAAATATGCATAATTTCTTCTTAATATTGATTGTAGCACCACAGACATGAAGGAAAGCACAGATAGTAGCCTGAACGCTCTGTCACAAGTTTTCGCTTTACAGCAGATTTCCATTTTCAGCTGTTTTCTGAGATACAGGTGGACCACATTCAGAGAAATCCTCGTTCGCCTTCGTCTACTTAATATTCTGACCATGAAAGTGTTTAACCCCCACAAAAGATATCAGATAACTTTTTCTTCCTCTCCACAGATGATATTAAGTGCCTGCTATTATCTCAGTAGGTCTGTATCATATTAGAATCTGCAATCGGGTCAGAAAGTATACAGGGCTCTTGTCTCGCCCACTGCTGCAGAATTACTTTCTGCCACACAATGCCTACTGAATGGATGGAAGCTTTGTCATTTAAACTGCATAAAGAGGCCAGAAATTGATTTTTATTGTAGATCTTCATATCTAATAAAGCTCAGAGGATCTCTTTTCTTCAGTGTCTGAATGGCCACTGAATGCTTTCAATCTACTTCTGTGTTTCATGCATAAAAGTGGAGGCCTGGACGAATTAGAGAGGGAGGGGGCCGCAACGCCAGTGAAAAGCGAGGCTGCTTTTTTTTCTCCAAGGGAGGCAGATCTGGGGAGGAGGGAGAAGGTGAAGTAGATGGGGGTAATTGAAAAAGGAACTGATTTTTCCCTCTTCTTTTTCAGAAGAATGTGTTCTTTTCAATGAGAAAAAAAAAACAGAACCAGAGCTGGATTTTGCGAAATTAAAAGAGGGCCCACGGAGAAGTCCGGCATGAATGTGAAAAAAAAAAAAAGATTCTTCATATTTTTAATTTCAGTCAAAGGGAGCTCACCTGGTTCACTGCCCAGGTTTTCGGAAGAAAGTGCATCTCGAACCCTGAGACGGCTTCAATGAGCCATTTAGTATTTTATTTTCCTTCAACATTTCTGCCTGAGCGATCATCCTTTGCGGCTAAATGCTTTACCTTGCTTACAGAGCTCCTTGCAGAATTTTACTCATTTCCCCTCATTGCGCGTAATCCTAAACATGTAAACAAAATTTGTTTTCACGCGACTGAATATGATTAATTATCTCGGAGTAATCCAGCTCCACTCGCAAAGACTTTTCAGAGGAGATTACAATTTCCAAACTGACAACCATGATAGTTGGGAGCGCTCTGTATGTCTTAGATTAAAGGTCACAGAGAGAGAGCGAGCAGAACTCAGGAAAACATTAAGTTAGGTTAGGGCAGATGCAATCGTAGCCACTTCACACACTCAAGGAAGCAATGACTGCCTCGAATGAGAAAAAGAAAATGAAAATGGATATCTGCATATTTGCCACCAAAACATATGGCTATGCCTAATGCCATTTAACACTTGGGGCTGGGTTTAATCAAACTTCTGCAATTAAAAACATAAATTAGATGCAAACAGCTGAAAGTTGGGTAATGATACACAGGGGGATGGCAGACTTAGAGCAAAAGCTATACACTCCCCAGTAATCTTGACAAAGACACCTCACTACACGCTCTGCGTATCAACATCAACACATATACACACACACTGTTTGGCATTTAAGTGTCTATATTCTAACATCCCATATGAATAAAATGATGAAATATTGACAATAACATATGCATGTCATGTCACAATTCAATTTCCAACCCTTTGTCCTTCTACTGTCCTATATATTAAAGCAAAAATGTCCATAAACAAAAATAAAATATAAAATAAAATAAAACATAGCAGTAAATACAGGGCCTAGTGTCAAAGTGTTATGAAGATGTTTGTCAGTGACACTGTTAACGTAATTGCGCTTCTACTTCATTTTCCCAATAAGTTACAAGGGGAAAACACAGTTTAATAAAAGTAGTAAATAAAATTTAAAGCAAAACAGTATTATGATTTTGTTTGACCAAAAGCTGTCGTTGTTATCAGACTTCTTAGGTTAAGTAAAAATTAAGTTAAACTGATGGTGTCATAAGCAATTCAGTCCATCTTGGAGCCCATGTTAGCTGTTGCTAATGCTAATGATGAAAAGCTGTAAGGATTGCTATGATTATGTGAAAGGTAAGTGACTTGTGTAGAGATATAGATTAAAGCTAGCATGCTATGTTATGTAGTACACTGAGCGGTTAGCTTGCAAAATCTAAGCTAATTTAAGAAAAAAAAACAAAGAATGAGGAGTATGTGTAGTTTAGTCATGTAACTATATGTAACATATGATTTAAGGTCGTAATAACATAGTTATAAAAAAACATAGTAATTACACAGACAACAAATACATCAAACTGATTTTGTAGGATTTTTAATCAGGCACTGAATAGAGTACCCATTAAAAGTTCTATCAGCACTCTTTCACAATAGAAATGGGCGGCCTAAATTATTATTATCAGATAATTATTATCAGACAATATTTGTAAGATTTAACAATAGATTTTATGATTTTGAATGATAAGAATTGGACTCGTTGGATTGAAGAGTCAGGACTGTACGTTAACTTTTTTTGCACATAGCACTGGTGCTACAGAGGTTGAAAGTTTTGTAGCACAGGCCAAACAGTTGTTGCACAAGTATAAAAAGTTGGTTATCATGTCTGAAAACAAACACAAGTTATGGAGTTCATCATTTAAACAGGCATTGATGTTCCATACAGAGCACCAAAATATAAACCATCACAAAAATTGTTTTAGATAAAAAGTTTTTTCTTAATTTGATAAAAATGGAAGAGTGCAGAAACATAACACCTCTTACACCTCAACAAAATATAAAATAAAAAATGGCAGACATTTAGGCCAAAGTGCATGGGCAAAGATAAAAATCCTTGTCATTATTTTATCTTTGAGTTTCTTTTTTCTGCTGAACATAAATATATATATATATTTTTTTTAAGAATGTGGGTAAGCAAGCAGTTGGTCCCCAGTTACTTCCATAGTATGTTTTTCCTACTATAAAAGTCAATTATGGGGACCAGCTAATGTTTGGTTACCCACATTCTTCAAAATATCTTCTTTTGTGTTCAGCACAAGAAATAAATTAATATAGGTTTGGGACAACATGTGAGTGAGTAAATAATGACAGAAATTATATTTTTGGGTGAACTATTCCTTTAATGACAGTCGGCAGCATGTTTAGTACTGTCGCGGGGCATAGAGGACCTACATTAATGTACAGTATTTGAAAAATAATGTGTTTTTTGAACATTAAAGCATGTCAACATATTCTGTTAGACCAAATACACAAAATAATGATCTTTAAAAAAGCATCATATGACCCCTTTAATGACAGTCGGCAGCATGTTTAGTACTGTCGCTTTAAGAGCCGCACGCAACCGTTTCTCTCTCAACTGTTTACTTTCATTTTAGAGGTAACCAACTGAGTCTATATGTAAACCTTGTGCGTTTTTGACAGTATTAGAGCGAAATTAATCAGACGCGAAAGACAACTTAGTCCAGTAATTAGGCGCTGTTTGACAGGCTTTTGTGCGCGCGTTTCCGGTGTATGCGCTGAGAAAAAGCGCATGTCAGAACAGCGCGCAAATGAAATGTTTAACCAGCAAGGCTTTAAAGCACATGCAAATAATGTACTTTTGTGGTTGCGCATAGGTGCAGTGTCCTGTGAGTGTAACTCTACCGCTCAGTTAACATTTGAAGTGAATATATGTGGTGTTGTACAGTATATTATACAGACGGAGGCGCCAGAACTGCAGCTGATAATATGAGCTGTAGCACGATACTACAATATTTCTAGAAAAAGCAGTTTTGTCATATTGCACACCCCTAGTATAATCAATCTCTCACACACACAAACAAGCACAATGAAATCACTTCACACTATTAAGCGGCTTTGTTATGAACATATATGTCGCACTGTACAGCCCTGGGAGTAAAAGCAGAATAAAGGTCTTTGAGCTCATGGTGACACCTGAAAATTTACTGGGAGACCCGCAAATCAGTCAGGGGATTATTCAGACCCATCCCAAGAAGTCTTTCACAAATTCCTCAAATCAGACTCCTATGGCATGGGTAGTAAATGTAGAAAAACATGCCACTGCATTCACAGAAAAATAAGAATTGCTTTCATGCACAAACCTTATGATGCAAATTTTAAATATGAGGTACTACAAATCCAGAAATATCATAGGAAACATTTCATATCCAATGTATCAGTTGACTGTTTAAAATAAAGAGTTAGTAACATAAGATTTATGCATTTTTGCACCAGCCTCAAGTTAGACGCTCACGGTTATAACCAGCATTTATGTGTCACATTCAAATATGAGATGTCACAAAGTTCATTATTCTTTCGCCACTTGCCAAATGCTGAAGGACAATAACATCTGCTGACTCCTCGGCTCTAAAAGAGCCATGTAAATCACACCATTCACAACACAGCTGCAGCTGGCCTAGGCCAAGGTGAGCTTGCGTAGACACCATGGGCCCGATACAGGTCTACCCCTCTACATTACTGAGGAGAGTGAGAGAAGAGGGAGGTGGAGGAAGGGAGGAGGCTTTGAGAGGATTCTTTATGCAGCTCTGTGTATTTCTTTCATGTTGTCCAGCCGGTAACTGAGTTGGCTTGCCGGAGGTGATGGCTAATTCACACCCTCAGATCAGGAGCATGAAATGAGAGAGGAGAGCAGAAGGGGAAAGCCCTGGGGTTAATGATAGCTCTCCCTGCGCATATATCCAACACCATTTCATATAAATCTGCCCAAATGGTTTCATTTGAGATGATCCCTGGCATCTCCTGAGCGCACACACATGCATATAATCTCATATGACATAGCATATGCACTCTCATAACCATCTACTGTACACCAAACACACGTTGAAGGATGATAAGTTAATAAATAAGTCATTTAATGATAGATTAGATCTAGTTTATCAATCTAAATTTGATTCAGATAATTTTATATTATTATGATTAACCACACATTCGTTTGGCTCTGATGGAGATATTTTGGAGTCACACGATCACCAAAATGAACAAAAGGTTACACTGTATTACACTGCTAACAAAAAAAAGAAACAACAACATTAACTTCACAAATCTTTGACTTCTCAGTTGAACAAGCTTGTGGATAAAGAATTTCTGCCTGCTTTCTCCACCAAAAACCCCTCTTTAAAGTTATTTAAAATTTTCCAGCAAGGCTTTGAGAAATCTGTTTGTTTGAGGGCAGCATTAGATGTGACCAGCGTTTTATTGTGACATAAAACCGCATTTCTTCCTCGGCAGATTAAAAATAAAATCGGTTAATAAGAAAAGCTGTCAGCGGTAGAAAACGGCTGACATAATCCGTTTATCCTCCAAGCAATAAAGATATTGGTCCTTGGGCGTCTATCTTCCCTCTTATGTTATTTCGCCCAAAACATTATCTTCTATGCATTCAGATGGATTATGAAGTCATATGGTAGATAGAAGGAAAATGACAGATACAATAAAATATTATATCCTTTCAGTTCTCCTCACATCCTCTCACAGAAGGCTACACGTATGTGCACACACATAGGCGAAAAAGGGAAGGAGAGATAGAGAACGAAGGAAAGAAAAGTAAACAGAGATGGAGCACGAGCTGAAGAAAAGAGCAGCCGGGGCAGGCAACAGTGTTTTGAAATGCTGATATGATGAGAAAGCGATTGGACTGGCTTCTAGAGAGGTCACAGCATCCCTCTCCTGTTACTCGCCTCCGTACCTGCTTTTAAATGGTCACAATTCTACTTCCTGCAGACGTGCCAGCCCACTACCTCCTGCGAAACAGACAACGTTGCAATGTACAGTACAACAAGGATGACAATAAAACTTACTGTATGATGCTTTTCACAACACTGTTCCACAGCAGATCTTTGTTGTGCAGGAAATGTTATGTGGCTACATTTTACCTGAAAATACAGACAAACAAACAAACAAGTTGGAAAAAAAATAAAAAATAACTTAAGACTCAGCTAGTTAGCATGGCCCAATTAGCCCCTGCTGGTAGATGTCATAATTACTCCTTCTAAACACAAAAAGCATATTTATTTATTTATTTATTTATTTATTGCAAACAAAATATTAATCTCAAATGTATTCTTTATTCTAAAAATATTTTTAAAACACTTTTGCCCTAATTATTTTGACTATTGTCCCACTAAGAGCAAAATAAATGTTTTAAATATGTCACTCTGTGTTCTGAAAAAAAATAAAAAAATAAAAAAAATAAATACATAATTAATAATTAGGTTTTCACAGGGATTTATGCAAAATAAATGACAAAATATATAAAATAAATGTATTATAGTACATTTATATCTTTATATTATAGTAGTCATTTTAACAGTAATCGGTTCTTTTTTGGAGGACTCATACAAGGGTCAAACAGATTTTGACTTTTCCTTGCCAGCTGAATTTCACGTCATAACATAATGATAGTTGCCTAGTGAAGACTCATATGTGCGTTCTTGTGTGGTCATCATGTCTATAGAGTATTTATTCATTTTCGTTTCAGTTTTACTTATTTTAGTGCATCAAGGCAATATTTAATTTAGGTAACTAAATAAAAATGAGAAAAAAATATATATATTATTTTTTATTTGTTTTATTTTAGTCCAGTTCTATTTTCAGTTAACTATAATAATCCGGCTCCACGGTGATTAGGCACATGACATTTACATTTTAGATATTGCAGATTTCACCAGCCAAGCAACTGCCATTAAGATTAACAGAAATGCTAATGGATAGTTCTATCCAGGAATTATAAAAGCTCCTGGATCAAAACAAACGAATTAATTAATTAATATAAATGCATGTATACACATTATCTCCCACCCCTGACAATGATGAATACGCTGATATATATCCTTTAGCACTGCAGTATATCTGTGCCTCCACTTGAAGCTGATGAGTATTTAATATGTTCGCTTAATGGTGATAATAGCCCATTTCTTAAAGAGGTCTTGTCCACTCTGGTTTCTGAGGGTCTGGATAGATTGAGGATGGGGTTGAGGGGAGCGCAGTCAGTGTCTGCCTCTGAACTGACTCTGTTATGTTTAATCAGGCCGGTTTGGCTGGTAATGAATTTTGATTACGCCTGTTAACGGCAGCAGAGTGTAAAGTCGGGAGATGGGGGGAGGTCAGGAAAGAGAGGGGGTGAAATATTAATATCTTCTAAAATGATGCATGAATCCCTTGTGTGTAATTTCCTTCACTCGCCTTGTCCGCTATTAAACAGTTAGCACTTCATCATTAGAGAGGGAACTTTTTGCTTTTCCATTCATCTCTCTGTAATGGCCACTCGTTGATTAATGCAGATCTTGATTCATTAGTTTATCATCACTGTGGTTTTAAGTGATCATTGCATATCCATCATGTGGTAACAGAACGTGTGTGCGAGTGGAGCGCTTAGCACCAACCCGTGAATTTAAGGGAGTGTTTTTGCAGAGGGTGGGGAGGAGTAATAACTCACGTTGTCTCCAGCCTGTCCCCCTGCACTCAATGAGAGGTGATTGTCTCCTCGTGTCTGCACACACCCACCTATTAAAATGCAATCACTTTCATTTATAAAAAGCAAAAAGAGCTGAAAATGCACAAAACATTATTTGATTAAGAGTGGTTGCCTGCGGAGGATCTTATTAAATGCTAAAGAGCTCACAGAGAGTAAATGGATATGAAGTCCAAATAGCCAGGGACTTTTTTGTATATTCATTTAAAAGGCCAGTGTAAAAGGTCATTTTGAGGACTGGACAGGTATGTAAAATATACAGACTGATAAAGCTATCATTGTCAATGCTAACAAGGGGAAAGGGAAAGGAGGAAATAAACCTTATAGTAACCCATTAAAAAATGCAATACTTTAAATCTATTCAATTGTTGTAAATACTCACAGCAGAGGGAAATGTATTGGTTTATTCTAAGTCAGTTAGCATACTATGTGGAGCTCTACATGATATAAAATTCCCTTTGTGTTTATTAAATATTTTTTGATAATGCTTTCAGCTACAAAGTGCCCTTTGTGCAGTTTTTGAAGATTTGGAACTGTAGTTACCTTAAACTGTCAACAAGCAATTCATATTATGTTATTTTCTGTGCTTATATTAGAATACTTACCATGTCACATTTTTTTTATATTATTTAAAAATCACCTTTCTTTGTGAACTGTACACATGTAGTGATGGTCGCAAAAGTACAGCTTCATTTTAATTAAAAGAACTGAGTGGTTGATTAAAAAAAAAAACGAACCTATAGTTTTCCTTTTTAAGTCACGTAAAGTTAATTTATATTCGGATTAGACAAAAAGTTATGAAGTCAGAGTGGATCCACTTTCATTTAAGATATTTTGAGGACCAGTTGTTAACATTATGGTGTTGACAGAACAATCAACCAATCACCACGACAATAGAGGCACCACCTCCTCTCAAGTTAGTTTTTGCCTGTATCTCGCTGTTATCCCCGCTCATGTTCACTACACTTTAGGACCTCAATGACAGTTCAATCACTTCAGTCAGTTCAAGGAAGGCAAGAGAGACAAGGCCTTTCTCTAAAACCGTATCCAATCTGTTGGGACAATGTTACCTACAAACAAGTGATTTCTGCATTATTTTGACTTTGATGTTATTATCTTTAATATGAATTTTATTTCTGAATCCTGCAGAAAGACACACATTTCCCCCACCAACACAATAGAAAATGTAGGAGAGGAAAAAAGCACTTATATGACAGGACTTTCACAGACAGAAACAGAGCTTGTTAATGCCGGATGCTATTTAAATACAGATACAGTACAGTACCATATATGACTAAGTTGAAGTAAGTATCTCGACTAAAACAGTCATTCAGTCTTGTATAAAAGAAACTGAGAAATTACTTTAACAAGATCAGTGAATTCAATTGTGGGTTCATGATAAAAAAAATAATTTCTCTCATGCAGAACAAAGGAGGAACTTCCGCTAAATTCAAAAGAGAAAAGATCAACCTCCAACCGTAGACCCACTTAAATTAATTGGCTGATGATGTCTGCAAAGAATTAGTTCAGAGTTTCATAATTGTCCGTTAATTTTTCAAGCCAGACTGAACTCATGACTCCAGAGAGACTCTGTGAGAAATCTAAAGGTGCCCCCGGCGTCTAAAACCCAGCATGGGAAAAAAAACACACTTAACATCAGACCTCTGGTCCTTTGTCTTGCCCAAAGCTACTAAAATGACAGTATTCTTTGCTTTGAGCTCTCTTTCCTCTTCCCATCAGTCTCTGCCTCTATCTACCAACTACTCAGCTTGGTAGATGTAAATGTTGACATGACTCACATGTTCTGATAATGAGTCTCAGAGACACAAAGGTAATTTCAATAGTTTTCAGGAGGGGAAAAAAAAACTTGACATTGAATTGTAATACTTTTCCCAGTCAACTTTTTATGAACTGCATTTTAAATCAATCAATCAATAAACAAACAAACAAACAAACAAACAAACCCCTTTTGGTCATTGTTCTTATTCATTTATTGTATGTATGAGTGCACATATATTAAATATGCTTTTTAATATGATTATCTCTGTTATTTTCTATTCTATTCTATTCGGCTCTGTTATATTTTTGTTTGTTTAATAAAACAATGTTTGGAAATCACATTGCATATAAAACCTGTTGTTTGTTCCTTCCCTAAGTATTTTATTCAATAAACAAATAATAAACAAACATACAAATAAATAAATAAATAAATAAATAAATAAAATGGATTCTCAGAGACTTTTTCTACAGTATTTTTTAATTTTTCTGGAGTCAAAATGAAACTATTATCTACTACTATCGGGAGTCTGAATGAATACTAGTAACATTTCTGAAAAGTGCATGGCTACCTTTTAAAACGCAAAAACAAAACAAAAGAAAAGAAAAAGTGTGTAAAAAAAATCTCAGAGGCTCTAAATTTAAGTAATGTAATATGTATGTATGTATATGTATGTATGTATATATTGAATGCCTGGTTATGTATTGGAGAATTTGAATGTTAAATGTTAACTTTGAAATTACTATTATTATCTTAGGGTCTCTGGAATCCCACACTCAAAAACGGCAAGGGTAAATTACTTTAAACTAAAGCCAAAAACAGGTTTTGTTAACCTTCAAACCTGGACCATCTTGACTTCCACATTTATCTTGCTTTTGTCCTGTTTACTTAACAGCACAGCTTGTAAAAGTCTGCGGGCACTGCTGGGATTAGGAGGTGGGTCTTGTGGAGGCGGCCTGCGGAACAGAAGTTGACACACAAGTGACGCCAACACAAAGCGGCCATGACAGCCCGGCTAACGCGCAGAGAGTCAGGTACGTCTCAACATCCTCATCCACAGGCTGAGTGGTGGTTCCACACGAGAACACGTGCAGCCAACTGGGGCTTAATGGAAAAATTCAAATAGCGTCCATCTTTTGCGTACGTAGCCATAACGGTGTCACCTTAGTCGCGGTATTACAGACAGGATCCGATAACAGAGTCCTGGATATGGGCAAAAAAAAAAAAAAAATCCTCTGATGTGGATTTGCAGTGACCCGAATTGCAGGGCGTATCAGCCAAAGCTCAAGCGGACATGAATTTACGGCTCCAGCAAACCTAATGAGCGCTCATTCCCACTTAACACCAAGTGTGACCAGATAGACTCGCCTAATATTCTCACTGCGAATCTGGTGTCCGTCCCATAATACTGTCATTTCATTTTCGTAATCCTAGCTATTAATATGATATGTAAGGGGGATGGTTGCAAGGTTACAAGTGTAAAAGAGCGCAGTCAGGGATCTTTGGCCAAATACATTAGCTGGGTCATGATAATGAAGGATGGTCTCATATTTTCCTCGTATGGCTGACAAAATCCTTCATTTCATACATGGCAGTTTTTTTCCCCCCTATTAAAAAGCAATACAGTTCAGAAATTGCTCTGAGATTATATGTCATATATTTAGGTTTACAGAACACTAAAGCAGCATAAATTGCATATCAATGATGCAAGGCAGTTCATTTTTCTCAGTATCATTACCTCTGAAGATTATCGAGCTCAGAAGTCTTTTGAATTGCTTCTTTTAAAACCAATGTAACGTTTATAAAATGGTGTAGCTCGCTGCCAGAACTGTCACCCTCTATCTGTTGGATGTCTTTACAAACAAATTTATTATAAAGATATGATGAAAGATCAAGCTATAAACCTCAAAAAGCATCTAATTTAATCTTTTCTTTTCATTTAAAAAATCTGTGATTCATTTCGCCGCTTGACAGAGGAATACATAAAACGTTGCCCACCCTCTCTTCATGGCCGTGCCATAGAACCCCCCCCCCACTCCCAAACAGAAGGAGGACCCCTTTCAGTCACTCTCTTGCTTTCTTTTCTCTCCCTCCATCTCTCCCCTCTTCTTTAGCTCTCCTCTAATGCACCCTAATCCCAGTTGAAGACAGACGTACGCACTGTCTGTGTGTGTGTGTGTGTGTGTGTGTGTGTGTGAGTGAGAGACTGAGTGTGTGTAAGAAATATCTCTTTGCTTTTTCTGCCTCAGTTCATTATTTTTCTTTCTTGTCACTTAGTGTGATAGGTTGGACAGAGGCGCACAGATGAGCGCTGAAGACACAGTCACAGGGCCTTAATCTAGTCTTTAATGCGTGACTTCAGAGATGTCATTTATCTTGTGACTGCAGCAGGCGTCCACAAAACTTTATCTCTAATAATATATTGATGGATTAAAGGGGTCAGGCTGGAGACCAGGCAAGAAAAATTGCTTATTGACATCAAAATACAGTGCCCCCAAAACCTGATAAACATAGGGACAGTGGAAGTCAGAAAGAGGGGAGTGAAAAAGAGAGAGAGAGATGAGAGCGGGGAGGCATTGTGACTGTTTGTGACCAATGATTTTCCTCCATCACAGGAGCCTCCGGTGGTCTAGGCCCTTGGCTTGATAAAAACACCCGCGGTTCTGTCCTCTCGAAGTGCAGTCACACCGAGACTGAGAGCGGCACACCGATACGCCATCGTTCGCCAGAGGAAATGCTGCAACGTTTCTGCAGGACTCCGCCATATCTATCGGAGTACGCTCTTCCTCGCCACGCGTTTGTCGCCATGCGCCTTATTAAACTCCCTTAAGCAGATTGTGAGGCTGGAGTACATGTGTAGGGGCCACAGCGAGAGTAGAGGAGCTTCAACAACTATCAAATACACACTACCTGCTTTATGTCCAAAGCAAAATAGTACAGAAAGGTATGAACCAAGAACATTTAAAAATGATTCTTAGGTGTATGGGTCAATGAAGTGGCCCTCAGGGGTCCTATCTACTGACTTCTTAAAAATACAAACCATTTAACAAAATGTGTGTGTTTGGCCCTGAGACCCTAAAATAATAATAATAATTTCAAAGTTAATTTTGAACACTTCAATTGAACGAACGAACGAATGAACGAACGAACGAATGAATGAATTAATACTTAATTGCTTACTTTAGGGTTTGTTTTAAAGTTTTTTTAATGATCAGGACAGATGTATCAACTTGCTATTTTTGACTTTATGCCCTCCATAAAAATAAATAAATAAATAAATAAATTATACGTTAAATTTAATTTAGAAATTAAAAGCATTGTAGACAAAGTGTATTCAAGGCTATTTATTGATGGATGGATGGATGGAAAAAAAACAATCAAAAAATACATGATGTGTGACTCTTTTGCACTGTCTCTCGTGGTCAAAAGTTTCTTAAAATATCTGATAATTTAACCTTCTTATAACAAGACAGTTCAGGCTGTGAAATGTCGTGGTGCGTCTCCCCTAAAACATAATTATATTTATGAATTAATATTTCATGATTTCTTTTAAATATACCTTTTACCATGAAAGTATATTTAAAACATTTTTTTTTTAAATAATGGCTAAGATGTGTTCAATATGTATGTTTGTCCTTGATGGTTACAGCATTACATTTTCATTAAAACTTTTCTTGAAAATAGTATGAAAGTTTTTCAAAACCATATGAAACCAACATGAATGCAAAGTGCATTTCAAAGAACTTGACACATGTATTTTAAACTGGGTTTTTAAAAGACTTTTCTGTACTGTGGACACTCATACAACACTTGCATCGTGAAGCCAAAGATGGAGGAAGTGTAACATATACAATCTTGAAGAGAAGCATTTAACCTCAACTGGAAAAAAATATTTCAGAAAATGCTTTTGAAGTGTGTTTTTGAGCTTTACTTGAAGAGGGAGGTAATAATAAATTCTGTATTCCTGTATTAGAAACTCCTGATACAAGTATTCTTGCACATAATCCTCTCTTGTGCAGCCAAACCAACAGCAAAGAGCCCATTGACAAAGCCTCACTTTTGGTGCACTTTTCGGAAAGTAGTTATTACTGAGATACACCTTTTCTCCAGATAGATTTTGATAAATCTGTGCTTAGGGTATCTAAGAAATGCATGAGGGTCTTCAGCTGTCTTGCACCTCGCCGGCTCTCTGCGTGAAAAATGTGTTTGAAGAGTGTGTCGAGCGGCCCCAATCCCAAACGGTGTCAAACCCGTCCCGTCGCGCTCTCTCTAGCACACTCTCTGAAAGTCCACTAAAATTAATACACTTTTACCATTACAAGATAAAGCTGGGGACATATTACAGCAGGCATATCTGCAAGCCTGTAATACCACATAGTCAGCATTCAATAAAAGACATTTGCAACCAGGCGTTTCTCACGACAACGACGGCAAAAGATTTAAAGGCTGCTAAATTAGGTGCGGCTTGCCGAGTGAAAGGTGCCGGGTAAGCAGACCCATGCTTACTTAAAATGACAGAGTTGTTTACGAGGGGGGCGCCTACGTCTCACACTACTACCACGCGAGAGGGACAGTTTACGATGCGCTCACAGGGTTATTTAGACTCAAACAGTGTGCATAATGTTAGCTAACAATCAATCGCCATTTCTCATGCTGCTTTTCAACAGATGCCGCTTCCACATGGCTGCTCACTTATATATTTATTTCACTTTATGTGTCATTTTAGCTCCTTCTCCTTTTCGCATAAGATTAAACTCGTAGGGCACGTATGCTCACAATACAGTCTCAGACTAGACGTTTGACGGTTTTCTCTAAGAGGAAGAACACATATGCATTTCCAATAACCTTTTTTTGTGTCATTGCAGCACTTTTTTATGACTCGGGACAACTACCAATGGAGCCATTAAAAATTTAATCCTGCTGCTGCACGTACATAAAACATTCCGGCTATTATACTACAGCAGTCAGTGGACAGCATGAAAGTCGAAGGCAAAAAAAAATTTGAAAAGGAGGGAAAAATCAGAGAAAGAGGAAATTCTTTATCTTTTACACAACAAGATTGAAAAAAAAAGTCCACTGGCCATATCTCATCTGTCAATCTCATAGTTTCGACACAAAAACATCCCAATGCTTCGACCAAACTGCAAAATGACCATTAAAAGTGTGATTATGAATTTACAGTCAGTTTTATAATATTCCACAGCTGTGAGTTATCATCAGGTGATGATTCACACCCTAAAAGCACAATGTCATTTGACCTCATGAAGTTTTCTGGTGAATCAAATGCTTATTTAGTGTTTACACAGTATCACTTGATTGAAACAGAACAACGCCGTGTCACCTGAAGGACAGCTGCTCGTAACCACCAAACCGACCCTGCGGTTCAATGGGTTGCAATGATCTAAAACCAGACCCTCTGAACATCTAGTCGTGACTCGTGGTGATAAATCAGCCTTTGAAAAGAACAGATCACGACTGCTGATGGGTGACAAATTCAAGCAGCGTCACTGACGCCACTGGTCCTTCAATATAAGGCCTGCAATCCCCCACCCCTCATTTTGATGGGCAGTTTATCTGGTGGAGAATAAATGGAAACAAATCTGAAGAATAATACTCGCAAAATGGACCGGGACGTTCACCGGGGACCAATAAAAAAAGAGAGCAATTTCTTCAATAAATAATTCGCTCTGTGTTGTTGGTGGACCTAAACACAGAGCGTTTGGGCCACTGGGGTTGACACACTGTAATCTAGCTTTGGGCGTGGGGTCTATTAATGCCATTTCCATATTCAGCGCCCTACCTCCGTACCCCCTCACCCCCTTCGGAGGAAAAAAAGGGCTGCTCCGAGGCACGCAAATACCCCTGGGACACCTAGCTGGCGCTCTGTAATACTAGCATGGCTCATTATTTAGTATGTCACCGCTATTTTACATGTTAAAGCACCTCTGTTGCCATCTAATTTATTGCAGGAATATCAAACGGGCTGGACTGGAATGGGGTCACCCGTGTTTTCATGACACAGGAAATAAATATATATACAGTCAGTCAAGTCAAGGTGAAAACTTGATGTCAGCTTTTTTCAAAGTGGGGGTCTGAAAACTAAAAAAATTTGAAAACAATAGCGCAGAAAATAAATTATAATGGCACGTTGGTCTGTTTTCATAGCAAGATCCATTTTTATGCTATAATCGGTTGTTTCCACAAAAGCAAATTGAGGTTACTTTTCTTCTCTTACTCTCCCGCATTTTTTTTATTTCGGATGAAATAGGGCAGCAACTCTGAGAAGGCTGTTCTTGCTTTGATGAGATTCGGCAGTAATTATATATTTTTTGACAATAACAATAGGAACAACAACAGTGGCAGGGCTAATCCGTCAGTGAGAAGGCCCACTTCTGCATCCTGCTGAAAATGATTAGCTCTAATCTAGACTGCTGCTCTGTTCACAAGAGAAATGCACTTCTGAACACGACCGCATCTGTTTTGTTTGCTTTTTTTTCTTTTATGTGCTCATTTTTGTATACTGTCACTTTTGTATGTGTTCAGAATGAACCAATATTTGATTGAATCAATTGAAAAGATTAATTTGATGGTGCTCATACTGACATGGGAACGTTGTATAATACAAACATTGCTCTTAAAAAGTAATGGTAACAAAAATCTAGCAAATATTTATTTGAATGCACAGATATTTGATGTGATACAATATGAGCATGAAATTAAAGACTGCTAAATACAAAAACACAAAGAAACAAAACGGGGACATAGGTTCGAATCCAACCAGAGTCATGTCCCCATTCTATTGTCACTCTTTTTAAGAAAGAAATAAAAAATAAAAATAATTAATTAATAAATAACTTTGCTAGATTTACTTTTGAACAACATGCATACATGCATTTTTTTTATCAGTAACTGGATATTGAATATTTAATTGCTTATTTCATTTTTTTTATTTATCTTTAAAAACACTAATAATTGTTTTGTGATGTATAAATTCACTGGAAGGCCATTATTAGTTTGCATTGTATAATTGTTTATTTAGCCAAAATAGTACAATTTGAATGTTGGTTATTTAGCAGTTATTGCCCATAAAATTTAAATAACAACTGGCTTATCAGTATCAGACAACTGATTGGCAGTATCTATTAATATTAGTGTACAGTATTCTAGGATATAACACTTTTAACACTTTATTTCTGTCTTCTAATCCAAACGCAGTCTAAAACTGGACAATCTTTGACAGATCTCAAACACCTGGTTATCAGTTCTGAATGTATTCTACAGTCTATAATTGCCTTGTACAGTATTCTGCACCCAAAATAAATCAGAGTTCGCCATCTATCTACTCCTCAAACTACAAAATCACCAGAAATCCTCACTGCACTATCATCAGGACAGAGAGAGGGGGTGAAAGGTCACGCATCAGGCCTCTGATGGTAAAGGGATTGTCGAGCACTGTGAATGTGGCCGAAGAAAAGCAACGTTTTGTGCCTCAAACATTCTGCTTACAGCAGCAAGCTCTGATCTTGGCATTACGTGTAAATACATCAGTCACTCCGGACCCCCTCTTTACACAGAAAGACAGACGCACACACACCTCAACACCCCCACACCTTGGGTTCTGTACCCTCCTCCCGCTTCCTCTACAGAAGTAAATTATCAAAACTGTGTTTGAAAGTGAATGAAGGGTGACTTGCTCTCTCTCTCTCTCTCCCCCCCCACCCCTTTCCTCTTTGACATCTCAGTTTTTTTTCCTCACTTGCCACCGTTTCTGGGCTAGGTGATAACTGCCGGTAATAGGATTAACATTGATTTCTTTTTGCAAGAACAGAGATGTGCCGGTTCCAGCTATTTATTGAACTGCCGGCTTTGAACTATCAAAACTGACTGGTGGAAAATACCTAATGCAGCATTTTAAAGAGAAGAAAAGCCTCTGTGCATTTCTTTCTCTCTTTTTGTTATTATTCATTTCTTTCTCTCTCTCTCTCTCTCTCTCTCTCTTCCTCTCGCTTTTGTGTCACTAGGGGATAAAAGAAAACATACTGGTGCCACTGTTCTAAGCCCTGTTAATGACTTTATTCATTTGCATTTTCTCCAACATACCGTCGTATAGTCCGCAGACATCCCAATATTGTCCAGATTGGATTTGAGATTGTTATTGTATTCTGGCAACTACTTTACCTTGAAATGTGAGATTCATAAACACCTCGTCCTTAAAGGAATATTATGGGTTCAGTACAAGTCAAGCTCAATCCACAGCACTTGTGGCATAATGTTTAAAAAATAATGTTAATTTGTGCCTCCTTTTTATTAAAAAAGGGAAAAATCTGGGTTATGATGTGCTTTCAATAGAAGTGAATGAGGCCAATCATTTGTTTCACAAATACAGTCATAAGATTGAAACAATGTAAGTGAACAAATTTACTGTAGAGTGGAAAAAATGCAATAATCTTTCCTGTCAAGTTATATTTTACAGCTTTGTTGGCATGACAGTAACACCTACAGCCCTAAGATGACCATAAAAATGACAATAACAGTGTACCAGCTCAAATAACACAGAAGTTTTAATATAAAAATGTATGTTAGCATTTTAATAAAATTAATATTTCTCAATTCTTCATATTTCTTCTTTTAAATTCTTCAGAACTGGCCCCATGGAAGTCCACTGTAAGTCCTTCACTGTAACCTTGATTTTTCTTAAATAAATAAATAAAGGATGAGTCGAAATTACTTTTTATGGACATTATGCCACAAATGATTATATTGAATCCAGAATATTCCTTCAATCTGCTTTTGCTTTTGGTTTCTTTTCTGTCTAAAAACACGCACAGTTTTTAGCATGACAGAGCGCTGCAAAATACAAACTATTACAGGCACACGTCTGTACCCATTTAAAAAGATAAATCATTGTGATGTATTAGCTGTGTGACAGATGCTTGTTTAAATTCAGTCTCTTTATCAGATAGTGACAACATTTAGTTAAAGCTGTTATATCTGTTCATATTCCACGTTTCAAGAGGTTAAACAACGAATGATAAGAGATCATGACATCATATAAATAAGGACAAGCTATAACATACCAGATCAGGCCTTTTGGGTCAGACCGTAATAACTTGTTTGGCTTTTTTAATATGCTGATTTCATGTTTCTTTTCATGTGTTCAGTAGCGAGCCCCTTTTTCAATAAAGTCCTTCTGCTAATTGCTCTTGAGTGAGAATATTGATTATTGATACTAATCAATCAGACACACTAATTACAGTTAAAGCCTGCTAAATGCTAGCCATTTTGAAACATTCACTACCCCTTAACAGGTCTGTGACATATTGGGTCATTCATTAAGTTTGTTGTCACAATTCAATGCCAGCATCTGCTGAGCGCTCACAGAATTCAATGCAGGGAAAATACATGAAGCTATCACTATCATTAGTGCAGTGTAGATTTTACAAGACAAATGTCACATCAAGAACAGTGTGAAACACTTATGTTGTAAAAACACTTAAAAATACAGAAAAATGAGAGCACAGTAAATGATAAATTATGTTGAATATTTTTTGGAGGAACTACCGGTAATTTGGTTTATCAGACTCTGTCCCTTGAATATATTAGAAATTGTATGTTACATTTGTCAGTGTATACAAAGAAAGTGTACTAAATAGTTCTAAAATTATAGACTGACACAAAATGTTTCTACATGTCATTTTATAAATAGCACTTGGTTTTACGCATATGGCCTTTTATAAGTCATGGTCTGTTATGCAAAATCAAACTAAGCCTATTTCTGAGCAGATTTTAAAATGTAACTATAAGAAATGTGTGTCTTATAATTAATTTAGTAATACCGTAGGTATAAAAAAGGTGTTTGTCTAAAACACTGTGGCATTCAAGTTAAGTCTGTATCAGTTAGCCAAATCATAAATCATTTTTAAAGAACTATTGCATTGTTCTTAAAAAATTTTTTTAAAAACTTTACAATAAGGTTCAAACAAGCTCTGCTGCATTAGTTATCGTGAACTAAAAAATAATAAAAACAATAAAAGTATTGTTCAGTCTAGGTTAAGATTAAATTCTACATTTACAGTTCACCTTAATATTAATGCATTATGATAAATTATCATAACATAATGTAATATGAACAAATATGAAAAAGTTAGTTGCCATACCATATAAGGTGTGTATCAGCATATACATTCAATTGTACTACTAGATTAGCACATCATAAACTTATTTTAACAAACTACTAAATTGTTAATATATTAGTATTTTAATATGCTAGGTCACAAAGACCAGGCTGCCATTGGTGACTCCACAAAAAAAATGATGCCCCTATCCTGTCCGCTGGTCTACTTAGTGTATCCACAGTCAGCCCATCTGAAGTGACATAACTGTCACTTAGAATGAACCCTTAGGCAAACATATAAACCCCAATCAACTGGAATGTCTCCATAAGGACTCAAAATCAATTACAGTGAAAGAGACAAAGAGAGAGAGAGAGAGAGAGAGAAACCGAACCCCCCTGCCTTCCCCCTCAGCAATCAACGCCAAAGCCCAGCCAAAGCACATAAGAAAAACATGCAGTCATTAGCAACTGGTGGTGCTAGCTGCTGCAAATGGGTGCGTGAGTGAAGATTTATGCCCACTCTGGACTGGAAGTGATTTGTTTATTCCTGCTTGGATCATTAACCTCCATAGTGTCTCAAGGGAACGCCGCACCATTGCTCAGACAAAAGAGCACACACACAGACGCATGGGGCTGCACACCCCGAGTGTGGGGGGTCATGACCACTGGTGTGTTTCTAATGTGCTTGAGGAAAGGTCATGGAGGAAGGTTCAGGTCAGTGAGCTTCACTTGTTGCATTATTTGAGGACCGGGACACACGGGTTGCGTGTCTGGTGGGTGGGGACGATCAGTAAAGATAGTTATCACAAGGGTGGCCCGTGTGCCCTGTATTTCATATGATGGTTGATGTGTTAGAGCAGTGGTTCTCAAACCTGTCCTGGAGTACCCCCAGCCCTGCACATTTTGTATGTCTCCCTCATCTATCACACCTGATTCAACTCATCAGCTCATTATAGGAGACTGCAAGACCTGAAGTGGGTGTGTCAGATATAGGGAGACATACAAGATGTGCAGTGCTGGGGGTACGTCATGGAGAGGTTTGAGAACCACTGTGTTAGAGCATACTTATTTACTGGTCAATGAGTTAAAAAGTAAATAAAGGAATAGGCATTTTCACAATAATCACTCTCATAAAAAATTAAATGGTAGATACTACAATTTCATACTATTTTATGAAAATAAAACTAAAAACAGAAATAAGTTGTAATAAGAATTTAGGTATCACATCATTACAATGTACAGTACAGTATGATAAATTGATATTCAGTGCAAGATTTACTAAAGATTGTGTTTAACAGTGTTACTAAATTATTAGTATTTTTAAATATTAATTCTAGGTGAGTGCTAAATGATAACACAAGTATACAGTAAATGTAAAAATGGGAAAAAATGGGAAACAATTAAATATGTAATACCGATAAATTTCAAACAAATCTCTAAAATTGTCCGTACAAATCTCTAATATTATCCAATACTATAAATTATACATTTGTGCATCTCCAATTCACCCATAGCTCAGGTCTGTTATCATTTACTAACCCTTATATCGTTCCAAATCTGTATGATCTTATTTCTGCAATGGAACACAAAAGGTGAATTTTTGAAGAATATACTGCCTTTTTTCTATATAATGAAATGGAATAATATTAACAAAAGAACCATTAAAAAAAATATGAAAGATGAAAGGGGTCCATACAACTTGTGCACTATAGTACATATCATCTGAAGTTATGATTTAAAAAAAATAATTTTATGGCCCTTTCTCATTGTCATTTGATGGAAAAGAGCAACCACACATTATAAATAATTTATCCTTTTGGAGTTTTAAGCGAGAGTTCACACTAAAATGAAAATTATTTCAACTTTTACTTCCCTTCTCGTCATTCCAAAGCTGTTTGACTTTCTTCTGTGGAACATAAAATAAGCTATTCTGAGAAATGTCTTTTTTTTCTTCCATAAAATGAAGTCATTGGTCACCAAAACATCATTCATTACCAGCATTCTTCCAAATATCTTTTGTGCAGAACAAAGTCAGTCATAACATGTTTGGAACGATATGAAAGGGAATAAATGGCAGAATTTTCATTTTTGGGTGAACTATGACTTTAATTGATAAAAAAAGCAGGTTACATACAGGTTTGGAATGGCATGAGGGTCAGCAAATAATGAAAGAAAATTCATTTATGGGTGAACCATCAATTTAAACATTTGCAACTGATGAATACTATCATCCTTCAAGGTTGGGGTCACTTTTCAATGTCTCGATAGCTTGCTCGAAAGTATAGGGAAAAAAACTAACAGAAAATTAAATGTTCACTACAATGAAATGAAAGAAATCTCATATGTGTGCCATTGACTACAGGTACATTTATCAGAAGAGCCCGTTTGCACATGAAGGCTCATTTATCATTACAGCCCCTTAGAGACAAAGATACCATGTCAGAAATATTACAAAAAGGGTATTTGAGAGTGTGACTCTGCAAGCTTGTGCATGAATGTATGTGTGTCTCTGTGTAAAATTTCGATATGGGCCTTAATAAAATAAGATTAACAGATTAACAGTTGTCAACAACGATTATCACACACACAGATTATCCCATTTAAGGGGAGCAGCTATGACATTCCTAGCTTCATGATACGTTAGTCATACACCATTATAACAAAACCCTCTTTGCGGTTCAAACATAAAACAGAAATGTAGCCTCTTTGATAAATGTGGGGGTCTGACGTTTATGCCAGTCAGAAGCCTCACAGCAATCTCCCAGCGGAATTACATCAGCCATCATTATAGACAAACCCACTGCAGCAAAAGCAAGCACAGAGCACAGTTCCATTCACACATTGTTTACAATCTCTTTAATCTTTGCTCCTTTTCTGTATTTGTCAATGAAATTGTTATGGCGAAAAAAATAAATAAGTTAATTAGAATTCCTTTCTAAATAAATGAGATTTCAACTGGCCTGGAACTTTAGTGTTAGTATGAACAGCCTTAGACCTTTTTTCCTCTATTTCTCAGGACTTTTGACTTTTTTTTTGGTGATGTATCGCTTTTATTTGGTGATACATTGCATCCTGATACATACAATTTTTTTTTATTACCATTTATTCTAAAATTAAAATAATAAGTCAAGAACAACCTCAAAGGTATATATGTATATGTGTCATACACTACTGTTGAAAATTTAATTTAATTTAATTAATTTAATTAATAATAAATGACAGCAAAGACTTTTACATTGTTATAAAAGATTTATATTTAAAATAATTGCTGTTCTTTTGAACTTTATATACACCAAAGCATCCTGAAAATAAAGTGTATCACAGTTTCCACAAAAATATTAAGCAGCACAACTTTTTTTTTAATTGATAATAATAAGTAATGTTACTTGATCACCAAATTATCATATTAGAATTAAATTTTAAAATATAAAACAGTTGTTTTAAATTGTACTATTTTATAATATTCTTGTTTTACTATACTATTTTTTTAAAATACATTGAAACAATGTTCATGCTAAAATATTTTCTGTGAAATGTCTGTATTAATATGGATTTTAAGAACTAAGATTTAGAGCATCAAGGGGGCCAAGACCTCTAGAAAATCTCTGGAAATTAAACGAGATAATTAAGTTTAATGAAATTGTCTCGATGCAACATATTTAAGAATAGTCTGCTAATGATACGTACAAAGATATTCATTTCAGTCTAATTAGAAATATTAAGTTCCTGACAGGGGTCTTACCTGGCAAGAGGAATTAGACCGATAAAACAAAAGTTTATGTTAATCAGAAATTAATCAGGATTTGAACTTTACGAGGGTGAAGCAGCGGCCCCTGTGTCTTTAAAATCTGTGCAACAGAACATTTACAGCGGCCTTACATCTGCTTTCAGAGCATCTGCTGTTACCCAGAGCACCTAAAGCAATACAGGGCCAGAATCATTACGTCGCTCAGTGTATGGTTCATGATTCTGTTCCAACCTTATCAAACCAGCCCTTGAGAGGCCTACAAATCAGCTTTTTACTGGTGGTAATAAAAATAATAATTACAATATTACGATAATAATAATAAAAAATGTGTAGGGAATTTAAATAGAGGCATAATGTCCTCCTTCAGCAGGTTATATGTTAAGACTTTAAAGTAATTTTAATTAGAATATATGTTTAGAATTAAATATTTAAAATTGGTTTAAATGTCCTCGATAAATACAAATGCTAAATAAATGAATATATGCATCCATTTAAATTTCAAAATTATATTGAATTAAATATAAAAAATTATATATTATTAACACATAATTACAATTGAAGCCATTGTAAAATTATTATAAACACACTGCACATTCTGTATTAATGCAGCACGTTTCTATGTTGCTACTGCAAATAGCATAGTTAAGATGATTATATATTACATATCAATAACATAATCGACTGATCTAATAACTGTTTATTATTTATAATTTCAGAAATCGGACTGTTTATTGTATTTCTGTTACAACCTTTAAAAAAAAAAAGCCACTAAAGTTCCAGCACTACAGCAATTTTAGGCTTTTTTTATATACACTCACCGGCCACTTTATTAGGTACACCTGTTCAATTGCTTGGTAACACAAATTGCTAATCAGCCAATCACATGGCAGCAACTCAATGCATTTAGGCATCTAGATGTGGTGAAGACGACTTGCTGAAGGTCAAACCGAGCATCAGAATGGGGAAGAAAGGGGATTTAAGTGACTTTGAACGTGGAATGGTTGTTGGTGCCAGACGGGCTGGTCTGAGTATTTCAAAATCACCAGACACCGCTTCACACTCCCCAGTGCCCCCTGCCTTTATGGAAGGCCTCCCTGACGGCTCTGATAGCACAATCAGGGCCATGGCAGAGGCCAGGCAATTTCTCCTTCACTGTTTGATAACCCTGCATGCCCGTGCTGAAAGCCAATGGCTATGGCAGCCTCACCAACACAACAACAACAACTCAATTGTAATGAATGACTGTGCATTCTGAAGCAGAGGGGAAAAATAAGGTTATGCCCGGGCACAATGCTACACGGAAGTTACACAGGGATAACTACCTCAAATTCTCTGCCTTTCTATATAGATTGAGAGATTTCTTCTGAAGGTCAAGATCTTTCGAGGGGTAGATTTTATCTTGACACTCATTTTTGTTCTACCTATTCATTTATCTAAAAAACATAAGGCAATTCATACAATGAAACCTCTTCTATGAATATGTTTTTTGTTCATTAAACTCAAAACTTGTATTAAACTTAAACTTAAACATTAAACTTTTGTTCAAACTCATTTTTATTCATATTGTTTTAATGACAGGGTGATACAGCTGTTTTCAACGTGTTGAAGACAAAAATATTAAAGAGAATAAAATGCTTGTAGTAGCAGTAATGCAAAAAGAGAGAGGGCTAGAAAGAAAGAAAGAAAGAAAGAAAGAAAGAAAGCTATAATATATGTAAACGTGAGAGAAGAGAAAACTAAATCCAGGTCAAAGGATTCATTACATCTTGTTTTTAGGACAAAGAGACTTTGATAAAGAATATTTTAAAAATGAAACCATAGAAAATATAATGAGTAATTTTAGTTTGTCATCAACTGTAGTCCACCACTTTTTCCAAAAGAGACAGGATGTTCTAGCAAACACGCAAAGCCATTAAAACGGAATTGCCAATAAAATATACTGACCAAATGAGAGGGCATCTTGACATTATCTTGTTTCAGAACTGATCTAATATTTAATCAAACATGAATGAATCACAAGATTTTCAACAAAAACAAACCATCAACAGATATTAGACTGGAACTTGTAATCCAGTAAACACAGGGAGCAAAGGTTACCATGGCCGACCTACAGTTCTGCCAATTAATAGTTAGTCCAGAAAACTTTCCCAGGCAGTTCTTGTTCCTCTAGTTTAGGGTCAATTTTTGTCATTTGTGATCTGTTTTCAGGTTCGACAGAATAGCGCAGTGATTATGATAGGATCTTCCACCCACAAACTTGGAGGGAAGATGGCTCTCTGTCTCCACCGGGCGCCCCGCTTTTCAGGAATTGGATTTTCACTAGGCTGCGGCAGCTCTTATCGTCCTATCAGGCTCTTCTTTTGTGCAGCCAGGCTGTGGAAGAAAAGCCTCCCAGACGCTCTGACTTTGCGTCTTATTTTTTATTTATTTTACCCTTTAAGACCCTGGGCCTCTTGTGGTTCTTAATATTTACCCCCACCAAGAGAGGGAAGGTTTTGTGGGTTTGTCTGCTTTTTGTCCAGCAGATCAAAAAGGTGTGGGTCAGACTGGGTCCTGCACTGCACACACTGAGCCTCATGGCAGACATGAGAGAGCTAGTGAGTGCAAGCTGTATTCGTAACTCGCAGAAACCTGGAAAGAAATCTAGGCATGAACGCTGGGCCATGTACCGTATTCCATATGCTCAAGGGACCTTTTTCCCCTTTCTCATTACTAACTCAATTGTGCAGACTGAATAGAAATAGGCAAACTGATCATCCACTCATTTTGCATGTGTGCTTGATATGTGACATGCTGAAAAACAATTATAGATGGACAGATAGCAAGACAGAAAACAAACATCTGTCATTGATGTTTAGTGTAGAATGACATTGTACATGCTACATAAAGCATACCCTCTTAGATTAATTCTCTATTTTCATTTCCAGGGGTTGTATTTTGTTCTTTCAAGTAAAGAATTACAATAAATATTAGTAAATTTGATGGCTTAAATTGCTTAGCGCTAATCAAAGTCATTCATAAGGGCTGTGTGAAGAGTGGGCCTGATACTTTAGGGGCCCTCGCAAATTTTTATGAAGGGATCATGAATTGACCGAGGCCCAGGATTTAAAAGAATAAAGAAAAATAGTAAATGAATGAGAATTTATTGTAACTTTTATATGCAATTAACAGGAAAACAACATTAATACGCCCAAATTCATTTAGACTCTCCTCAGATTTCAATTAACTCAACAGGGGAATCAGATATTTCTCTGAAAATGGTATCAACTGATTTTTCTTTTTTGCAGACTTATGCAGAACTGAGAGCCTGAACAGTTCTGCAAATCCTATCTTGCTGTCATACTGCCTTCAAAGACTTGCATTTTTCTATTAAATATAAAAGCGATCACCAAAATGTCAAGAGAAGACTGTCCTGCTGATTTATATCAACAGTGAACAGCAGGCCTCATCCCAATCCTGACCTTCAGGGCAGCAAGGTCACAATGCAAAAGAGCTCTTGGGGTTGGACAGCCTGAACCTCAGCTTGTGTCTTATCAGGAGGACATTCAGACCTGCCTACGAATCCTTACAGCCCTTTCGGTTTAGTTCTCAGCAGAACTTGAGCTCTTCACTGTAACACTTCACTGCTGCATTCTTCATACAACAATATCCTGCCCTGGGACCCCATCCTGTAAAAATATAGTGGTTACTTTTCCAAAATAAGAGAACACCATGTATATCCATGCTACATCGAAACAATGAGGTACAAGAGGAAATTACATTGTGAATATAGACATGACTAAACCGTTTTAACAACACATAGCAGAGAGCGATAATATACCTTTACGATATTGCATAATAGGTTCACATATACACATATGAACATGTTCATAACTATATTTACAAATGTAGCACAGACTCTATTACCATGATTTTATAAAACATTTACTATATTATATTAATATTTATTAAAACAGTTTATTGAACAAACTCATTAAGTGTCGTTCTTTTGCTAGAAGATATAGTCCCTGACAGAATACTGCTGTGCAAATTTTTTTAAATTAAATTAAATTAAATTAAATTAAATTAAATTAAATTAAATTAAATAAAAAATGATTAAATTAAATTAAATTAAATTAAATTAAATTAAATTAAATTAAATTAAATTAAATTAAATTAAATTAAATTAAATTAAATTAAATTAAATTAAATTAAATTAAAAATGCAATTAAATAAAAACTGGTCCAAAAAGCTGATTAATGAAATAAAATAAACATTGACTGAAATAAGACATTTATCATTTTCTTATTTTAGTCAATGTTTATTTTATTTTATTTTATTTCATTTTAAATTGTATTTCTGAATTGTATTTTTTAAATCTATTTCTCATTTTTTTAACGGGTTTAGCTTTAGTAAACAATATTAACCCTGACCAGAACTATGCATGATCTATCCAACTAGACATTAATGGAAAATAACATTTAAAGGGAAAAAAGAATGTTACATTCATTAGTATTTAATATAATGTGTAATGAAACAGGTATTTGCTTTTCCAGTTCAAGTAAACATACAGTATATCCAACTTTATTCAGAGTAATGAACTGCAAGCTCAGATGCAGGACTCATATCAGCTTTATTTCAGATCTCAGAAAGATTTGAGGATCACAGCTATAGCATCTGTTTTATTTGTGCACCAGTGGATGGATTGATGTGCTTTTCCAGATCAGTTTTAACAGATCAGAGGGCACCTGAGTTAATTAAACAGAAATATACCCAAGAACCATTCCTGACATCCAAAATGACATTAGCATCATAAATACAACTGCAGTCTTTACCAGCTTACAATATGTGCTACTACAAAGGTGTATGCAGTATTTTTCCCTCCTTAAAAAAAAACAAAAACAAAAACATAAATTCAAATGAACGAATCTTACTTTTTACACATATATTTTGAATGTATTTTAAATATTTTAAATGTTGTTGTATTTTAAGTGGAGTGGGTCCCCTCATGGGGGCGGCCATCTTGGAATCACATGATCAGCCGAACACTAATCACTTTATCTCATAATAAGGCTATTACTGAACACTTTCTCTTGCAGAATAAATTATGATTGAATTTCTATAATTGCACTGATAACTTTTGATAATGCGCTACGCAGTATAAGACAACTGCTATATTGGCCCGAACAACATAATAGAAAAGAAAAAGAAAAAAAGATGGCTTCACCTTCAAACTGATTTGCCTCTCAATTACCTACTTTCAGTTACAATTCGTAATCTAATTAAGACTAATAAGTACTTAAATTAGCGATTTAACACAATTCCCCAAAAATAAAGAAAAACAAATCCAAATGCAAGAGGTGAATTATTTAGATTTTCCTAACCTTTCCATTTATAGCAGGTGATCATAGGAAAGACTGAGAAGACTATTCAAGATCTTCCTGTGCTCCCCTCCTTTTCCCCTCTCTCTGGTTTGCTTTGAATCATTAGTAAAGCAAAGGAGTCGTGAATCACTCCTTTCTTCAGCCCTGCCCTCTCTCCGGGCATTCCTCTCTCTCTCTCTCTCTCTCTCTCTCT